>NC_080603.1:5030724-5386488 GCF_027887145.1 Ammospiza caudacuta | reverse complement strand
AAACCTTTCTGTAGCTTAGAGAGTTATTCCAGACAAGTGTGAATACACAGACCATTGTTTTATTTGTCTTTGCTTTTCTACAGTTTAAATAGTTTTTCTGCTGACCAATCTCATGGCTGCTGCTTTAGCTCTACTCACAGTTCTGCTGTCTCTGAGTCCTGCCTTTTGCAGCTTTCCCAAAACCCTCTGATTTTGTGGATTCCCACAGACAGCACCTCTGACAGCTTTTGCAGCAGCAGCCATCACTGAATGCATTGCGAGTGATTAATTTTCTTTTTAAAAAAATAAAAATAAACCTAGTGAGTGCAATGTGCTAACAAGTTAAAAATAATAATAGGTGTCTGTGACCATGCTGCTTCTGTCTGAATCCTTCAGGGGGATTCAGTTGCTAAGAACAACTTCTGCAGTTTGCCATATTCCCATGTGTTAAACAACAACCAAATCACTACAGGCAAAAGTCCCAGCTGTCAAGCATGAGGAGTGCAGGGGCTGCTTGGGGGAGGAGTACCAGGCATTTCTCTCCTCTGTCATATCTGCATGTTGGATCATTTAAAAGAAAAATTCAATGAGGCAAGGGCAGAGTGGGAAGCGTGTTAGAGACTCTTCAAAACACCATCCCCAAAAGTTTGCAGGGAAAATTCCATTTGACTGGTCCTTCTGTGCTTCATCTGGAGCTCCGACAGGAGATCTTTTCCAAGGAGAATGTACTTGCAGCTCTTTCAGACAGCAAGAAAGGCTGAACTTTGTTCACCTACCCAGACAGAACTTCTCTCTGGGCAGGTCTCAGACACAATGGGAGGAACTGGAAATGTTGGAAGCCGACTCTTCCACACAAACAGCATTTGGGTGTTTTCCATGACAGCTTTTCATTTCAAACTGCCTCCAATCAATCCTGACTCATAGGAACGAGGCAAACAATGCCATCTTTGTTTCTTCACACATAAATAAAGACTGGAAAAGTTATTTAGGCTTTCAGCAGAAGTAAGTTGATTTTTTTGACTTTGCTTTATTTCCACTAACTCAATATTCAGCCATAAATCTTAGCCCTGTGTTGAAAAAAAATATATGAGCTCAGTGTTTCATTTTTAGCAAGTGGTTTTGCAAGCAAAGGGTGCTGAGAACAAGACAGTCATGACAATTAGGAGAGGGCACCTTACCTGCATTTCTCCAAATGTTCACTTTTCCCATGGGAAGGTAATACTGTTTTGCCATTTTGAAAGTTTGTCTCTGTGTATGGAGTGCATAAACGATAAATACAAAGCACAAAGACTAATTCCTAAGATTTCAAGTAGATAATAAGTAAAAATTTTAAAACTTTGTTGAGAGGCAAAGGCAAAGCTGAGAGCTGGAACTGTCCCCCCAGGGTTTCAGGCAATATTTTGAGCAATCCCTGTGCTGTGCCCTGGCACCATTTGGCTGTGCTAGAGGTTCTACTGTCTCTCAAGATTTTGATTCATAAACTGAATATTCTCTTTGTGGACCTTAGTGCCACACTCTTTTTAAGCTCATGAAGCATCACAGAACTCTGTCAATATTTCATGTTTTATTAATTCCCTACTTAGCCAGTTCTCTGATTGGTTAAATGTAGTGTCTGTAAACCTCCTAGTTGTATTTTTACCTGAAAAGGCTCAGAAGGCTAATTTAGTCTAATGGATAAACACATGCTTAGAAAACACATATATTGGGGAAAAAAAGTAAAATTTAATAAGGGATGAGCATAACCAAAACACTGTGGGGAAAAGCTGTACAAGTAAATGTCCATGCTGTTAACTAGCTATGAAATTTTGTGCAAAGGATGTATTCATGTCATAATTAATTCTCTCAGAATGTGCCCAGCTCTGAATATCTACAGCAATGGAGCCCTCTGTTACTCTGTTAGTTGTTAATGGACATTAATTGCTGATGGTCACAGCCTCAGTCTCTTCCCCAGCTGACCAAAATGAGCGTTACATAGGAAGTAAACTGTGTCAGAACTGAAATCAGTGAGCATCTACAATATCCCACCTTGAGCTTCTGGCACATGCTCTCATTCTAGGAGGTGATTGTAGACAGTCTGATCTATTCTTATTTTTACAGGACCTTTTTGTATGTGCATGTAATAGGTAAATATTATATTTTTATTTTAAAATATTAGAATGCTTATATTATCATTACTATATTGCTATATATGTAAATATTATTATATATTTACATATATAGTAATAATGTATTATTAACATTGATGAAACACAGAAGCTGAGAAATCATGTACACAAAGATGTTCAAAATCCAATTATTGCAGAGGTATATATAATATATATATATTATATATATATTATATATATAATATATTATATATATTATATATAATATATTATATATAATATACATTATCGATAATATAGATAATATATTATATATAATATATCATATATATTATATATAAATAGATAATATATAATATTTTATTTAAAATATTGTAATTTTATCTTTATATTATTATTATATTGCTATATATGTGAATAGTATTATATATTTACATATATAGTAATAATGTATTATTGACATTGATGCAACACAGAAGCTAAGAAATCAAGCACACAAAGATGTTCAAAATCCAATTATTGCAAGGGTATATAATATATATAATATAGATAATATAGATAATATATAATATATTATATATATAATATATATAATATATCTAAATAGATAATATATATTTTATTTAAAATATTGTAATTTTATCTTTATATTATTATTATATTGCTGTATATGTGAATAGTATTATATATTTACATACATAGTAATAATCTATTATTGACATTGATGAAACACAGAAGCTGAGAAATCAAGCACACAAAGATGTTCAAAATCCAGTTATTGCAGAGGTATATAATATATATAATATAGATAATATAGATAATATATAATATATTATATATATAATATATATAATATTATATCTAAATAGATAATATATATTTTATTTAAAATATTGTAATTTTATCTTTATATTATTATTATATTGCTGTATATGTGAATAGTATTATATATTTACATACATAGTAATAATCTATTATTGACATTGATGAAACACAGAAGCTGAGAAATCAAGCACACAAAGATGTTCAAAATCCAATTATTGCAGAGGTATATAATATATATAATATAGATAATATCGATAATATATTTTATTATATATAATGCTCCCCCTGCCTCTCCCCCACTAAAAACCCTTTCAGGGCTCCTGCAAGGGCAGATCAGGATACTGAAACTTCTTTTCCTTGTCTTAAATTAGCTCCTGAAGTTGAGGCATTTTAAGAACTCAACCCCCAGAAACTCTCAATTTTCTTTGGGTTTGTTTTGTGGGTTTTTTTTAATCCCTGTACAAATTTTCAGCGTTTGTGGAATTTTAACTTGGTTAAATTTAAACAAAGTAAAGGCATAGAAGGGAAATCACAAGATCAGTAACTCTTCCCTTTACTAATTTCTGAGTTGAAGATCTAGACCTTAATACATTTTCTAGCAAATTTTAAAATAATATTCCAATTAAAAAAAAAAAAAAAAGGAGAGGAAGGCAAGGAGTTCAAGTTTTTACTTTTGGTCACTTCAGTTATTGTCTCCATAGAGCCATCTGTACATTATCTTGTCTGATTAAAGCCACAACATAAAACCTTATCTTAAACTAATTTGCTTTTACTACTTACTTTAAATTCCAGTAAAATTTGACTGCACATTCTCTGTTCTGACACATTCTGAATGTGCTTATCTGCACAACTGAAATCCATGTTTTTTTCCCCAGCCATGTATAAAATAGATTTCCAATAAAAACTGACATGTTTCAGAGAAATTATGAAATAATTTTCAGGGCATGATTGATACTAATTATGATTGATTTTGATTTAGTTTACATTTCCGAAACTTGCTCTTAAACCAAAACAAAAAAATGAAAGTGCAGTTGGTATAAGCACAGCTACTGATATCTGGCAGATATATCAAAAATCAAAAAAAGCCAAAAATATTTTGAATAAGAGTATTCTCTCTCCTGCCCTGTCTAACATTTGTTTCACGCTCAAGACTTCCTTAAGCTTTAAGTGGGAGTTCTGTATGGGTCAGCTCTGTAAGACTCAGGTTCATAGGGAAAAGTGACACGTAGAAAGGAGCTAAAAACCAATTCACCTTGGGAACCTTAACTGGCTTGTACAATTTGCCACCGTGTTCAATATATTTCAAAGGTATCCCATAATAGCCAGCAGTTCCCTACAAAGGTCACTGTAAAATCATATCCTGTATTACTCCATATTTCTGAAATTGTTCCTTGTCTGCCAGCTGCTCAGCTGGACTTTGCCAGTGAAAGCAAAGTTTCCAGGGTTATCACTCTGCCCCTTCAACTGCATTATCTACAAAACCATAAACCTGAGTGGAAAAAAAGCTCTGGGGAGGTTTATAAAAGATTCCCTGAGCAGAGGCTGCGTGCAGGCTGTTCTGCTGAGCTGAAGCTGCCTCTGTGCTCTGCCACCATGCCTGCCGACTACAATGGCACCTGGGAGATGCAGAGCAATGAAAACTTCGAAGGATACATGGTTGCTTTAGGTAAATGACAAAATATTAATGAGATCAACAGAAAATGGTTCAATTCTGAACCAAATCATTCTAAAATTAATGAACTTTTTCTGTAATATACGTTGTGGCATAAGGGTTGCTGCCAGATCAAGTAATTGTTTTCAGAATTGCAATGATCTAAATATATAAGCAATTGAAGACTGGTAGCCAAAGATGTTATTTTTTATTTAGATAAATGAAAAAACAGATACATCTCGGGAGGAAAGCCCCAAACCAACAGGTTTTCAGATCTAAAAGCTCTTTTTTACTCCTGGTATATTCTTGCTCTAACAGTGGAGCCACAAGTTAGTTAAAGAGGAATAAGATACTCTATATCAGTAAATTAATAATAATGCCATTATTTAATTGGTGCTTTGAACTAATTATGGTACAGAGATGGAAAATTTGATGCTTTAACAAATTTTAACTAGTTTTACCAAAGAACCTTATTGCTAATTGATTTATCTGTTCAGATTGAAATAGAAGAAATACATAAATACACACAAATAAACTCTAATCATTATTCATCAACAATTGAAAGAAGTTGCAATTTTGCGAAAGCTTTAACTCTCTTAAGGGAGAAAGTCAAGTCTCACTATCCATGGTTTTTAGCTTTTGTATTTGTGGAAAAAAATTCAATAACTTCAGGAACATCTGTAAATATTATGTATATACACTTGTGAGGGACAAAAAGAGAGAGTGCTTGAAAATGATAATTATTAGGACAATGTCTTGAATTTAAGGAGAAAGATACACATTAATTGAAGAGATTTTTGTGCATATATAAACTATAAGTTATATCTACACAATCAGCTATAGTAATTTCAAACTGCCAATGAATAAGCAAAAATAACCCAACACCAAAACCAGTGCAAAGACGCAAATGCTGTAGATGAGTCTCAGAAAGAAATGGCAGGGAAAGGGTGAAAAGATATTCTTCTGCTCTTTTTCTCCCCATTTTACATTTTGCTGATATTTTAAGTATTAATATGCTCAGATTCAAAGCACACAGGTTTTGAGGGGTATTTTTAATTCATCTGTCCTTTTAATTAATGCATACACATTTCTATACTTTAATTAAAGATTAGGTTTGCCCTCTAAGTCAGAAAGTTTGATTTTATCATAAACATGTTACAAAGTATTTAAATATACTATAATAGAACTACATATCATTTTTATTGCTTATATTGTTCAAAATGCAGTTATGAAAACCATGCTTTAATAAAACCTCCCTGATTTTTCTCCAGGAGCTACAAGACCAATATATTAGTCAGAAATAGCATTTCTTTAGAGGTCTAGACTTTTCTGCCCTCAGAGAGAACTAAATTTTATGTTGCCTGGCTATAAATCAGCCCCGGAGATACCTTTAATCCACCGCAGCAGATAAAATATACCCAAGAAGCCCTGCATATAAATACTGAACAAGACCATTATTCCCCACGTTTAAAAGCCACTTTTTTTTTTTTTCAAGCCCATCCTCTTGCTCAACTCAATTAGCACTTCCCAAGTGGGATAATGAATCCAGCAGGAGAAAAGGGCTCCATTAGGGAGTGGCATTGCTGGGCTGGCAGTGATTTACAGCCACCAGAGGATGGCCAGCAAGCCAAACCCGAATCTTGCAGAGCTGCAGGAGCATGGGAGGTGATTTCACGTGCACACAGCAGCACAATCAGATCCCCATGTCAGAAATTGTTATTGCAGATGCTGCTGGCACTGGGATGGTGCCAGGGATGTTCTTTCTCCCCATGGTGCCAGGGATGTTCTCCCCATGGTGCCAGCAGGGCTCCCAGTGCCAAGCATCATGTTAGTCCTCGTTGGGAGCAAAATAAGGGTGCCAAGGGGATCAGCACTGCAGGAAATGTTGGCAGAATATGAAACAGAAACCGTCAAATGCCCTGCACAAATGCTCTTTTTTGACTTTTGACTTTGGATTTGCCTCCTTTTGAACTGCGACTTGTTTGTCTGTCTGCTATTGAACAACAATGGGTTTCACGTTTTTGTTTGATTGCTTCTTTTTTCGTTTCATTCTTTTACACTAATTAACCTTTTGTATACTCCCAGACCACAGGTTCATCATAAAAGTAACATGCCCAGGTCCTCTTGATTACATGCTTATTCTCCGTTGATTACATACCCAGTCTAACCTGATAAATCTCTGATAAGGGATATTATTGTGAGATCCTACTTTAGTGAGGCAAAAAAGGCACTGTCAGGCTTAATAGCCCCTCTTGTTTCACATTCTCAAAAAAATTCAGGTGATTAAACACACCAGCACCTATTCACTCCTGCTTGTAGGTTATATGCTCACAATATTCCCACAGATATCCCTTTAAGAAATAAATTTATTATCAGTGGAAGAGCCTCAAGTTGAAAGTGTACTTGTAAGCACAAGATGCTTTTTATTTGAAATTATGTTTTTCTCTGAAAAATGTTGCAGTAAGAGCACCAATTGTGGAACAGTATAATATTGTCTATATACAATATTATATATTGTATATATACAATATAAAATATGTGTATATATTTACACATTATATTTTTTAATGTGTAAATATAAATGCTGTGGGGCTTTATTTTCATTACCAAATCCTGGAATTTTCACTCTCTCTTTTCTGGTTTTTGACAGGTATTGACTTTGCAACTCGTAAGATTGCGAAACACTTGAAACAAACCAAGGAGATTGTTCAAAATGGAGACAATTTTAAAACCAAAACACTCAGCACTTTCAGAAACTATGATCTGGATTTCACTGTGGGGGTGGAGTTTGAGGAGCACACCAAAGGACTGGATAACAGAGTGGTGAAGGTAAAAACCTGCTGTCTGTTCATGCCACAGTCAGCTCCAGGAGCCTGCAGCTCCCAAAATCAGCTTATAATATATATTACATGAATTATTATTGTATTATTATTATGAATATATTAAGTCAAACCCCAATATTTTACTGACATCAGAGGATTTTTATAAAGCAGAAGTAATTTGCATCCTGAGACAGTTTTCTTTCCTGCTACAAGCATTTATTAGAAATGCAAATCAGGATGGCTACTGAGATATGTGAGGACAATCATTAATTAGGTTTTTCTACTGGGGGATTTTTCCAGTTTTTCTGATACACCTTATGTATCCAGAAAGCGGCAAAATTGTATTTTTACCTATGCATCCTCTTTAAGGAAACTGGGGGTTGAATTTAGGACTGCATCAATAGCACCTTTCATTTTGGGATGGGTTTGCACTGATCAGTCTCGGCAGGGCAGTTTGTTTGTTTTGGCAATTGTTTTGGCAAGTTCAAACATATTTGTGTTTGAACTCACATTATCCCTCACCGGAGGGACACAAATTTAGCAGAAGACATGGCTTGCTCACCACAGATCACTTTTAACTCTCAAACTAAGTTTGTGCAGTGTAATTCCTATGATTTCTTCCAAATTATTTCTCATTCACAGCACTGCAAGCCATCAAAGAGTAAGACCCATTTTTTTCACTATCCTGAACATCCCTATATCTAAATTTTCTTTCTGTCTCCTTCTCCAGTGGGCACTGAGTGGAACTAACTCCTGTGACAAATTCTATGCTTAAAAACACTGCTCCCACATCTCTTCAGAGCAGTTGAAGGCATTGCTAAGGATCTAAGGACTCATTTCATCACTCCTTAAATCCATTAATTAGTGCTCATCTAGTGCTCATCACCACTACAAAACCTTGCTCTGCAAAGACGAAAGGAAAGGAAAGGAAAGGAAAGGAAAGGAAAGGAAAGGAAAGGAAAGGAAAAAGGAAAGGAAAGGAAAGGAAAGGAAAGGAAAGGAAAGGAAAGGAAAGGAAAGGAAAGGAAAGGAAAGGAAAGAAAGGAAAGGAAAGGAAAGGAAAGGAAGGAAAGGAAAGGAAAGGAAAGGAAAGGAAAGGAAGAAAGGAAAGGAAAGGAAAGGAAAGGAAAGGAAAGGGAAAGGAAAAAGGGAAGGGAAGGGAAGGAAGGAGGAAGGAAGGAATTGTGCATTTATAACCCCCCTTGATTTAATTACAATACTAATTTCTAAAGGAATCGTTATTTGTTTCTAGAGGGGAGAAGGAAAAAGCACACATGTCATGCCATTACTTTCTGAATTGCTCTAAAAGTATTTTCTGGTCATTTCATTAACAAAACAATGCCTCAAACACATTAAAGTTAGATGAAGGTAATAAAATTGGTAGGCAACATTTAAATGTAAAGAGGGCATGGATAATTTAAAGAGCATGTAGCTTGAAAATTCCGTAAATAAGAAAGAAATTAACTGAAATGGAATGAGTTTTGTCTCATTATTAATGGAAAGCTCCCTCATATGAGAAATAAATCATCCAGTGCTGGACTAGAAAATAAATTAAGCTCCCAATATGCTTGGAGCTTTATAATAACTGAGCTTTCATGGACTGTAACTGGTGTCTAATAAGGAGATGTCTGATACATGGTTAAATACACCCCTAAAAGGCAGTGGCTCAAATGCAGAGCAATTCCAACAAAGTTGCTTTGAATGTACCCTGGAACATCTGTAGACAGGTAATTCAGCCTGTAAAGAGAACTTTCCCTTGCTGAAGGTTCTCCTGCTCCTGAAGGCACCAGGTCCAACCTGTCTGCTCAGGCAGGGTCAGCTACAGCCCATTGTCCAGCTTATGATCACATCTCTTTAAATTTCTTACTAGTTGTTTAATGCTGTGGGAACTGACATGTGAAGACCAGGTGTGCCACCAGACATTTCAGAAAGTACATTAAAATATACAAACACATTTAATGGAGATGTGAGTGACAAATTTAGTGAGGACAAACAAATTTAGTGGATGAGATGATAGTAACACACTGTTCCTCTTGTTACTTTATGCAGAGCTAGAAAATGTGTTATCACTGCACTTTGCAGTACAAGCCTTCAAGTCTTCACTCATGAAACCCTATAACTTTTATTCATTAATGCCTTTAAACAGCAAGGAAAAAAAGCATTTTGCATATATTGCACCAATAGCTGTAAACACACTCAACAATTCACCAGTTAGTGTGAACACTTGTTACTCATGTATGTGAAGAAACTCATGGAAATGACAACAAAGCACTGCAAAAGCTTCCCTCTGTCACACTGCTGTCATCCTGAATGCATTTGGGTTTTGTTTAAATGCTCTGAGGTTTTTTTTTTAATGAGGAAATTGGAGAATGATAGGAAGCAACTGTAATTGTGTATTCACATTGTTTGAACTTATTTTCATATGTTCATAAGCTTCTGGTTAATGTAACTGAGTTAATGATCTGATTCATGCAGTCCCTGGTGACCTGGGATGGTGACAAACTGGTCTGTGTGCAGAAAGGTGAAAAGAACAACAGGGGCTGGAAGCACTGGATTGAAGGAGACATCCTGCACCTGGTAAGGGCTGCTCCACACACCAACAGCACACCACTGAGGCTGCTCAGGTTTTCTGTTTCAAAGGATTTGTTATTTTTCTCTAGTTAGAAAGGTCTTCAGACAGTTCTGATCTCTGAACTCTAAGGAAATTTCTCCTCTGTTTCAATTCAGGAATGCTCAGTTTCTGTCCACCTGCTCCCAATTAAGTCATAACCCTGCAGTGGTTTTTTTTTGCTACAGTCCACTCCAGCCCTCAACCCTTCCTGTTACATTGCACCTCTAACAAAATCTTTTTCTTATATAATCACTGGTAAAGCAGAAAAAAAAAAAAATCAGATTTCAAGGTAAATGTTATTCTTTTTCTGAGCCAAACAATATGAAATTTTGGCACACTGCACTGTAATATAGATCAGAAACCCCTGCATATTCAAGAGGATCCCACAAACAACCTATACTGCAATTATTTTTTCTTAGTTCAATAATAAATTCAAACACCTAAAGTAGCAAGGTGTAGCCCAAAGATAGGTGTGGTGAGTCCAAGAGAAGCCAGAAAAACCTGTGCAGGAAATCAGCAATCAGTGATGTGCAGAAAGATTTCAAAATGACAGTACTGTAGAATCACAGAAGCATTAAGGTTGGAAAAGACCTCCTGGATCACAAAGTCCCAACTTTGACTGAACACCACCATGCCCATTAACCCATATCACAAAATGCCACATCTACTCATTTTTTTTTTTGAACATTTCTCATAATGATAATGATTACAGAGTTTCCAATCAAGAAATGGGCATGGCAATACTGGGTGGCACAGCAGGGGGATGGAGAGAGATTCTTGAGCCCATTGTTCTGTCCTAAGCTTTGCTGCAAGCAATCTGCCCCTTCCCAGGCTTGCTGTACACATGCTTGGTGTGGGCAGTCACAGCGGCTCCCATCTCTGTGCCTGAAAGGGCAGAGACAGGAATTCAAAACCACAAAGTGCCACCCAACCAAAATCTCCTGTCCAGTGCACTCCTGCAGCTCTGCCTGAGCACACATTCAAAAGCTGACCGGGAAAGTTCTGCATGCTGGCACCAGGGTTTAGGCTGAGGCTGGTGGAAACAAAACCAAGCAGATTCTTACAGCAGCCCCCAGAAATTGTCCTGCAGGCTTGGCCCATTGCTGGCCACCTTTTCCAGTCCCTTGCAAGCCCTGTTTGGCTCAGGAATGCTGCATTCCTGGTTTTTTATTTATTTTCTTGTTTCAGTGCCTCTCATGAATTTTGAGGTAACATGAATTATAAACTATTACATTATATTGTTTTAATAACAGAACATGAAAAAGCCTTGAATTAAAGCAAAATTTTAATGCATTGTTCATGTTTATTCTTCTTAGAGTTAAGTTCATGTATCAAAAACTAATTACTGCAACATGAAATGCATACCTGCTGTTTGGTTACAAATAATGCACTTTTCTTACTGTTCTCTGTTTCATAAGTTTTTAATGCAGTGGTTCAGTTGTAGCAATTTCTGGTGGGATCTGATATGTATGCAAAATAAAACTTCTACCACTATATACTTACTAATTGTTTTAATACTGTAGGAACTGACATGTGAAGACCAGGTGTGCCATCAGACATTTAAGAAGAAGAACTAAAATGGAGCAGAAAACCTCCCAGATTTTCATCACAATGTTGTGTTTTGTCTAAAGAGAAGAATGGAGCCAGATTTTCATTCCTTTGACGCTTCTATGTGAAGATATTATGTGCCTGTTTATGGAAACAAACACATTTTATACAAATAACATCGAAGAGTTACATACCTCATAAATTCCTTTACCTTCCAGTCTAGAGTTAAATAAAAGTAATTTTCTTTCAAATTATGTTTCCCTACATCTTTTTAATGACTTCCAGAGGAATGTCCATTAGCAACAAGGCTGAAAATGAACAGCCACAATTATTTCAGTCACAGTCTGTGTCTCCATAGTGCTGTATTACCATAATGTCTCTGGGTGACTGATTAACACTGGATATTCACTGGACTGTTTCTATTTAATTTACTCCTGGATCACTAAGTCCACAGTTGCAGGCAACAGAATGCCTCACTGAGCACAGTGCATGTCCTTTCACATCAGGACTGTTCCCCTGGATTTGGCCCAGGTCTAAAGCTGCTGCTGATTATCCCCTGATCAATATCCCATGGCCTTTGTGAAGTGCTGCAGCTCCTCAGTACCATCCAAACATGGATCAATGACAATGCTGTAACTTCCAGTTAGAGCTGGCAGCCTAACAACCATCCCCGTGGGGAAATCTGCTGTTTGAAGCAAACCCTGCATGGAAGAGTTGCTCCATGGTGTGAAAACTAAGGCACACTTAGGACTGTGAGGGGAAAACTGCAGAGTACACACAGTGTGCATGTACCCTGTGCAGAAAGAGTGCCCAGCATGCTGCAATCTTCACCTTGTACCACCTTTCAGAGACTGTAAAAAGGAAAATCTTTTCCATGCAATCCTTCTCAGTTTTATTCAGGGTTTTTCAAAAGAATTCATGTTCTTTGCTAAAGGCAAGTTTAAGTTAACCATGGATGATGAACACTACTTCAGTAGATAGAAACTTTTATTATTCAACAGAATGTGTGCACACCTTCCCCAGAAGAGCTTGTATGCCCAAAAGCTCATCTGCTTTTTCTAATGACATGAATTATTCTAATAAAATACACTGTCTTTCCTACAACCTTGCCTTTCAGATGTAAAAACTTCCACATCAGCTTTAGCACTGTTAAGTTCCCTCATGTCCATAGGCTCCCATCCTCTGTTTAGTATGGGAGGAGTGAAAATCCACTGAACACATCAGTGGCTCAGTGGAAGCACAGAAAATATGTGAAAAAGCTTTGGCAGAAATGGAGGAGCATATGCTTTCTCCTCATCTCCACCTGCTCCTCGGCCCACTCACTGTCAATAGCTCAGGGTAGGAAAGGAGGGAGCCTCCCAGCTGAACTAGGTTACATCTGCAAAAATCTGATTAATGTACCACCAATACTTCTGTGGCCATGGCCATTAGCCTGGTTCCACTGGGATTGAGATAAATTTCATTTTAGTAGCTAGTACAGAGCTGTGTGTTGGATTTAGCATGAGAATAACGTTGATATCACACTGATGGTTTAGTTGTTGCTAACTAGTGCTTCCTCTAAGCCAAGGACTCCAGGTTCCCTGTTCTGCCTGTGAGGAGGGAGGGAGCAGAACCAGGACAGCTGACCCAAAGTGCCCAGAGGGATATTCCACACCACAGAACATCATGCTGAGCATACAAAGCTGCAAGAAGGACGGGGAAAACTGTTGTGTTTGGGATGGCATTCCCCAATAATTCCTTGGGCTTCCCAAGGAGCTGTTACATGAGATGGACCCCACGTCTTGGGCATGCCTGAACACCCACCTGGGAAGTGGAGAATGAGCTCCTTGTTCTTTGCTTTGCTCGTGCATGCAGCTTTTTCTTCACCCATTAAACTGTCATTGGCTCAGCCCTGGAGTTTTCTCCAGGATTGTCTCTGTGGTGCTTAGTTGCCAGCTGGAATTAAATCACGACAGGCATACAAGTGCATATGTCAGGATATTTTTATGAATTGGACTTTGCTTCTCCTGATAAAAGTTGACTTGGTATCAAACTTCCTGTGCCTGTTGCCTGGGCAATGCTTTCATGTTAGATTGCACAGAAGAAACTGCACTTGGAGTTAGTAAACTCCTTATTTTGACTTATTCAGCCCTGACCTGGACTTTTCAGTAGAAATGCATTCAATTCATAGTTCTCAGTCTCTGCTAGTTACAAGGATAAAAAAGTACCACAGCTCATTAAGCTTTCAAATTATTATCAGAATGTAATCACTAGGAAACAAAATGTGCATGTTATAATCAGTGACATTTCTCCTGGTTGTTTCTTGCCAGGAGTAACCCTGTTTGTAAATTCACACCAAACCATAAATCCAAAGAAAACCTTTCATATATATCACAAGGTACTATCATCAATGATGAGTCTGAAGAGGGAAAGCAAACATTCTTTAACTGGTTTCTTATTATGCTCACTAGTTCTGGCTAATGGTTATGGTTCAGAAGTAAAGGAAGCGGGCAATTGAGCACAAGTAGACTTTGACTGGGAGGAAACTGGATCTGACCTTATTTTTTTGCCTAGCTCAAAAATGAACATTTCTATTTTTTTGCCTATCTCAAAAATGAAAACTTCTAACAGAAAGTGAGGAAATATGCAAGCTTTTTTACTCTCCAAAACAACATTTTCTTTTTGCACAGACTGATACACAAGAACTTGCAGCTTCCTTTACAACTGCACAGTGCTGGAGACAGAGGAGATATTCTGTTGCATTATAATTCCTCCCAAAGTTATCCTTGTTTGCATCATATTTGTGATGTTAGGCTGGTCTCTAAGCTGTTCCAAGTCCCTTATCTCCTTGTCAGCAGATTAAATACTTGTGCTGGAGGAACAGACCTTGCTGGTAAATCAAAGAATGTTCATTCACATTCTTTCAGCCCTCTGGCACACAGTGCTGTCTCAGGTGTTTTGAAGGATTACCGTTTGCATGGATTCTTTATTCTTTTCCTCACAGAGAATATTGCTCAAGTACAGCCCCAGGAAGGGAATTTATCAGCAACCTTCTGATCCAGCGTAGTGGGATGACCCTGGATGGATTCTTGGAAGCCACCAGAGCCTCTCGCTCTGACTCCTCTCTGCAGCTGCACAGGGGAGACAAAAAACAACAAAGGGTTCATGGGCTGAGATAAGCACTGGGAGAGATCCCTCACCAGATACCATCACGGGCAAAATGGGCTCTAATTAGAGATATTAATTGACTTTATCTCTAACAAAACAGAGCAGGATAATGAGAACCAAAATAAGATCTTGAAAACAGCTTCCCCCCACTCCTCCCTCCTTCCCAGCTCTACCTCCTGCCCCAGTGGTGCCAGGAGACAGGGATGGGGGCTATGGTCAGCTCCTCACCCCTGGCTTCTCCTGCTGCTCAGGGAGGGGAGTCCTCCCCCTGCTGCACGTGGGGTCCCTCCCATGGGACACAGTTCTCCAGGAACTTCAGCTTCTCCAGTGTGAATCCATCCCACGGGAAACAGTTCT
Organism: Ammospiza caudacuta; assembly: GCF_027887145.1. Lineage (NCBI taxonomy): Eukaryota > Metazoa > Chordata > Aves > Passeriformes > Passerellidae > Ammospiza > Ammospiza caudacuta. The sequence continues at coordinate 5,371,443 of NC_080603.1, read as the reverse complement.
CCAGGAACTTCTTCAATGTGAGTCTATCCCATGGGAGACAGTTCTCCAGGAACATCTCCAGTGTGAGTCCATCCCACAGGCTCAGAGTCCTCCCAAACCTGCTGCAGTGTAGGTCACTCTTCCAGGGGTCAGTTCTCCAAGGACAGGGGTCTCCAGCCTGGGAGCAGGGCCCATCTCTCCACAGGCCTCCCACGGGGTCACAGCCTCCTCCAGGATTCCCCTGCTCCGGCCTGGGCTCCTACACGGGCTGCAGGTGGATCTCTGCACCCCTGTGGATCCCCACAGGCTGTGGGTGGATCTCTGCATCTCTGTGGGTCACCATGGGCTGTAGGAGGATCTCTGAATCTCTGTGGATCTTCCATGAGCTATGGGTAGATCTTTGAATCCCTGTGGATCCCCATGGGCTGTGGGTGGATCTCTACATCCCTGTGGATCTTCTTCCAAGATTTGCAGGTGGATCTCTGCCTCCCCCATGCCTCCATGGGCTGCAGGTGGATCTCTAAGGGATGCAGGTGGATCTCCATGGGCTGCAGGTGGATCTCCATGAGCTGCAGGTGGATCTCCACAGGCTGTGGGTGGATCTCTGGCTCCTCCATGGGTTCAGGGCACAGCTGCCTCCCCTCGGGCTGCAGAGGGATCCCAGCTCTGGTGCCTGGAGCACTCCTGCCCCCCTTCCTCCCTGCCCTTGCTGAGCTGCTCCTCTCCCACATTCCCACCCCACTCTGGCCACAGCTGTGCAGTTCCCTTTTCTCCCTTCTCAGATCTGTTCCCACCATTTCTGAGTGAGCAGCCCTGGCCAGCAGCATGTCCTCCTCTGGAGCTGCCAGGGCCGGCTCTGGTGGACACAGAGGAACCTCCCAGCAGCTGCTCACAGGAGCCACCCTGGAGCTCCACCCTGCCAAAGCTTGGCCATGCAAACCCAATAAATCCAGAACAGAAAAGCCTGAGCAACTCCACACCACTTCCTCGTGAGTGCAGGACTGGGTAAAGAACCAGTACCATTGCCTGTCACTGGGCTTTTCAAATTACAATGGCAAAGCTGTGTAGAACAAATTTTTATGGTGGAATTTCTAAAAACCTCTGCATTGAGCCAACTGGCTGTGTATTGAGCCAGTTTTTCTTCCAAAAAGTTAAGCATTTTATTGCCAACTGCTAAAAGGAGAGAGCAACACTGCAGGCAGAGGCTGTAGAATAATGTTGTTAATCTGCTACCAGTTGTGTTGTGTGGCAAAGCCCTGCAGTGCTGCCTTCCTCTGCAGCTCTGGAGGGTCACACACAGGCACAGAATGCCTTCTCAATTTGCCATGGCTATCCTGGATGCTCTGCTGCTTGTCAAAGATACTCCACTGCCATCTGCCAAGAAGTCTGAGGTTTTTAAATCAGCAGATCTGATGGAGACAAAATTCAACAAAAGAAATGTTGCTTAGTAAGATTTATTCATATTCTTCTAAGCAAGGGTATATATTTTCCTTTAGTGGGGAGAGATTGATAGAAGGGATTTCTTTAGCAAGTTTTTTTCCCACTAGAAGAGATTATTTTCTTTAATTTGTGACTGACTTAAAGGGCAGAGGGTTGCAGCTACTTTAATTTCAGCTTGCTGATTACTTCTTTCTTCTGCAGATTGTGAGGATTGGAAGAAATCATTTTGTGAAAATTAGGTTTAAAATAATACTAATGAGACAAGCTTTTTAATAGCTGCAAAAATTTTGTCAGTTATTCTCTAAATAGCACATTTGCTTTAATTATACCTCACACTGCAGTGCTTCAGTCACCATTAAATAGAAATGGGAATGCAATACACATGTACCATATCCATGGAGAGAAATATGTGTATATGTATATATATATATATATGTATATATTTAGATTGATTGATTGATTGATTTATGCATCTTTACACACGTGTATTTACATCCAGGGGCAGAAGGGTTCATAGGTGCCCATGATATTTGTTTGCCTACCCCCCCACATCTTTTGAACCAATTGCCCAGGGCAGACTGGTCAAGCAAAGTAAAGTAAAGTATAAAGTCTCTAAATGTAATATTTCTATATTATGTGAAAATTAATAGCCTGATAGAATGCCTCCAGTAAAAGGCTACAGGGTGAGCTCATGTTTATCAAGTCCCAGAAAATAATTTAGGATAAATGCCTGTAACCATGGAAAACCTTCAGCTGGATGCCAATGAACTCAACCATGAGATAAAATCCCCTAGAAACCAAGCTTTGGTGGTTCTGCTACTCACAGCAGTACTTGTTTCATTGTCTACTTTACAATATTTAATATTTTTTCTACTTACTAAATGATATGATTTGTCTTTTTCTGGCTGTCTCTCTAGGACCTGACTTGTTTTTAAAAAATTTGCTCATCTTTCCCTACATATGTGTAGGGGAAAATAACTTTATTAACAAAATAATATGTTTTCTCTTGAGGTGCCATAAAAGTCCATTTGTGTAACAAGTGAGACAACAGGTTCTCAAAATACACAACTTTATCTTTTCTTGATATGGTTTTAGTTAATTTTCAGCTTTTGAAATAATTATAAGGGTGTCAAACTATATATTGGAGCTTATTTTGCAAGTGGCTCTGCTTAAGTCAGAGCACTTGCAGGGAGTCATTTATTCAGTTCAGGCAGATCAGATCCTGATCAGGCCTCTACTGAAAACAGACTGTAGACTCTGAAGCTGCTGAATTTCCTGCATTCAAAGTATCAGTGTCAGAAAAGTGTGTCTTGCTACTCACTGTTGTTGATACAATAAATGAATGCAACGAAGTTCCTGAAAGTTTAGAGACAGGGTTTTAAGTTAAACATTTTTCTTTTTGCTTAGCTATTGGAAAGAAGCAGCTAAAAATAAAGGCATGTGACATATGGCATTTTTTTCTGTCATTTTATAAAAAAGTGAGAATTTACATTTATTTGCATACATTTGTACCATATTGAATTTCTTTAATAATCATCAACAACTTAATTTAAATTAGACTTTCATTTTCTAAACACTTTTGAGAAGCCAAAAGCGGTCAAATAGTCAGGAAAAACACCTGGAGGATGAGCTTTACTGGATAGAGGATCGAGGCAGAGTTGAATTGCTCCCTTTGTGAAATAACAGCCTTGGTTCTCTGAAAACACAGATTGCTGTTTGCTACTAATGGGTGCCTTGTGTAGCATTACAGCAAATTGCTTTCCTTGATGGCATAAACTGAATACACAGCAAACACGAGCACTTAGTTAAAATGTTAGCACAGCCAGAGTTGCTAAATGAAAATAACTGTTTTCCACAGCAAGGATGATCAGAACTGAAGGATTTTTGGTTTAGGGGACTTGTGTCATCCAAAACAAGAAGCAGCCCCAGGCACCTTGGGATGGGTTTAATAAGGCCCAAATATCTCACCTCACCCTGCAAGTTTGTTTCCTAATGGAATTGACACAGATCAAAGTTATATCATAGAATAAATCAGTATCACAACAGTGCAGCAATTTATCTAATAATCTGGGCTTGCAATTTATTCCAAATATTAGCAGTTCCTGCCTTGATGGGCAGCAATAGAACAACCAAGAGTTCTCAGTCCATCCACTCTGGATAGAATTCTGCAGCCAAGTGAGTTCACAGCCTCACACCTCACATAGTTTCCTCTTAATAAGTAATTTTCTCAAATATTAGGTCAATGCTAAAGCATTTGAGGAACATGTTTTGTTTATTTTTCTGGATTCCACTCGGACTTAGGGACCAAAATATGAAAATATTTTTATCAATTGATCTCATTTTGTTAAAAGGTTGTAATTTATCCTTCTTCCCTGACCACTCCATAGGTTTTGGTAATGAAACCAATAAACCATTACTATCCTATCCTTCCCTGCCAGCTGCCTCAGCAGTAATTAATCTCCACTGAGTGAGGAGCATAAAGGTGCTTTTATCACCAATTTCCCCCTGCATTATAATGATTATATAGCAAAAAAAAAAAAAAAAAAAAAAAAAAAGCAAAAGAAAGAAAAAAAAAAAAGGAAAAAAAGGCACCAGAGAACATCTTTTGGTAGGAGAAGATTTCATGTATTTCTATATCCAGTTCAATGTCAGTTCTTCTTATTTGGAAGCATTTAGAGAACAAAAGAAATGAATCTTGGTTCCTGTAGTTCCCTGTAAAGTGTGAGGTTGTAACTTTTAGAAGTTACTTGGAGCCACAGAAGAATTTGCAGCATCTGCTCTGGAGATAAATACTTAAATTAGTCATATTTGGTTTTTTAAGAGCACTTATATGAGTAGTGCAATAAGCGCATTTTTTCTATACTATTACCTTCAGCATAGAAAAAATTTCCTCAAAGTCTTTCAACATAGAAAAGTTTCCTCAAACTGCAAAGGTTTGTTGCCAAAAAACTCCTTTTGTCACAAATCTATAAACACAAACATGATGACAGCCAGCAAAGCCCAGTTTTTGTCTTGTGCAAATCAAATCTACTTTCCCAAACAGCAGAACACTCTCAGCCAACACACAATCACTAATGACCCTGCTGGCAGAATGACATTGTCTCCAGTGTTATTTTATAAACATTTCCAGCTTCTATTTGCAGCCAATCTTCTGAATCCCTTCTCAGAGGAGCTTTCAAACAACTCCAGCACTAATTTCTAATACATTGAATGGTACAATATTCATCACTTGTCATGAAATATTTCACATAGAAAATCAGACTGCATTTTCATTCAAGTAATTCTTTAACTAATTTTAAAAAGTTTAAACAGTGCATGGCACCTCTTCCAGTTACAAACCCATTCAGCAAGCCTTGATTTTGTCAGCAAAACAGACAAGTGTGCACAGAACAGAGCAAAATCCTAAAATCTGTTGTATTTGGGGTTTTTGTCATGGATGTAGTGCAGCCCCTGGACACAGAAAAAGTATCACAAAGGAAAAAAGCCTTGTTGGCCAATTTGATACCAGGAACCGTTCCCATGCCATTGTCTGCCCACATATATTTACACTGAAGAGCTGCTGAACCAAAACCGAGGGAATTCACCTTTTTTCATTGAAAGAGTTACAAGGTACCAGTGAAAATTTTAATAATTTTATTTACTTCTGCAGAAGACATTTAAAACTATCGCTTAGAGATATGTGATAAGTATTTTTTCCCAGACAGATTTACTACAAAACCAGTTTTGGGATTTTGTGTCCAGACATCGGAGAGGAAAACGAAATGGAGATGTACAGAATCAAGGCGCCATCGAGTGGTGAATCTTGTACTCACACTGCCCTCTTCCCTCAAACCAAAAATAGTCATTCTTTTCATACCTCTGTGGAAAATTGAATAACATCCTTGTCATTTATTTTCAAGAACAGAACTGTTTAGATAATTTTTTTACTCATAACCCACCACAACTTTCCAAGTGCTTTTAGTTTGGGGAGATGAAACTCCAACAACATACTGGCTACATGTTGTTAATACTCCTCAGTTTTAATTTGGAAAGCCATATAAGAAATAATCCATCTCCATTTTCGATTGAAGAATTGCTAAAAGATATAAAAGTGTGTGTGGGTGATGGTTATTATCACTGCTTAGAGGGAGGGGGAAGCTGACTGTATTACAGAATGGCAAGAACAGCAGCAGAAGAGTTGAACCAAAAACCTGTAGCATTAAAAGCCTAAACTGTTTTAGTCTAAATGAGGTTCTGTACTGATCCTCACTCATCAATAGATTTTTTACTTCATCTTTGGGAATGAATTTGTCCAGATCTGAATGCTGCAAATCCTATGTCAGGTTCTATGAATGCAATATACTGAGCAAGGATTGAAAAAGAGGTATTCAAAGCTAAAAGAATTCATTGCTATAGTCTGAGTTCAGAAATTCAAACAATGGGCAGAGATTGGTGAGATAACTTGCAGTCTTCAGACTGCACAAAGAAGGTACACACCACACACTAATACTGTTGAATTTTTAAAATATGACTGTATTTCTGAAAAAATTAATGATTCAGGTTCTAATAGAAATGGAAAAACAAAAAAACACTGCTTGTATAAGACTAGTACATATAAATATATTGTTACATTTGCCTCTGGCAATATGTTATTTATGTGTGATTATTGTAAAAGAGCAAGGATAAAATTTAATACAGCTTTCATCACAGCCTGCTCTCCTACATAAACAACTTGTTACTGGGTTATTGTGAAGAAAAATCTTCCAATACAAAGACACACATTCAGTGCTGCAGAAATGCCACAGAATCCTGTGTGCTGCTGGTTTTCTGAACACAATGCAAACTCATAAACCATGTAACTATGCAACTCCAATCATAAATATAGAGGGCTTTGACCTTTCCTAGAAAAACACCTACATATTACACTGCTGTAAAGTAATTTAGAAATGATAATAGATTCAAAAAAATGTTCCAAACCTGTTGACAAAGCCACCTTCCATTTGACAGGCATATCTCGGGAGAATTGTGTTGGATTATGGTCACATTTGGGGTTTCTAGAAGGTTCTTCTGACACCCTGTGCAAATTACCAAGGGTTTGGTTTTCTGTGCCTAGCACACCACAAGGCTGAGCTGCATTTGAGCCCATGGGGAAACAACTGCTATCAAATGATAAAGAGAAAAGACTTTGTGCCTTGGGATCTTAGTGACAACAGTGACATCTGTGCTTTAAACCCTTTCCTTTGTTTGCTGATGAAATGCACATGTGGAAGGCATTGTCAGATATCAGTGGACTGCCACAAAAGCAGGTTTTCCATCATTGCTGCTCCTTTGAGGCAGTCACCTGTAGGCTGTTGGACAGGATATTGGATTCTGGATTGTTCTGGACATTGTACAGATGTTGCAGTAGGAGCTGAAGCTTCACCTCTGCATGTGAAAAATGCAAACCTGCCAGATCAAGAGAAAACAACCAAATTCCTTCCTTCACAAGCCACAGTCAATTATCAAAGTCTGGCCATGAACCTTTCATGTTGACTCAGTGTCCATAGTGCTGCTCCTAAATTTCCTTTTATTACCACTTTGTATCTGGATAAAAAATAACTCTATGTCAATTTTGTGTAACTTTAATAGAAAACAAACACAGTGTTCTCAGTTTTCCAGGGTGCTGGCAACCCATGCTATTCAATAAACAATTTTTGCAAGCTTATGGAAAATCTGCTGCTGAATCATTTCCCAAGAACGCTCCTACTCTGTATTCAGCAATGATAAGTTAAAAATATATAATAGTAAATAAAAATGGAAATCACAGAATCTCTCTGTCCTGAAATCAATGTCATTACAGAAATTTTTAAGCAGCTACTGGACTGATACTCCTCGGACAAGAGGAAATAATTTTAGGATTTCTAGTTCATGTTATCTCAAGACTATATTCAGAGCAAACTAAACTGCTCACTGAATCAGACCTTAGGAGCAGTTTGGCAGGTTTGAAGATGAGCAGAGAAAATGGAATAAGTTTATCTGAAGCCTCAAAACTCAGTAAAAGAACATTAGCACCAAGATTCAACTATAGTGGAAGGCATTGTAAATCTGATAAAGAAAGAAATTACGAGCTCCAAACTTGGAATACCTGGGAGGATATAAACTGCTGCCTTCCAAAGCATTTCTGTGGTTTAAGGCTTGCCCTATTGCCACCAATTTTAATGGAAATGGAATCATGCCAGAATTGGAACTGTGGCCTCCAGGAAATAAAACAAGAAGCAAGTGTTAATAAATCAGGAGCACTAACGGGTCAATCAGGATGGTTCTTGCTAAGTGATTACATGAATGACATAAAGATAGCACTTATCTAATGAATCAAAGGGGCCCAAAGAAGCTGTAGCACAAGATGTCAAGAACTGGAGTCTTTTTATTATGTACAACACTTTGGTCTCTCTCACTGACAACCTTTTTTTCCCTCAGAGTTGTCTGTTTAAAGATATGTCTCCTTGTTATTAGCATTATCACATACTACAGTGCTACCACAATTAATACTTTGGATTTTCTCTTTAAATTAAATCCATATCAGATGTTGCTGAAAGTTTGCTGATTATCCTGTTGCTGATTTTAAAGAAGGTGGTATTTGTGCTCACTGAAATCCCCTTAAAAATAGTAAACCTTTCTACCGAAATTTGAAAACAGTCTGAAATAGTTATCTTGTTGAGATGAAGACACCCAGTACAAAAAATCCAAACCCACGTGACTGAGGTTTGGCAGAATTGTGAGTTGAAAAGGCAGGTCAGTAATGAAAGTGTCAGGCAATACTATTTTAGATGACACAAAATACAAAACTTCCAGTCTCTCCTTTACTGATTGCAGTAGCTTGTTCCTCTGCATGCACCACGTACATGATTGCATTTGAAGGAACAACCATTTTTGGAAACAATCATTTTATGCACCATCAGGCTGCTACAGGCAGGCTGCAGGTTTTGGGGGGGATGGGGTTATGTTTCTTCTAATCTGAGCTCTGGCCTTTTGACAGTTTTTATTTTTTACTGGCATTTAAATTCCTCATTATTCTAGTCAGGTTAATGTTTGATGTGTGAGTCAGGATTGTATCCAAGGCTGGGATGTTTCCTGGAGAGTTAGAGACAGGCTGGGCAGCTCAGACTAAAGGAGACAAAGTGCATTCCACACCACTGAGCGTCCCTGAGCCACCACAGAGTGAAATGCTGTCCTAACAAGGGAGGCTTTAATTCAGATTTACAGCAGGGTTTGTCTCCCAGCTCTGCCTCCTACACGTTAATAACACCTTTCCTTTAAACCCACCGCGTTCCATCAATCTTCACTGGCTGCCAAGTTAAGGCTGCAACGAGTTTGCCTCAGTTCAGTGCACTGCAAGTATTAACTCCTGGCAATCAGCAGCACAGCACATTAACTCCACGTGAAATAAACACTTCACAATCCTGTAGAGCTGACCTGAAGAGGTGAGTGCCTCTGTGTCTCCTAAAAGCAAGGACCTTATGAGAATTTCAGGTTACAGGGCAGCTCACTTAGGGAATTGGTAATCCCCAACAGAGCTCAGTCAGCCAAGCCCCGAGGGCCTGGGGAGCTGAGCCCCAGGTGAAATGCAGAGATCCCAGGAGATGCCTCCCTGTGAGGAGAGCCAGCAGTGCCTGGAGAAAGAATTTGTGTCCTGGGTACATCAATCAGGGCAAAGAAACCCTGGACCCCAGGACTGAGCTGCCTACTGCAGCAAGCAGCAGCACACATATTTATTGCATATAAATATTACACCTAATACATATGCATTGCATATATTTATTACATCTATTATTATATTAATAAGAAATTGCATTTATTATTTATTTTTGGGTCTACCTGACAGCACTGCAGAGCTGAAAAGGAATTTTCACACATATAGGATGTGCCACATAGATATGACTCTTTTTTCCAGACCTCTAGTCTTTACTTGAGAGAAAAAGAAAGTGGACTGGTATTTTATTGTTAAAATTCATTTGGTACACTAAAAATAAACAATCAGTGCTTGTGATTGTTATCCCAAACTGTTCTCATCTTTTTCTCTGAAATAATGATACTGTACCTTTTTTAATAAACATTAAAATGCTGTATCCCACTTCCAAAAAACCTTTTTATTACCAAAAACCCACCAATAATATCATAGCCAAAATAAATCTCAGAAAAGTAAGGTTGAGTGGATTGGCTTTTCTGAGAGACAATTATTTGGGTAATAAAAAATGCTTTTTAATGCTCTGCACTGAGAACTTTCAAGAGATTTAAAAGCAGCTTTGCACCTACAGGAAATGTGTCCTGCAACACCCTATCAGCAGTTCCTCTGTTATACACTTGTAGACACACCTATATCCACACTTACACATGTGTTCCTAACAAAAAGGCAGTTGTGGACTGGCCAGTCCCACTGCACTGAAAATGTCCTGTACACCTTTATTCTGGTTTTTGAAGGAAGCCAGACCTGAGGCTGCATTCTTCTTATCTGCAGCCATCTCATCATTTCCTTGCATTTCCTCTCCTCTCCCCTTTCCCTGTCTGTGGTCTGTAAGATATCTGATAGCTACAGGCAAACTCAGGTTTGTGCCCTTCCTCCAGAGTAAAGAAAATGTTCAATTTCTTCCAGGCCTGGGAGGAAAGAGCCAAATGCCCAGCCCAGGTGTGCCTGCTCTGCAATAAAACACTGTGTTGGGATTTTTTACCTGAAAAATATCTTTCAGTAAACAAGCATAGGAATAGCTGCTGAGTTACACAAAAAACCTGAAGCAGAGATTGTGTTCTCATGTAATCCCTGCACTGAAAGGCTTCTCAGGGACACAGCACAGTTCCTGTTCTGTATGCAGCCCCTGGTGGAACAGTGGTCAGTACAGCATACAGGGGAAAGCACAGGAAAGGCAAGCAAATAAATAGTATATTCCCTCTGTACACCTATTTAATTTCCACAATGGATCATGCTTTGGACTCAGAACTCATACCCAGCTGGTAAACTTGCCTCTTACAGCTTGTGAGGGATATTTCTTGTTTCGAATTTAATTGCTTTTTTTTCATGTCATCTTTCCTCCTGTAAGGTCAGTCTTGGCTTACACCCTGTGCTTTTTCTCTCTCCTTTAGCTTTTCTATTACTACAACTTCCCAGGAGAAGCTAACAGCAAAATACTTTCTTCCTTTCTCTGCTGTTGTTTTCTTGACTAACAAGCTCTACTCCCTCATCTTTCTCTTTCCTTGCTGACCATCTCTAACTGCCCTGTAATAGTCTCACCTGTCTCTGGACAGGACTGCATTGAGTTTTTCAAGGAAAAACACACAGTGTGTGCTGTATATCCCCCACCACCTACATTCTCTATTATGGTCACTTTACATTCTCTATTATGGTCACTTTCCTCCCCATCTCTTCTTTCAGTGTTCCACCTCAGCCTAAAAATCCTGAACTACACTCAAAATTCATATATTTTACTCAAATTGTTCCTTTTAGGCAGGGTTATCCAGATTCTGCATCCTCAGATTCTGTACTTAAACATTTTAAGTGTTATTCATTACATTGTAGAATCATCACTGTGATGAATTCAAAGTGGAAAGCAAGACTTAAAAGAAGCTGAAAGTCTAAATTCATCCATAGCAGTTGACAATATTGTGCCCCTTTTCTTGCTTCTTTTCTCACTTTTCATCAGACTTGTGGGTTTTTTTTAAAGATTCAATTATCTGTATTTTCTCACTCGGAGTGAAAATGACAAGAATTGCAGTAACTGTTCAGTCTCTCTGGCTTTTGTTTGTTTATGTCCTTCAGACTGTAAACACTCCAGGCTGGTGTAATCCTTCTTGCAGTGTTGTGGGATGAAGGACACAGAGCTCCTAATCCCCAGCTGAACACTTGTATCAAAAAGAGAATTATCTTTAACTGGATCCCAATAAAGACACTCTGTGTTATTCCTCTCCTTTATACAACAAAATGTGGGGGATGCAATTTTAGTGATGGAACTTCAGTCTGGGAGTGGGGGTAGGAGAAATTCCCTCAGGAGTGGTTCCTCGTGGGAACCCTCACATTCTCCATGTTTCTTTAGATGCTGTTTGGACTTGCAGCAATTTCAGCTGGCACAATGATTGAGAAAAGTGTCCTATTGCCTGTCTCGGGGTGTAAAGGACTGGCCAGGCTCAGTGTTTGCCTTTGGTGGCAATGGGCACGCCGGGCTCCCTGGCAGGGGCCCCGGAGCACTGTCACCAGGCTCCTGTCCCCTGGCAGTGCCACCATGGCCGCGCTGAGGGGACAGCGCCGGGGGGACAGGACCAGGCACAGCCGGACCGTGCTGAGGGAACAACACTGGGCACGGCCAGACCACACGGAGGGGACAGCGCTGAGGGGACAGCACCGGGCACAGCCGGGCACTCCGGGACATTGTCACCACACCTCCTCACTGAGGAGTCCAGGGTCACAGTGGGGACTCTGCAGGGGACACTGAGGGGACACAGTTTGGGGCATTCTCGGGAGCTGTTGTCTGTCTCTGCCCCGAGGTGCGTGGGATGGTTCGGAGGCAGCCCGAGCTTTGAAGGATGAGACTGGACTCTTCAGTTTTCAATCTTGAGGTTGTTTACTATTTCTTATCTACAAAGTTTTTCCTTCTGCCCAGCCGAGGTCTGAACAGCAAGGCAGCCAAAGGCACTCTAACCACCTCTGAGGCGGTGGCGTCTTTATATACTACAAACTACATATATCATATTTACTTTTATGTCCCAATACCTATCACCCATGTTAGACAGTGCACTTCTACTCTAAACCAATCCCCAAGTGCCAACATCATCACAGAAAATGGATGGCATGAAGAAGAAAGAAGGACAAGACACACCCAGATTCCTCCATCTTGTCCCCATTACCCTTTATGCCAAAACCCCTAAAATCTATATTTTCACCCTGTAAATATATCATTCCTGCACCCTTCAAACCCGAGTGCCTCTCATGTCCTCATACACAGGTGGCACATCCCTAGATGGATCAAAGTCAAGCCACCAGGCACTTCTGGCAACATTCCAAGACTTCCGAGCCCCCCAAGAGGGTTCTCGGCAACTCGGGGCATCCGGAGTGATGTAGTGAGTTCCCACAGGGCATCACAGTACAGAAAAAGACATCCAGCTATTCGGGAGTGTCCAAAGGAGGCCACAAGCAGGGGATGCCGTGAGAACGGTTTGGGACACTTGGTCTGTTCAGCCTGCAGGAGTCTCAGGGAGAGCTCACAGCAATCTCCAGCATCCTCGTGAGGGGAAGTGAGCGGCCGGTAGGGATTTCTGCTCTGTGGCGACAGCGACAGGACCTGAGGGAACAGCAGAGAGAGAGCCGGGTCAGGAAACACTGAGGCTGTTCTCACGGAGGTTGGGCACTGAACAGGCTCCGCAGGGCGGTGGGCACAGCACTGAGCCTGACAGGGTTCAGGGGTTTGGTAAGCGCTCTTAGACACACGGAGCGCCGCTCGAGGTGCGGTGCCAGCACCCGGGGCTGGGTTCCACAGTCCCGGCGGGTCCCGCCCCGCCCGGTGCCTCCCCGGCCCCGAGCCGCCTACAACTCCCACCCTGCCCCGCGCCGCCGACTACACATCCCGGCATCCCACGGGAGCGCCTCGCTCTCGCGAGACTGAGGGGCGCGCCGCGGGGCTGTCGCGAGAGCGGCGGGCCCGGAAGCTCCACGTCGGAGATCGGAGCGAGCCCGGGCGGAGCGGGGCCGGAGCGGGGCCGGGGACAGCGGGCGGCACCTGGGGACACCGGGCGGCACCTGGGCACAGCGCGGCCATGGTGAGCGACACGCAGGGTCCCGAGGAGCGCCTCGCCCCCGCTGCGGGAGGGTGACCATCCCAGCCGGCCCCGGCGAGGCAGCGCAGCCCCGCGATCGGCGGATCGGGTGTATGAGGGGCCGGGCTCGCAGCGCGGTGCTGCCCGTGCTGTGCTCAGCCGCAGCGAGCGGCTGTCCCGGGGCTCGGGGTGCGTGTCGCGCTCAGCTCTCGGAGCGGCCCTTCCCGGCGGTTCCCGGGATAAGCGCGGAGCCGAGCGTAGCTGTGCTTGCCTTGCTGGTGTTTGTAGCAGGAGAGAACCCAAACTCATCTCCACATCCCGTGTCATAGCCATGGTTCAGGTACTACCTGATAACCAGGTGGTTTTTTTCCTTGCAGTGTCTAATATAGGTAACTGCAGGTTTTATTAATGCGTGTAGTGTTCTTTGGTCAGCCATTATCCACTGAGTTGTCTGAGATAAAAACAGCGTTAAATCGTCTCCAGTGAGTGTCTAAAGGAATCCACAATGCCTCGGATATATTAGAAAATCACTTTGCTAGACTTCATGCCTTTTAAATATTGTGTGAGTGCTTTGGGACACTTGGTGTGTTCAGTCTGCAGGAGACTCGGGGAGAGCTCACAGCAATCTCCAGCATCCCCCTAAGGGGAAGCAAGGGGCCAGGAGCAACCTCTGCTCTGTGGCGACAGCTTTACATTGCCAGTGATTAAAGTGGAAGATCAGAGCCTTCTTTGTAAGGGAAAGACTTAAACTTTTCCCTGCTCTCAGTTTTTACCAGACAGTGTTCCGTTCTAAACCATAATTTTGGAATTGTGAATGAAAGTAAATTTACAGTGGGCAAATGTTGCGCTTTATTGTGGTAACTGACTTTTCTTCCTGGTTTGTCAGGAAGAAAAGTCAGTTAGGACTAGTAATCCTATAGATGCAAATAGGTGAAGTAGCAGGAAGATTTATTTTCTAACATTTGGAATTGTGAATGGAAGTAAATTTACAATGAGCAAATGTGCTTTATTGTGGTAACTGAGTTTTCTTCCTGATTTGCCAGGTGAAGTAGCAGGAAGATTTATTTTCTAACATTTCTAACATTTATTTTCTAACATTTGTCTTAGGAGCAAATTCTCTTTGCTTTGCTATCATAGTTCAGGGACACCAGGAGGATGTGCAGTGCATCTTTTTTTTGGTTGTTTTTTTTTTTTTTTTTGACGCTGCTGGAGGTACTTTTGCAAGAAAATCTTGAGTTTCACAGAATTAAATGAAGCAGAGCCACTGCCGTTGGTGGGGATGTGACGCCTTCCTACAAAAACAGACACACAGATAGATAGAAAAGAGTGGTAACCTTCTGTGTGCACGGGCAGCAGGATTGGATCCTTGCATTCTCAGAGTGAACTGCAGCTTTCCCTGTCCCTTTCCCTGTCCCAGTTTGCTGTTGTGTCACCCGGTGCTCCCGTTGTTCCCCCAGCCTCTGCGCCTGGACATCAAGCGGAAGCTGACGGCGCGCTCTGACCGCGTCAAGAGCGTGGACCTGCACCCCACGGAGCCATGGATGCTGGCCAGCCTCTACAACGGCAGTGTCTGTGTCTGGAACCACGAGACACAGGTGAGGGCCTTGCTGGGAAGTGTGCATGACTGGAAATGGGATTTGTACAGATTCTTCAGTCACTGCTGTTATAACTGACTGTGCTGCTCTGGCTGAGTGCGAGAGTCACGGTATCAGTAGACAAGGAAGTGACATATTGGACACTGTTAAGAAAATAGAGCTCATCTCAAAGTTGGTATTTTTTTCCCAGTGTTATAAACTTAACTGGTTTTATTTTCAGACTCTGGTGAAGAATTTTGAAGTGTGTGACCTGCCTGTGAGAGCTGCCAAGTTCGTGGCGAGGAAGAACTGGGTTGTTACTGGAGCTGTAAGCTGTTTCCTCTTGTGTTTTCCTGTTCAGCTGCACTTTCTCTGGTCAATTTTCATGCCATTACTTTCTGCATCATGTAATAACATCATCTGAATTTGCAGAGGAGAAAGGAATACTGCACTACAGTTTCCCAGAAGTTTTCTCCTTTAAGGAAGCTTAGAAGCTTAAATTTTCATTTCAAAAAAGAGCAACCTGCTAAGGTGACTGACTCTGCAGGTAATGCCAGGTAGATGGAGTTCAGCTGTTACTGCCAGCTGGAACATACTCAGCACAGAGTTCTGACTCAGTGCTGCTTTAACTAAGATGAAACTATTGACAATCCTAGGTAAAATGAATTTGAAATTGCTTTCTACTTTTTTTTCTTGGTTATGTTAAAAATAATTTTTAGTTTTGCTCATCACTAGGAAAAAATGCCTGCTTTTATTCAGTGAATGTACCTTGAGAGGAATAATTGTATTCTGATCTTGGTAACACATTTTTCTCTATGGAATGAATATTTTTTGACTAAATTAAGGTAATGCCTAAATAGTTTTTTTTTCTCAACTTTCATTTCCTAGTCTTCTGCCCTGTACCCAGAGTAAAAATGTGTTTTCATTTCATTACCATATGCTGCCATGACTCAGTCACTTGTAAAAATGAAAATTTGCTTTTTTCATTTCATAAATGACTTGAAACAGCAGTAATTTACAGCCTTCTGAATCCAAGTATAATTTATATCATTAGCAAGCAAACTTCCTTAAACATTTTGTTGTCTTCAGTGGTGGAATGTTCTTTCCTAGCTCCCCTGCATTGCATAGAAGATGCACTGCACAAGAGACTTCTTTTCACATGGTTTTTCTCCCTTTCCCAGGATGACATGCAGATCAGAGTTTTTAATTACAACACCCTGGAAAGAGTTCACATGTTTGAGGCTCATTCTGACTACATCCGGTGCATTGCAGTGCACCCCACGCAGCCCTTCATCCTCACGAGCAGTGGTGAGAGTCCTTTGGGGTCTTTTCATGTTCAGCTCTCCCCAGGCTCCTGTTTTCTGTGGGGTGAGGGCTTGCACCCTCTGGGGAGACTCAGGAGCCCTTGAGCAAGAAGCCAACGTTGCAGTTGTCATTTTGTTGTTTCTTGGTAGATGTGTTTATTTTTTTTTTTTTTCATGGTATATCATTTGCACTTAAAATTTAAAATATAATGGCTTGTGTTCTTGTCAGAGAAAAGAGCTTTCTCTCCTAATATCTGCCAGAGGAGACATTTGTGTGTGTGGCAAACTCTCAAATAACAGCTCAAGTTGTGTTTTTAAAAAGATTTCGTTGTGGTTTGGAGTAAGTTTTTAGCTGGGAAATCTGACTTGAAAGCAACAGACAGCTTTCATCTCCCTTTGGTCCTTCTGAAGGACTAGTAATCCTACAGATTACCAGTAGGTAACTTCATGGTACAGGCTGGAAAGGAGGCACTGCTAATAATCTATTTGCGAACTTCTGGAGGATTATGCACTTTAAGGAGGTTGTTATCACCCACTGAAGCTTGGTTGTTTGTGGTTTTTTCCAGATGACATGCTGATCAAGCTCTGGGACTGGGATAAGAAGTGGTCCTGTTCTCAGGTGTTTGAAGGACACACCCATTACGTCATGCAGATTGTCATAAACCCAAAAGACAACAACCAGTTTGCCAGTGCCTCTTTGGATAGGACAATTAAGGTACAGAAGCTGTATTTGGGGTTTTTAGTCATTGTGATTATCAGTGTACACAAAGCAATAATCCTGGATGGATGATGGGTCATATTCTTAAAAACAGGTGCAATAATAGAATTTTGACTGAACAAAGACCTGGACATTGCTCCAGGCACCTGCTAAGTAATTCAGTAAATTTACCAGATTACCTGTTGTCTCTAACAATTGGAAAGTTGTTCTTTAAACTTTTCTAAGTGCTGTATCTTTAACTGTGCACTAAAAAGAAAAAACAACCCTGGTAAAGGTGTCTCTCTCATTACTTGCATGTCCTTGGCTGTCTGTGCATGGAATTGTTTCCAGTGATGCCTTTGGCCTTCTCATTGTCTCATCTGCAGTGCAGCTGTTATTAAATATCTATGACTACAGATTTTCAGCCACTGAGCAGGGACACCTCCTCACATTTCCTGTACATCATCAGTATATTGGCTGTAAAAAGCCAGCACTGATTTCATTTGGCCATAGATGTTGAGATCAGGTGCATAAAAATTTTGATTTGATGTGATAAACATGAGAAAACACTAGTATGTCTACACTTGACTTGCTTCATTTTGTATCCTCATTTAACATGAGATTTGATATTCTTGAGTGTAGCTGGAAAAATTAAAATTCAGGACACGGAGGAAACTCAACTAGTTACTTTATAAACACATAGTAGTTCTTAAAAACAGTCCTTTATATGGTTTCATGTCCTTAAAAAAAGTGTAAAGCAACCAATTTCAATGTTCAGAGGTATGAGCAGAGCATGGGCAATTCAGCATGTTATTTGTGTTTATTGGGGGAAGGACTGTAGTTTGCTGAGCAGTTATTGAGGTTTTTCACCTAAGAAAACAACAGTGTCTTTGGAATTCTGTGTTATTTCTCACTGCATTTGTGAAGTACTTCTGGGCACCTGTTGTGTGTGCCAAGGGTGACCTGGGCACAGCAGGTTGCGGGGTACAAGTGTTTGTGTTTCATTGCTCAGGTGTGGCAGCTTGGATCATCCTCTCCCAACTTCACCTTGGAAGGCCATGAGAAAGGAGTGAACTGCATTGACTATTACAGTGGTGGGGACAAGCCATACCTCATTTCTGGGGCAGATGATCGCCTGGTGAAGATCTGGGACTACCAGGTGTGTGCTCAGCTCTTCAGAAGCCTTTGTGCCATATTTCTTATTCAGTTTCTGTTGTTAGATTTTTTTTTTCCTGTGACAAATTGATTCCCTGCCTTTTAGGCCTCATGTTTGTGGATTAAGCTATTCTTCTTTTTTTTCTTCAATCTTTATAGCTCTTCCCTCCTCCTGTTTCATCCTTTATAGCTTCCCCCATCCTGTTTCATCCTGTGCTCATTGGCACAGCCCCATGTGTTGCATGCACACCCATGCAGTGCTTGTACCCCCAAACAGGGCAGGAGTGATGAGGTACTGCTTGAATGCTCCTCAGAAAAGAGAGATCTAATCCAGAGATTCACTTCTGTTGCTGGAGCCTAGAGCTCCTGAGTTCTCTACAAGTGTCTGAATGGCCAGAAGGGTGAGACAGAAGTTGTTAGGTGGTACTTTCTGGTCACTAAAACTTACTGCCCTGGAGTAAATCCAAGCCCAGAAGTTGAAGCTGGCATTGTTAATTTAAGCATTCAATGCAGTCATGAATATTACACAACAGTGCTTGGGATTTTGCCACCATGTGCAGCTGGAGACACTGTACATGCTCCAGTCTTAGTTACCCCAAGTAGAGCAGCTTGACTTTCACGACTGTGTGAATGAACATTCCTACCAAAGACCTAAATTAGATCTGTTTTCACCTGTAATGCAATGTTGGGTTATGATTTTTTTTTCACAGTGAACTAAGCTTTCTGTCATGCTTTAATGTGTTGTGCTATGCTGAGAAAGCATATTTTCTAGCCATAAACACCTCTGAAAATAGAGGAAAACACTTCTGTCAGGGGAAATACTTTCTTCTGGGCAGGAGGTACAGCTCAATGCAATCATTTTTTAATAGCTTAGTGCTGTTGTTTGAACACCTTGCAAATGTAAGAAATCTAGAGAATTTTCAGATCTATTTTGGATTTGGGGGAGATTTTTTTTTAAGAAATAAGGGTTAAAATGTGGCATTGTGTTCTCTCTTGCTTTCAGAATAAAACTTGTGTCCAGACACTGGAAGGCCATGCTCAGAACGTGTCGTGTGTCAGCTTCCATCCAGAGCTGCCCATCATCATCACCGGCTCTGAAGATGGTAACTTTGCATTTTGTGGTGTAGAAAGGACAGGAAAAGCACTGAGGGCAGAGCTCTTGTGGTGCTGTGGCTGCACCCCTGAGCTGAAGGGATGCATGGCTGTGTTTTTCCCCAGGCACGGTGCGGATCTGGCACTCCAGCACTTACCGCCTGGAGAGCACCCTGAACTACGGCATGGAGAGGGTGTGGTGTGTGGCCAGCCTCAGGGGCTCCAACAACGTGGCTCTGGGCTATGATGAGGGCAGCATCATTGTTAAGGTACAGTTAATGCTGTGGAGTGAGAAACTGTGATTCATCCTGTCCTGTCTGCACAACAACTGGTATCTGATTCTGGAATAATACGTAAAATACTGACATTTTGGCATTTTAATTGGCATTTTTCCGTAGAGATTGGCTATTTCACTTGATATTTACAACTGAAAAGAAAATCAACAGTGTATTTTTTCCATAGCCTCACTGTTGTAATCTTGTTGTTGTATTTCTAAAGTCCCATATTGTCTCAATCATATTTCTAAAGTCTCGTACCTTCTCGGTGATACTTCTTGGGGGCACTTCTTCACAGCTCTGACTTCTTCTCCTGCTTGTTGTCAGCTCAACTCGACTGGCCAAGCCCAGCCCCTTTTATCCCAGTTATCTTCACTAGCTACAGCTGCAGCCCAATGAAGGACATCACAGCTGCAGCCTATCAAAAACAACCAGGGCTTATCAGGGCAAGGCCTATATACAGATATTCAATATACAATACAGATATTTTACTAAGACTCCTACTATACCTCACCTCTTACTTACTTTCTAGCTTGGTCGTGAAGAACCTGCCATGTCCATGGATGCAAATGGAAAAATTATTTGGGCTAAACATTCTGAAGTCCAGCAGGCTAACTTGAAAGCAATGGGAGATGCTGAAATCAAAGATGGAGAGAGGCTGCCACTGGCTGTGAAGGATATGGGCAGCTGTGAAATCTATCCTCAGACAATCCAGCACAACCCTAATGGACGGTAACACATTCCTTCGTCTCTTCTCTTGAACTGGTTTAGGTTTTTTAGTTAACAGGCTCAAAAAAAAGGGATCCAGAGTCCAAGAGACTCAGTGGAGACCAGAAGGAGCATGACTCAGAAGGAAATAGAGTTCCATGACATTTTAGGCATATATAAAGCTCATGCTCTGTGTTTCAGTGATTACCTTGGGCAGAGAGCCTTTACCTTTACAGATAATCTGCCTTCTTGCTGCTGCCTGTTGACCTGGACACAGATATCTGACAAGTGCCTCTCTCTCCTGCCCCAGGTTTGTGGTGGTGTGTGGTGATGGTGAGTACATCATCTACACAGCCATGGCTCTGAGGAACAAGAGTTTTGGTTCTGCACAGGAGTTTGTGTGGGCACATGACTCTTCAGAGTAAGTCTTGCAAGTTTTTTCCTTTGTATTACATTTGCAGCTGCTACTTTAGTTTAGTTTTCAGGCCATGAAACATGCATGTAAAATGAACTTTCAGTAGTTGTCCTGCTTGAAAAGTTTGGGTTTTTAGCACTCTGCTGGTTTTAGAAAATAAGTCAAATGCAGTTGTTTTGTAGCAGCTTATAGTTTAATAATTTACTACTTTGGAAACAAAATAATTGTTTTGTTTATTTACAATTTAATCTCTATTTAGGTATGCAATCAGGGAGAGCAACAGTGTTGTAAAGATATTTAAAAATTTCAAAGAGAAGAAGTCGTTCAAGCCTGATTTTGGAGCAGAAGGTAAATACTTTACAAATAGATATACTGGTATGGTTTTTGTACAATGTGGATTTCTTCCACCTTTATTTTCTTGTAGGTATCTATGGTGGCTTTCTCTTGGGAGTCAGGTCTGTCAATGGCCTGGCATTCTATGACTGGGAGAACACAGAGCTGATTCGCAGGATTGAAATCCAGCCCAAACATGTGAGTTTCTGCATGGCACTGAAGATATTTACCTGTCTGATGTACTGATTTATATTTCTTTTTTACTAAACTGGTTTTCTTGCATGAATCAAAGCTGTCAATAATAAAATAATAATTTAAGTTTATCTCAGTCATGTAGCAGAAAGGACAGAAAAATTCCTGTATGTGTTGACTTCTCAGTCCTACAGCTTCTAGACTTGAGGTGTTTAACCCTTAATTCCCACATCATCCTTCTTAGCCTGGGGTGTGTAACACTGCCACTGTTGATTCTGCTCTCACAGATTTTCTGGTCTGACTCGGGTGAGCTCGTGTGCATTGCTACCGAAGAGTCATTCTTCATTCTCAAGTACCTGTCAGAAAAAGTGGCAGCAGCCCAAGAAACACATGAAGGTGTAACTGAAGATGGAATTGAAGATGCCTTTGAGGTACCTTCTATTTAAAAAGTGGAATGAGATTAGAGATGGTAGAAGCAAGAGAGTGCAGCAAACTTAGTCGTTAACATAGTCCAATTTAAATGTTAGTTTCCAGGCCATTTTTAGTATCACATTGTGCATCTGCCTGAGGAACACTTAATAATTTTTTTGGGATTCATGAGGAGTGTATCCCTGTCTGAATCCCAGCATAACAGATCTTGATGCCAACATTTATCTCCATCTGTTCATTATTGTCAGAGAGTTATAGAGATATTTTTTAAAACACACTTTTGGGTCATTGATTAATTTTTTTTTCTACAAATTCCAAGTTTTGAAATATTACTCAAGTTTGAGAAGTGAAAAAACCTCATGTAGTGAACCAGAATTTCAGAAAGAAAGCTACCTTTGATTGTCTTGCTTAATCCTTAGTTTGGTGCTTGTTTCCTAGATTTATAATGGGCTTACTTAAGAATTAGGGTAGCATGCATGTAGAATGAAATTATAATTTATGTACTTCTAATCTAAATCTAAACATATATTTGCAACTTGTCCAGATTAAAGTATAGAATATGGAATTATATTTTAAATAGCAGTAGTCTTTCTGCTACCTAGAAGTACCTTTTTATGTATCTAATTACCCAAAATTTGCTTTGCAGGTTCTTGGTGAGATCCAGGAGATTGTGAAAACAGGTCTGTGGGTTGGTGACTGCTTTATTTACACCAGTTCTGTGAACAGACTCAATTACTACGTTGGAGGAGAGATTGTCACCATTGCCCACCTGGACAGGTGAGTTGCTGCTTCAGTTCAAGTGCTCAAGGTTCTCTCAGTGAAGGGGGTTCAAGGTGCCCCCTGGCAGGGGTGGGAACAAGTGGGGTGTTGTGAGGCAGCAGTGCAATCCTGAGGGATGAACAGTGCTGTGTGAAAGTGTTCATCCAGGAAAAGCAGAGTGTTTGATAGGAGTATTCTTGCTACCATAAGAGCTACTGGAATAGTTTTGTACAGTTTGTGTGGATCTGTTGAAGCTGACATTTTGTTTTATTTGTTTTGTTCCAGAACAATGTATCTCCTGGGCTATATCCCCAAGGACAACAGGCTGTATTTGGGTGATAAAGAGCTGAACATTGTTAGTTACTCTCTGCTGGTCTCAGTGCTCGAATATCAAACTGCTGTCATGAGGAGGGATTTCGGCATGGCTGACAAAGTTCTTCCCACAATCCCAAAAGAACAGAGAACCAGGGTTGCACATTTTCTTGAAAAACAGGCAAGAAAACTACTTCTTAGTTATCCAACTAAATAAATAAATAATTTTATTCACATTCTTAATGGAGTTTGCTAAGCAAAACCCATTGAGCATTAACTCTTGTTAATTATCCTGTTTGTTTGAGAACACTGTAACCTTCTGTTCAGAGTGCTTTTGTTAAAGTATTTAGGATTATGATTGACCTGACAGGTCCCAGCTTCACTGTCACATTTTTATTTTAGGGCTTCAAACAACAAGCTCTTGCAGTATCTACAGACCCAGAGCATCGTTTTGAACTTGCTCTTCAACTTGGAGAATTAAAAATAGCCTATCAGCTTGCAGTGGAAGCGGAGGTAATGATATAAATTTGGATGATTCATCCGGGATTGTGAGTATTAGCGGGAGTCTGAGAGGCCCTGTAAGAAAAGGCAGTGGTATGTGGGGATGCAATACAACTCCAACTCCTTTGGTGAAGTTCTGCTGCCTGTAATTCAGAGGAATCTAAGCTGTGGGATAGGGACAAAGAACGGTGTCTGCTCAGAAAGCCACTGGAACTCCTGGAGAATACAAAACTTGAGCCCAGAACCAAGCCTTAATCTCCGTTACTTAACAGTGAGAGAAGGAAAGACAGGGCTGAAGGCTTCAGACCTTTGTTCCAGCCTTGGCAAACTTAGACCGCTGCACTAAAAAAACTGATTTTTCCCATCATTATTATGCAGAGAGTTGATCTCCTTGTTCCTGCTGTAAAATAATCCAGTTATTTAGAAGGAATATTAACTTAGTTAAAGACACAGATGGCTTTCAGCGTTCTGAGGGTTAACTTGGGAGCTTTAAGAGATTGTTATAGTTAAACTTCCAGAGTTATGCCTGCTTCTCCCCTCCATGTTTACTGAGAAGCTGTTTATTTTATGTAATGTTAGAGCTAGGTAGGGATCTCTTGGCATTCACTGTGCCATGCTGGGAAGCTGCAGTAATTACAGTACCTCAATGGGAGGACAAATGTAGTCATGGGATACAGCACCTTCACAAGTCAACTCCTATTTTCATACTGAGTGCTCTGAAAACCTTTAAATGCTGTTCAGAAATGTGAGTGATTTTGTTTTTTTTCTTTCCCTCCCTCTCCCCCTTCTGTACAATCAGTCAGAACAGAAGTGGAAGCAGCTTGCAGAGCTTGCCATCAGTAAATGCCAGTTTGGCTTAGCCCAGGAGTGTCTCCACCATGCCCAGGACTATGGAGGGCTGCTGCTCCTGGCCACAGCTTCAGGAAATGCCAGCATGGTGAACAAGTTGGCAGAAGGTGCTGAGAAGGATGGCAAGAATAATGTGGCATTTATGAGCTACTTCCTGCAGGGAAAGTAAGTAGCAAATGAGCTTCTGATTGTTCTGTTCTGCTGTCTCAAGTGCAGAGACCCTCAGGTTCCTCAAGTGGTTAACTTCAGCTAACTGAAAACTTCATGGAGAAAGATGAGCTAGATCCTTCTCAGAAAAGCTCATTCTATAAAGTCTGAAATGAAAGCACCTTAAATGAATGGAATAGAATAAAAAGCTGTTCTAATACAAAAATTTGTCTTTATTAAGTTTACTGGTTCAAATCATATTTTGAAATCTTTTTAGGCTTGATTCATGTTTGGAACTGCTGATCAAAACCGGGCGTCTCCCTGAGGCTGCTTTCCTTGCACGGACGTATTTGCCAAGCCAAGTTTCAAGGTAATTTCTGAGCATGTGCAGAGCATGAGCTGTGTTGTCTGAATGAGCTGTCTCTAACAAATGTGGTTTGCATCCCCAGGGTGGTTAAACTCTGGAGGGAGAACCTCTCCAAAGTCAATCAGAAGGCTGCTGAGTCCCTTGCTGATCCCACAGAATATGAAAATCTTTTCCCTGGATTAAAGGAAGCTTTTGTTGCTGAAGAGTATGTAAAGCAAAGTCTTGCTGAGTTGAGGCCAGCCAGGGAATACCCCCTTGTCACTGTAAGTAGAAGGTTTTACTGTCTCTACAAGAGTAACATTTGGTGCTGTGTAAAATCAGCTCTAAGCAACTCAGTGCAACACTTAAATGTGTCTGGGGTTCTTTTTCCTTTTAGCCAAATGAAGAAAGAAACTTACTTGAAGAAGCAAAAGGATTTGAGCCCTCTGGAATAATGCCATCTCAGGTCAGTCAGTGATGAGTCTAAGGGAGAACTTTGCTATCTTACAGTAACTTCTACCCTGGAGAATATTTCACCAGTAATGGACAAATTGTTGCTTTTATTACCTTGACTGTAAGTGCTGCAGCTGGCTTCATGTTCTTTTGCCTCAGATTCTTTTTCATCTACATCTGCACTTACTAACAGCTTCTTGACTGTGAAATGATTTGTGTGCTTCCTTACCTTGGGTCACCCTGTGTAGTGTGAGTACTTCTAGACTCTTTCCATTGAATTCATCCTACAGAAAAGTAACTCCAGTTGCATTTACAAACACTGCCTCAGCTGCAGCTGGTTTTCTAAAGCTCAGTAGCTGGAAATGGAAACTCTTGCCTATTACAGCAATGACAAATGCTCTGTGTTATTTGTTGGTGTGCTCCATGGTTGTGGAATAACAGTGCTCCATAACTAACTGGCCAGGAATCCTACTCATGTATTTGAACATAGATTCTAGTCAATGTCTGAAGTAACAAACTGATTTTTTTACCACCTCAGTTGTCCAGTTCTTATGCAGAAAACAGGACAAGTATAAGTGGTAAGCATAGAGATTGAAACAAATTTAAGGCTTTTCAGAGCCTTAGGAGAAAATGACAACTTCTAATTTTGCTCAAGTCAAATACACTTTACATTTGTATGTGAAAATCATAATGTGAGGGTTTCTTAAAGGCAGTGATACTGGCACAACTCTTTGAGGCTATAAACATCCAAAATCAAAACTGCACTGGAAACTGAAGGAGAAACAGAAAAGCTACAGCTCTCCATTGTCTGTATGTTTTTCCTCATAGGAGGTGCACTACAGAGCATAGTTTGGGACATCCCTGACAGAGCAGAGAGGTTTGGTTACTCTCAAGCCTCTGTAGTGACTCTTCACCTCTTGTGCATCAAAGGAAATACTATTAAAGCAAAATCAAACTTGTCTGCTCGTTTGTTAAAGATGATAAACAAACTGTCTGGGCTACCTATGGAAACAAATGGAAAGAACTGAGAACTAGCTTGCCATAGGAGCTGAAATCAAGACCTCAGTGTATCTTTGCATTCAGCTCATGTTCTCATAGAAGCCCTAAACCCCAGCTGTCTCTTACAGCAGAGGCTGAATATGGGACATTTTGTAAGAGATAGATAAATTCTATAATTAAGTACAGTTAATTGAATAGTACCATTGCTTCAATAATAGTACTGACTGATGAATTATCTTAATATAAAGTTTATGCAGCAGTGAAGCAAGAAGAAAGTGTTAAACCATTATAGGATTTGGAACCCTTAGCCCAGCAACTCCTAAAATTTCCTGTCAGTCTCAACTAACTTAGTCTCTCCTGCTGAGGATGTTGAAAATCACTAGCAGCACTTCAGTGTTTAAAATGAATTGATAATTTCTGAAGGTTCTCATTTTATCAGTTCCATTGATATACTGGGAAGGGAAATAGTCTCCAGTGGAGTGAGGACTAGAATATTTTCTGACAGTGAAGATCTGGCTCAAGAGTAACTGAGGGAAGCTGAAAGAACCACTGGGCAAGGGGCATTAGGTCTGCTGTTGTTTACCTGCTTTTGTTGAAAGAATTTAAATTGAAAAAAAAAAAAACTAAAGGAATTTCTTTGCCATTAGAAGAAGGCTGAAGAACCAGTTCCCTCTCCTAAACAAGAAGTGATGAAGACAGTTGTGCAGAATTCTGATAACCTTCCAGCAAGAGATCAAAAGGTACCCAAACAGTTTGATGAGGTGAAGTATAAGCACTGAATTCATTTTACACTAAGACTTCAAGGAGTGTGATTCAAGCAGCTGCACACGTGACTGTGGCAGTCCCAGAGCAGTGTTCAGAGCCCTGCACACAGTAACAGACCAGTGCAGCAGGCAGGGGGACAGAGGGAGTTCAAACCCAGCTGCTCCCATGGTAGAAAGCTGCACTGGTGGAAGAGGCTTCCTCACCAGCAGGCAGCTGCTCTGCAGCCTCCTTTGGCATGGTGTTCCTCATGAGGCCTTGGCTGGGCTTTGCAGAGTGCAGATCCATCCCACAAGCTGCAGCACATGTAACCATAGTGGAATCCTCCTCATCCAGTCTTTTCTCTCCCTAGACACTGCTGGACTTGGAAGATGACTTAGATAACTTGGATCTGGAGGATATTGATACCACAGATATCAATCTGGATGAAGAGATCTTAGATGAGTGAACATCCTTTTTTAGATGACCAAATCAGGAAATAATTTGGTCAAAACCCAGAGGAATGAAGTTCTGTGGACTGTGTGCTCCAAGTTATTTTGATTTTTGTATCACAAGTGGACCATGTACATGTAGAAGGAAGTATACAGTAGCAACTGTACAAAGAGAATCAGCTTCCAGTATGTTGAAATTCGAGATGTAAACCTGCTCCAGAACCTACTAAAAAAGTTTTCATTTATCAAGCTGTTCAATAAATCCTTTTAAAATTTCTGCTCCCTCAGTTCTCCATTTACTACTAGTATTTACTAAGAATACTCAAATTCTTAAGAATAACCCAGCTTCCATAGTGTACATTCCAAATCTGTGAAACAGGAACACAGTAGCTGAAAAATGGTATTTTATTTTAACCTGACTTTTGTCAGCACCTCCACTGTTTTCACTGTGCTGCCATCTAGCACTGGTAACCATTAGTATCAGCTCAGTTACTCTTTCAGACACCACTTGTAGCTAAAAGCTCCAACAGAGCAGTGATACAGCTTAAGGGTTAGAAGGGGTGTTTGTTACACCCTTTCCTAAAGGAAGCTGTCCAGACCCTGCACTTACCTCAGTAAGTAAAATGAATTGTGGGCAAATCCTTAGATTCAAGATGCAACAGTAAAAAAATTGAACTCAGGGTACAGTGTCAGTGAAAACAAGTCATGAGGGCTGCTCTAAGTTCACTTACAGAACTTCTCAAAATAAACTGCTGTAGTGATGCACATGTATTTCAGTAAAGAAAAATACATTCTACAGCAGTAATTTTCAAATATTTATTGTGGAATCCTGTACAGAAAATGTTTATAAACAGACTTAAAACTTTTGATGAGCTGAGGTTTACTTCATGAAGCTGAAGAAGTTGCCATTGCTTCTTCATAAGCCTGCAGGGCCAGCTGGATGTAACCTTCTCTCTGGGATTCAGTTTTCACAAATACCTGCAGCCATGGCAGGAGAGAGGTTAATGTAACAGCAGAGTTAACCATGCCAGTGGCAGATCAGTCACAACTGCAGTCCTGGTGCAGCTGTAGGTATAGAGTTTAACAAAAACCCCAGCCTGGCATGTACAACAGTTCTGTTAAGTATCTGCTTCCTAAGGTAAGGAGAAATGTAACTGCTCACTGGGTTCTGCTGGTTAAAAGCGCTCTTGTGCAGGTTATGTAGAAGCAGAAAAGCTTACCTTGATCAGATCAACTCCTTGAAGTTTCTGTTCTTTAGCTTCCTTTGCTGACTGACATTCAGGGTGAAGCATATGATACAGGGTAATTAAACTTGTAGCATCATCCAGCCTAAACAAATAAAGGCTCATTTAGCAATTCCTCTCTCAGAGCACTTACAGAGTGTATTTTGTGATGTGCTTTGCACAGCACAGGCTGTCAAACTGCTGCCACCACTGAGTATCCAGTCCCTGGAATACACAAGCAAGTACCTACATCTATCCCTCTGGCCTGCTTAATGAGTGTTTAGTGGAACTTTCTGACTGCAATGACCAGTATGTTTTACAGAAGTAGCATTAGAAATCCTGTAACACAGAGCTCTCAGCTGAGTTTAAAACTACTGAAGTGTGTGGCAGGAAAAGACATTCAAACTCTGCTTGTTAAATGGGCCAGATACGTGAATTTTCCTTTTACCAATTCGATTCTAAACCAGGAACCTTTCTGATTTCTCCATGTGCTCAGGTTAAAAAGCAAGATCTGACCACTGAAACAGCAGAAAATAAATGCCACTATCACTGCAACCTGGAGTTCTGATGGTACACATTTCTAATTTCTCCCAGCTCTAGTGGCATTTTGAACTATTGAATATTGTTCACTTCAGGGAACTTGGAATAAATTTAGCACCACGTTTTATAGAAATTCACCCATTTAAAATTAAACCTTATCTACATATTCCTAAGCTACTTAGGAGTTGCTCTAAAACCCAGAGTGTATCAACTTTATAAGGCAAAACTGGACTCAGTATGGAAATGCCAGGCTTTAAGATCAGAAGTGCTCAGAGCTGGAAGTGTTCTGACAATTACATGGGAAACAAAAATAAAAACCCAAAAACCACAGGAGGCTAATTTCTGCAGAAACCTACATATACACCCTACAACATCATGGACTGTTACTGGTGCTCCTGCACAGCTAACAGTACCTACACAGCTGGCCTAAAACATCAGGTAAACGAGAACTTTCCTACATCTGACACAAATCCTGTTTTTATTGCCAAACAGCAGTACTTTTCTAAGGCAAGGCAGCATTACCAAGTGGCAGGCTGTACTCACAGGTCTCTGTTGATCATGTCTATGAGTAATCCATCTGCCTTCTTCCTGCTGAGCAGGTACCACACCATGCCCCCGAAGTGCCTGGTGGAGCGCAGCAGGTCGTACTTGCCGTGTTTCTCGATGTCCTCGTAGGTGCGGTGGTGAACCTGCACACACACACACACACACACACACACACATGGGCTTGTTCATGGCAGAACTGCAGCCTGCTGACAGCTTTCCCCCTGTACCTGAGTTTTTAATCTTTTTCATTTCCCTAATGTCGGAACTCAGCACATCCCTTTGGATGTCCAGAGAACCTCATCGGGGGCTCAGAGACCCTGGCATGCTGCCCAGAACACCTGGGGATTTGATTTTGACCACTGGAGCAAGTTGCCAGCTTTGTATGAGGATGTGAAAGTCACACAGCTTTGAATGGTGTAATAATAAAATATGCACAGGGTGAAAATGTAGATTTTAGGACTTTTGGTATGGGGGTTATGAAGACAAGATGGAGGAATCAGGGCATGTCTAGTCCTTCTTCTTTCTTCTTGTTCTCCATTTTCTGCAGTGATGTTGGCACTTTGGGATTGGTTTAGAGTAGAAGCTCACTGTCTAACACAGGTGATGGGTATTGGGGATTAAGTGTAAATATGTTATATGTAGTTTGTAGTATAAAAGGACAACACAGAGTGCCTGTGGCGGCCCTGCTGAGCAGATCTCAGGTGGGCAGAAAGAAAATTTTATAGATAAGAATTAATAAACAACCTCAAGACCTAAAAGGGAAGAGTCCAGACTCGTTCTTCAGTTGTGTGGGCCAAAGCAGAGACATCCTGCACATCTCAGGGCAGCAAATATCAACAACAACTCGAGACCCTAAGGTGCAGGGGTAAGCCCCATGCTGAACCATACACCTGTTATAATTCAGGGTAATGCCAGGCTAGCCCAGTCCTTGGTACTCAGGCATAGACATCCTTATGGTAAAAGGAAGCTAAATCCTGTCTCTCTTGAATTTTTGGGGACATAGGGACATGAGCTCTGCACCTTCACTGCACTGCTGTCAAGCTGCATCTATTATTTCAGGAGAAAAATCCTAGAGCAAAGAGCTGTGAAATTTTTCTTAGGAAAAAAAGTTACTTGAAAAATCTAATTTAATAAAGCCTATTATTAAGGCTGATACAAATTACAGTTTCTCAAATCACTGAGAACATTACAGTGTGACAGTGTTCACAGGGGTCTGAGGATGAGGGAAGAGACAAGGATCTGACTATGTTTCAGAAGTCTGATTTATTATTTTATGATATATATTACATTAAAACTATACTAAGAGAGTAGAAGAAAGGATTTCATCAGAAGGCAGGCTAAGAATAGAAAAAAAAAAGAATGATAACAAAGGCTTATGGCTCAGCCTCTCTGTCCGAGCCAGCTGACTGTGATTGGCCATTAATTAGAAACAACCACATGAGACCAATCACAGATGCACCTGTTGCATCCCACACCAGCATTGTTTACATTTTGTTCTTGAGGCCTCTCAGCTTCTCAAGAGGAAAAATCCTAAAGAAAGGATTTTTCATAAAAGATGTCTGTGACATTACAGTTTAAAGAGAAGTAAACATTTTAAAAGCAAATCTAGACTTACATTTACCAGCAGCTATAGCTACTAATTTTATTCTGCTAGAACTACATTTTAGTAGCTGATCTTTGTCAAAAATAATACTTTGTGCACAGTGCTGTTTCTCAAAATGCATTTTGTGAGCTCCAAAGCCAGCAGTCAGTGTGACTTCAGCAGCAAAATTCTGCTCAGAGCCCCTGACAAGTGTTACCATCAATTCTGCTTTGATACCAAAAGCGCCTGAATAAAGACTATTTCTGTATGTGCAGTATCCTTCTAGGCTGGTAAAAATTACTTGTGCAAAATCCTGTTTTACTGTTCTGCATAAAAATAAACCCCAAAACTCATCACAAGGATAGTCTATGTGGGAGAAATTAGAGCACATATGACCAACACCTCTACTCCCAGATAAATATTATGTTTACAAAACAAACCTTACAATTCTCCACTAGGATTTTTTTTTTTTGCTAGAAAAATGGAAAGTGAACTCACTCTGATATAGTCAGGTGAATCTGGCTCAAACTGAGCAATGCACATGTTCAGGACATCTTCGTGACGGTCTTGCTGAAATACAGTCTGAAACAAGAGTTTAGATTCAGGGGTAGGTCATGTAATCCCACCATCCCAACTCTCCAAAATCAAAACAGCAGCCACAGCTCTTTTCTGGACAACACAATGAGTAACCCCTTCATCAAAAGACAACATGGACAATTGTTTCTAGTATGACACAGTACTTACACCTATCCAGGATTTGCTGGGCCCTAACCTGGAACTTTGTTTCAAATATTTTAACCAAGTTACAATGAAAGGCAATTGGTCCAAACAGAATTCAAGCACTAAACACACCCATGCAGAATGGCTTATTGCGAGTTACCCTGTCCAGAGAGCAGAGTTTCACTATCGGACTGCAATGAAATAAAAGTGCTCAGTTTCAAAGGCAAGAAGAGCTTACCCCAAGGTTCTCGTCCTTGAATAATGTTGGGGGAATCACCCTGCGCCCTTCCTTTGGGAAGAATATCTGGATCATCCTGTCTCGTTCCTCCCAGGTGGCTTTGCGTAGCACCCCGTTTGGTTCTCTGACTACAATGAAACGTTCCTGCAAATGAGGTAAAAACCAAACCTTGTCCAAAGCCTTCTCTCATCATAAAAAAAGCCTCATTTGTCAAAGTCCTTCTGCTCCTAAAGTCACACCAGTTTCTAGCTGACTGTGGCCATATGCCAGATTCATGTCTGCCTTACTACCTGCTGGATAAGTGCTGCTTTTGCACCTCGGTTTTACTGTCTGACAACTGTGCATGTGCCAACACTGAAAGCCGTGGCTCTGGGAAGTTTGGAGAAAACATGATTCACACCCAGACAGGCAGTTAGCCTGATTTTATCTTTTAATAACACCTACAAAATTAGGAATGCAAGTGTTGTGCACTTTTGTACCTTTTTTCAAGAGGTAGGCTAGAATCAAGTAAGAGCAAGTGCAAGGCAAAAAATACAACAAATTAAACAACATACTCAGATCTGTTTACAAGCATAACTACTTTAGGGTGGCAAATGGGAAGGTTTGTTGGACAGGAAAGTTTTCAGTATGGTTGTTGGGGGTTGGGTTTTTCTTGTTACTTGTGGAACTTTTTCCCACTGAGTTGGTAAGAAGCAGTGGTGGCTGGGTGCTTGAGGCAGCGAGGAGGGGGAACTCCTCTGGTTTTTGGGAGTTTTCTTTCAGGGGGACAGAGATCCCGTGACAACAGAGGCAGGTAATGGGCAGGGCTGGGGAGGGCGGCCAGGCTGTCCCTCACTGCGGGGACAATTCACCGGCACTGCTGGAGCTCAGCCCTGAGGGACCGAGCACCGGCTGCTCCAGGGCCCAGGAACCCCGAACCTGCATTGCTCTGGGAACCCCGAACCTGCATTGCTCTGGGAACCCCGAACCTGGATTGCTCCGGGAACCCCGAACCTGGATTGCTCCGGGAACCCCGAACCCCGAGTGCTCTCTGGGAACCCCAAACCCCGAGTGCTCTCTGGGAACCCCAAACCCTGAGTGCTCTCTGGGAACCCCAAACCCTGAGTGCTCTCTGGGAACCCCGAACCCCGAGTGCTCTCTGGGAACCCCGAGTGCTCTCTGGGAACGCTGAACCCCGAATGCTCTCTGGGAACTCCGAGTGCTCTCTGGGAACCCCGAGTGCTCTCTGGGAATGCTGAACCCCAAGTGCTCTCTGGGAACCCCAAACCCCGAGTGCTCTCTGGGAACGCTGAACCCCAAGTGCTCTCTGGAAACCCCGAGTGCTCTCTGGGAACCCCAAACCCCGAGTGCTCTCTGGGAACCCCGAGTGCTCTCTGGGAACGCTGAACCCCAAGTGCTCTCTGGGAACGCTGAACCCCAAGTGCTCTCTGGGAACCCCAAACCCCGAGTGCTCTCTGGGAATGCCGAACCCCGAGTGCTCTCTGGGAACCCCGAACAGGATCTCATTCATCATTTCCACAGCTCTTTCCAAACCTCTTCCAGATCTTTGCAAGCGTGGAGTAGTTCCATCTTACAAAGGAATCCAATCCTACAAAAACCTTCTAGGAGCATGGAAGAACTCAGCGCTTCTAGCACTTGCTTATAAAATAATTAACCACCTACCACACAGCCTTCCCATGCCTACTTTTGAGTAGCAGAATGTAATTTATGATTATCAGTTAGAAGCAGGTATTTAGAAATACATTTTTCTCTACTGCCTTGTACAGACTAACTCCTCAGCCCTTCTGCAAACTGATCCATCTACATTTGCATTAAAGCTTATTTTGAGAACAAATTAATAATGTTGATCACATTACTTACACGATGTGGAATGGAGAGGCTTAAATCTGTAAACACATATTTTGCAGTTTCAGTTCCTTCAAGGATTTTGTCTTCTGCTAAGACATCATCAATTGGCTCTCGTTCATTCAAAACAGGGGGCATGATTAGTTTTGTTTTAGCTTCCTCAATGGCTTTTCTTGTGGCCTTGTAGGGGGGAAAAAAGTAGTTTAATTTTACAACTAAAAATATAATCCCATTGGAAAGATAATATACATTTTGGGGACAAATATTTTCAGTTACACAAGCTTGGTTTTTTTCTTCTGCAGTTGAGAAAAAAGCAGACACCAATTCCACCTCTAGGTAGGTGAATTTCATGTAAACAATTTGCCACTACTAAAACCTGGATAAAATGCTGGAGGAAGTTACAAAACTACAACAGACAAACTATTGCAAACACCAAGTTTATTTCAGGTGTTTTTCCATGGTAAATTTCCCCCAAAACACAAACTGCAACAGCTTGTATATAGCTTTAATTGTGGCTACAGCAGAACCGGCTTAAGTCAAGCCCTTTGTCATCCTAAATGAAGTCAGACAAGAAGAGAGAGGGAAAAAAGTAGTCAAAGGAGTCCCAGGGCTATAACTTAAATATCAGATGAAGGTATTTGACAGAGTTATGAAGAAAAGAAACAAGAATGTTTTCAAACGCAGCAGTAAGGAAGGCAGAAATACGGCTATTACAGGTATTTTGCTAAAATCAACACTTACTTCCGAAGGAAGCAGAGCAGCCTACCTCTTCCAGCTGAGCTTCGGTCATCAGCTTGTAGTGGGGCGGCTTGAGGCCCTTCTTCTCAGGCCGGAACACCTTGTGCAGGTCGAGTCCCGTCATTTTGTACAGCAGATGCTGAACCGCTTCGTCCGTGAAGGCGGGCTTGGGCTGGGCGGCCTTTCCCTCTGTAGGAGAGGGCATACGCTGTTAGCCGGGGGCTGAGGGGACAGCCACGGTCACCGAGGGGACGCGCACGGTCACCGAGGGGACACCCCCTGCCCTCACGGCTCCTCCCGGCCCCACACCCGCCCCGACCCGCATCCCTCCCCAGGGAACCGCAGCCCACACCAACACGCGGGGCGGCCGGACCCCGAGGCCGGGGCAGCCGGGAGCGCTCTGAGGGAAGCCCCGGTCCCCTCGCGTACCGCCCGCAGCCGCCGCCAGCGCCCGCCGCGCGGGGAGCGCCCAGAGCGGCCGCAGCCGCGCCGGGAGCGCCGCGGTGCCCCGCGCCGCCAGCGCCGCCATCTTCAATCCCGCCCCTTCCTGCCCCGCGGCGCGCCGGGAAATGGAGTCACGGAGCCGCGGTGCAGCCCGAGCGGGACCAGTGAGCCCGACTCCTCCTGGCCCTGCACAGCAGTCGTATCCTGTGCTAAGAGTCAGGTCGTGTGCGAGGAGTCGCACCCTGTGCCTGAAAGCCTTGTCCAAATGCTTCTTGAACTCAGACAGGCTTGGTGCTGTGACCACGGCCGCCCAGCCACTCTGGGTGCAAAACCTTCCCGTGACATCCAACTTAAACCTCCCCTGACACACCTTCAGGCCGTTCTCTCGGGTCCTGTCACTGGTCGCCAGGGAGCAGAAATCAGTGCTTGCCCCTCCGTTTCCCCTCATGAGGAAGATGTAGACTGTTATGAGGTCTCCTGAGTCTCCTCCCGGCGTGAGGGAAACACGCGGTCCCCCGGCACTGTCCCGGAGGCAAAGGGCAAGAACGTTGCTGCTCCAAGCGCTCCCAGCGCGTTTGTGCCATTAAAGCGCTGCTGAGGGCCTGGTGAGGGCGGGGAGCTCATTCTGCGGGTGTAGCACAAGTCCGGCAGGAGCACGGGGTGCCCGGCTCCCTCAGCCGCCCCGGGCACGGGGCAGGGCTGCCGGCTCCCTTCCTCAGCACGGGGTGCCCGGCTCCCTCAGCCGCCCCGGGCACGGAGCAGGGCTGCCGGCTCCCTTCCTCAGCACGGGGTGCCCGGCTCCCTCAGCCGCCCAGGACACAGAGCAGGGCTGCGGGGTGCCCGGCTCCCTCAGCTGCCCCGGGCTAGGAGCAGGGCTGCGGGGTGCCCGGCTCCCTCAGCCGCCCGGGACACAGAGCAGGGCTGCGGGTTTCCTTCCTTAGCGGAGACTAGGAAAACCGGTGGAATTGAGGCCACTGTGAGGGATTAAAGCGCTGTTGACCCGCGGGTCCGGAGGGCTGCGGGCGGCAGTGGGTGCCCTGCACCGGCTGCTGCCCGCTGTAAGGGGCAGGCAGCTCCCGGCCCTGCGGCCGGACAGGCTGCCCCAAAGGGAGGAACACGCTGGGAATTCGCCCATCAAACCCCACCTGGCTCTGGCTGTGCCACTCCGGCCCTGCGTGGTGCCCTGAGGCGCCTGGACTGTGCGGGGCACCGGCCTCGTCAGCCCGGGCACGGCTTCACTGCCGCGGGTAGTGAGGAACTGCTGCCCTCATGTTCAGGGAGCTTTAACGCTTTTGTAAAGGAAGGAAAATACATAACTGCACTTAACCATAAAACCAAAATTAGCTTTATACTCAATAATTATGACATATCGGCTCTAATGTCTGTGAAGAGGGGATACTGACTTCTTAATAACTGGGCCTGTTTAGGGGGTTGCAAGTTTATTATGACTTGAAGATTATTTATTCTAGTTAGTCTGTATATCTTTTATTGTGAATTTCAGTCTTACAGACTCTGCTCAGGGAGGTGTGAAACAAAATTTGATCTTAAAGGTCTCTTCCAGTCCTGATTGTTGTATGATTCTCTTATCAGCAGGCAAGTCTCTGTCCAAGAACCGGGAATGCCTCAAGTTCCAGAAAATCAAAGCCATCCATCACTGCAAGCTGGCTCTGCCTTCCCATTGAGACAGGAAAGAGTTCATCTCCAGGAGGGGCAACACGAGAAAGATGCTTATGATGCTCATGTTCTGTAGATCTCCAATTGTTTTAAACTTTAGATGGTTGTTCATTGCTTTCCCAGATCTGTTATACTACTTTTGAAAATGATGATTGAAGTTTGGGAGAAAACGAAGACTTTTTAACATATATTGGTTTTAGTTAAAATAAAGTTTTAAAAGTGTATTGTTTCTTATAATTGATCTTTTTTGTACTGGGGAGTATTCATGGTTTTTTTCAGCTTTATATCCAAACACGTGCTCTGAGTTGAATTTATTAATCAGGCTTTTCAATATCCTGGCCTTGTCAAAAAGGTTGCAGGAGGATATGTTCTTCTCATATTTGCCTTGTTACATCAAAATTGAAATGACTGGGTATTGCAGAGGGCAAATGAAACCCTTAATATTATTTTAATGTAATTTTGTGCAGAATGTATTTAAATAATGCTAAGAAAATGAAAAATAATTTTAATGAAATGGAGAAGGTGTTGTTTCTCAATTCTTGCGTGGAAGATCTCTGGAGTGAGAGCTATACCCTATAAGGGAATTGGGAAGTTATTTGGCGACGTGCCTAAAAGCCACTTCAGACCTGTTCATGAGTTTGGATGGCAAGCCAACGTCCATTTTAATTCACAGAAGTGCTTAGAAAAACAACAGAATTTATTGGGCAATATCCAGGAGAGGTTAAATTCACATTCAGTCTGTACTGGAGTAGTAACAGCTGCTGTGAGGATTAACCTTTTTGGCTGGTGGGATGAAAGGAAATATTAACTAACTATACTGTAGATGGAAGTATAGCAGGTTAACATACTTATAAAGTAGGATCATTTATAAGGGGTAAATTGGTTATATTTTATTGTGGATTAAATTTGTAGTGAAGTAACAGCTTTAAGTAGGATATTTTATTTTGATGTAGTTAAAAATGTAACACCAGCTTGAAGAATGAGTGGTGGAAAAATCAATAATGAAATAAAGAAATTTTCTGAGCTTTTGTCATTATTTTCAATGCATCCCAGGACAGTTGGCTGTTGGAAAATTACAACCATCTGATGATGGGTGGATGTCCCCAGTGAAACCCATGACTGGTCCAATGGGTTTCCACTGCAGGGAAAGTGTCTATACAAGATCACCTGCACAGTTGGCATTAATTTCCTTTTTGTTGGCAGCTTCAGGATATCAGAAGGGTCAGATGGCTGCTGAGAGTGACATCTCAGGGAGAGAGGAGACAAATGAGGAGCTTAGGAGCTTGTGTTGCTGCTATGCCTATTTAATTGATCAAATAAGGGGCTGCAGTTTACTAGTCTTCCTGAGCCATAAATATGTCAAATTAGTAGTGAAAAGTTGTTTGGTAGGAAGAATTCTTTCTTGGAAAAACACAGAGAAAAATACAAAATGTCAGGTTTGGTAACTGTGCATCCAATTGTTATGTGAAGAACACAGAGTGGACCCAGTCAGGCTGTGCATGTATTAACTTTTTAGAGTTAATAGTTGGTTCTCTTCATCCTGATAAGAAAAAGTCTGGCAATCCTGTGGAATATTTTTCTGAAGGACACAATGGACCAAGCGGGAAGCTCTTTTTACTAAACCTGCATGGATTAGTCTGAAGATAAATTATTTTTTCCAGAGAAGGCGTAGCGTGCTAACATAAGAAAGATGACACAAACCTTGTTAGTTTTTAAAGGAATTAAATACTACACGTGGCTGGTTTTGTTTCATTATGTACACTGAGGGAGTGGATATTTTTTGCTACAATTGTTGGAGTTGTGGTTTTCTGTAGGATTGCTTGTTTTCAGAGCTGCCACTGAACCTCAGGAGCTGGAGCTGTGCAGCCAGCTGTGTTCTGCCGCTGCAGACATCCCCAGGGAGATGCCTGAGGAAATGTGATGGAAAGGCTCCCAAAGCTGCTCCTTTGGTGCTGTCACTTTTAGCAAGTGCTCCTAGTCAGCACAGGTTGTACACCAAATGCCCCTCGAGGTTTTATTTGTGCCGTGACTATTTGACATCTGTGTTTCCAATTCGAGGGGGCAATGGCAAAGCAGGAAGGATTATCCGTGCTCTTTATTTCCAGTTTTCAGCCTTGTTTCAGGCAGCGCTCTGTGCTGTGTTCCTGCGGGCCGCTGCGGGGCAGGAGCGAGGGCTCCGAGCAAGGGAAGTGCCTGAGGAGCTGCAGCGGGTAATGTAAATAAACTGTTTCCATTAATGACCCACATTTGCCTCTGTCTCACATAAAGCTGCCATAATCTCACTTTAATAATGATGAATTAGATACACACAAAACCCGTCTCCAGTAGTTGAGATTACATACATTATTTATAGTAGGGATATAAATCCCACTCCAGTTTATATTGTTTTCTTTGCTACACTATAAGGGCTTGAGCCAAAGCCCATTAAAGTCCTTTCCTAACTTCAGCGGGCTCTGAATTAGGAGTTCCTAGTTTCCAAATTAATTTTATTATTCCTTTGTCCTCTTGTAATACTTATCTTTTAAAAACAATTATCAAGGAAAAAAATAATAGTACATATTCAGTATTATTCAAAGCAAGGTATGGTTTGAGCAACTGGGGTTTTTTTTCCAGTCTTAATAGTTTTTAACCTCCCTCTACATTCCATCACTATTTTCCTTCTGAATCCAAGCACTTGCCAGGGCACTGTGAACTAAATCTGGTGTGCAGCACAAACTGTTATGTGTGGGCAGGTGGGATGTGTCTGATCCCTTTGTTTTCACAGGAGAAGGAAGAGCAATGATTCTGGCAGATTTGTTGATTTGTTTTGTTCTTTGGGCACAGGAAAATTAGGAGAAGACAACACCTTCCAATTCAAAGGTTAATTGTAATCTTTTCCTTCTCTCCTGTTGCTAGCACAAGTAGTCAATACCTTGTTCTCATAATTGTACTTTTATCTGTTTTTCACTGAGAGAATCGTCTGGAACCAAAACTGTCCAAATTAAACCTAGATGTGTGTTGTGTGTATTGCCTGGTCTGTTGTCAAAGGTTTCATAAAAATCTAAATCCCGTGTGTCTGCTAGTTACACTGTTGTGTTTTGTGATCCTTACAAAGAAGCCTGGAGGTCTGGTTTTCCTGCTTTTTTAGATCCAAGTTTCATCTGGGCTATTGACTCATTTTATGGTTTTTTATTTAATTATTTTATCAATGAATTTACCTGGCAAAGAAGCACATCCTCCTAGTTATAAACTGGTTTAATACCACTCAAGCCAAGTTTTGTTTCTTCCAGCTTGTTCTTGATTTTATTAATAAGCAACTACTTCACTCTTAAATTGCCTCAGAAGGTGAATATATTTCTCTTCTTGTGACTTGTAATAGTTAATAGCATTAATTTTTTTCTCCAAAACCAGTTCAATTTCTATAATTGTGTTTGTTTATTTTTTCCAGTTTAACACCAACCATCTTGCTGCTTAGTGATGCCAAGAAACTACTCTTATCTGCATGCCATTCCCTTCTCAAGTTCTTTTTCCCTCTGAGACTCATCTGTCTGGGATTCTTGTACAATTTCACTTCTCTTTTTATCCAATTATTTTTCTTTAAGTGTCTTACTTGTTCTTTATAGTACCCCTAAACCTTCCTGTCTTCATATCACTTTGAATTCATCTGGGTTTATTAGGATTTGTTTTGTCACCTTGATTTTTCTTTTGTCTTTCCCCAATTGAATTTTTTGTGGAAATAGCTCCTGTAGTTTGCTATTTAACAGTCTGCACTTTTTCATTTACTTTGTTGTTGTTGATAAGGGCAATGTGTACCTTTGGCTTGCTATTATATATATAAATAGCCTGCAGGATAGGGCCAACATTTTTAACTATTTCATACCAATATCACACTACTTAAAATAGAATCACCTCTCTTTTAAAGGTGGCACTGGAGATCTGTTTGTGTGTTTGTTTTTTTCCTTCTGTTTTTTTCTTATCCTTTCCTTTGGATCCAAACTGTAATACAAATTAAATTTGCTTAGGCAAACCCACTGTGGATTTTAAAAAGTCATTTTAAAGACAGGATCCTGGGGGTCTGACAGAAAAGCTAAACCAGCTGTGCTCTCCAGGACAAACAACACATAAATCTACACTATCTTTTCTTCAGGATCAAATAAGTGAAAGAAAAGCCTCAGAAAGTTAAAGATATTTTTATCTCACAGAAGCAGAGCTAAAAGAATTTTGTGTCAGTTAAAATCTTAGCCATTCCTGTTAAATCCAACATTTTTTTTATTTTCATTTTAAGCAGAAACATTTTCATTTGCTAATCAAACAGCTCTATTTACCTGTTTGATATGAAGGTTGTGTTTAGGCCCAGGAAAAAATGGTTATTCAGTTCTTTAGGGAAGAGCCAGTCTCACAAGGACACTTTCCAGTTGTGTTTGTGCTAACTGACTTGCTTAAGTAGAAAGGAAGCAAGAAAATTCCAGAAACCAAAACAGAAATATAATTAATTTGTCAAATAGTTACCAGATTGTTTTTTGCATTTATTTCCAAATAAACCTCTTGACATTTTATTAGCTCACTGTAGCTAATAGAAAGGCTCCCCTCCATTTTTTGGACAAACTGTCTGATTGGAGAACGAGCCATCACCAGATGATTTCCAGAAGAGCCACAACAAAAAATGATTCAGCTGGTGCTATCCCTGCCTGTATTTGGGCCAAAATATATATATATATGCTCTTCATAAATTGGTTTAAGCCTGTACACTGAGGAATCAATTGCATTTATGCTTCTGGGGGTTTTCAGAGAGTGTTTCTGGGCAGAGCCCTGAATTTCCACAGGGCTTTCTCCTGCATGCCCTGCCTGCTGCCCACAGCATTCTGCAGCAATGCAGTGGCATTTTGTGAAGGCACATATTTCATATCTTAATAAATAATGTAGCTGGGCAGCTGGAGGCATCTAGTAGTGGTTTTATTAAATGCTTTAAGGGAAGTAAAAGCCAGCAGACAGCCAAGCATGGCAGGGGAAATATTAGACATAGAAACATGAAACACAGGCCTGACTGCCCTGTGCACAGAGCAGGGTGTCCCCATTGTCTGAGGGATGAGTGTGGGACACAGAGAGCAGGGAATTCTTTCATTGTTGGGGAAGGGGATAAAAAACAACCCTTCAGCAAGCAAGTAGAATGAAAATTAAAGTTAAAAGTGCTAGAAGTCCAAGTGTTTTTGTCTGGTTTGATCTTTTTATTTATTTAATTTTTTTACAACTGCACAGGCAAAGGGAATGTCTTGGTCTTCCCTTTTATATACCCATTTCTGGGCAGGCTGTGTCTGATTCCTCCCTTTATACCCACACCAAATACACACATTATATCTTTTCATAAACACCTTCAGTATATTATCCAAGTGCAGACAATGAATCAATTTTCTTTTTGGTTAGTGAGCTGAGTCGAGTTACAGAGGGACCCACTGAGTTCCAGATCCTCTGAAGGAAAAAATGGAAGAAGAATCTTCCCAGTTTGTTAGCAGCAAACCTCCAGATTGTTACAGCTTTTCAGGTAATTGCAATCTCAAGATGCAGTTTTATATCTGCCCAAAACTGATCTCAGACTTTCCTGTTTCCTCTGTTCAAGCCCTCTCTAAAAACATTTTGTTCTTCATAACAGCCACTAAACAGAGTCAATAATTTTCTTGTGAGTTTTGATTAAAAGCACAGTAGTTTGTGACATGGAAATTCAGGATCTCACTCTGAAAGGGAGATTAAATGGAAAAGCAAACTGGATTCCATCCCTTTTGAGTCTCTGCAACAGCACAGACCTCTCCTAAACCTTACAAGGTATTTTACTGAGATGCAGCCAAGCCAAGGGTATTTCACAGGAGAGTTTGGCAGCACTGAGACAATTTCACTTTTGCAGGGAGGCAGGGGAGTTTTCGATTGATACGTGTAAATTAAGCAGAGTATTGCTTGGAGGGATTTTTTGTAACACTCCAAAATTAACTGTGCCATTTTTAAGCACATTTCTGCCTGAAGGACTGAATATTTGCCTTTAAAGCAGAGAGCATAATTTGAATTAGTTGTTCACTCTTTTCTCCTTTCTTCTCTCTTTTTTTCATTGTAGATCCAATAAAACTTCTTCTAAATGCTGATAAAATATGTGCAATTTATTATATTCTCTAAATATTATTATATTTCCTACTGATAGTTCAACATTGCTTATAGTCAGACTTTTTTTTGCTTTCTCCTCATGGTTTCCTCAATACAACTAAAAAAATAACTAACAAAAAAATCTTCCTTGACATCTGTTAGATGTGATTGTTCTATCATATAGTACTGCACTTGTGAAAAACAAAACTGATCTGTGTTTGTTATTGAGAACTAATTCGGAATATCCTTTCCAAGTTGTTGCTGCGGGTGTGGCCTCTGGCGCTAGATGGCAATGTGGCTGTGCGACATCCAGGGAACGGCAGCAGCGAAAGTCTCCACACGTGAGAGAATCCTCGTGTTTCAAAAATATTTGTAATATTGCCTTCTTATTATGAAAACAATTATAATGTGTAAATGCTCCTTTT
The DNA here is from genome assembly GCF_027887145.1 of Ammospiza caudacuta. NCBI lineage: Eukaryota > Metazoa > Chordata > Aves > Passeriformes > Passerellidae > Ammospiza > Ammospiza caudacuta. The sequence continues at coordinate 5,328,457 of NC_080603.1, read as the reverse complement.
TTGCAGTCTAAAAGCTGTGCAAACTTCCTTTTTCCTGCATTATGACTACATGGGGAACATTTCTTAATGAGTTAGACTGGTGAGTACAACATTTACCCGTTTTTTTGGTCTGCTGTAAAGCTCTCCAATTGATTAATCTATCAAAAGGCAGAATTTCCAGTTCCTGGCATCATTAGGGTGTTCCTTACCATGAAAGAAGAAGGAGGAATGACAAGATGTTGCCCTCCCCTCTCTCCTCAAATAACCTTTTATTTGGTGTCAGGGCAATGATGAGAATGGACATTAAAAACTCAGGTGGCAATAGGAAACTTGTACCCCTATTTCAAGCCATGGAGCCATCCTGAGGACAGCCAGTGCAGCAGCTGTCAGTGTTTGAATGCTTTTGGGTGACTTCAAAAGAAGTGGCTTCAAAACCACACAACTGACAGTTGTTGAAGGGCCCAATCCTGCACAGGGTGTCTAGAAAATATAGAAAATATTATGTGTGTTTTGGGAATGAAGCTGAACACCTTGAGGTGTGTTTCTACTTTTTCTTTTCATAGCCTACCTCTGCTTTAGGTCTCCCTCCTGACCAGCCTGTGAGGGTCACTTTTTATCAAGATAAGCTGGTGCCCTATGTTTGTCAGGCTCAATGATCTCACTTTGCAGGCAGGCAGGTAGAAATAATTTCTTGAGGAATTTTGCATGGAGTGTATTATTGCTGTTCAGACAAGGGGGAAATCTGGAATGGTGAGGGCCCACCATGGCTGTCAGGGGTGGGGATTTTGCTTAAGGCATGCCAGAATGGTTGATTGCCCCTGCACTGGAGGGCTCTCCATGGGGCAGGAAGGGTTTGTGTCTGCAGGTGTGTCTGCCTCTGCAACAGGAGGGTGAAAAGGCTCTTTCAGCTGTGCTCTGATGGAATTGAAGGGCCATCCATGGCCTGTGGTTGTCCTGGAATGTAGGTTGAATGTCTCATTCTCTCTCTTCTCAGAGGCAATGCTGCTTTCCATGCCCAAAATGAGAGGCAGAGCCCAGAGCAGACATTTGATTTCCAGTGTCTCCTTGTTGCTTTCTCCATCCTAAGGCAGCATCCAGGGCTGTCTTGTGATAAACACCAGTAGTCATTCCATTGGGAAAGGGAACTTGGATGGGAAAACTAAGATATTTGTGGCATTTATTAATGACCCTTCTCTGCCCCCAGTCTCTTCTTTGCAGTTGGTCTCTCTGCTCCATGTTCCCCACTGGTGCTTTATTTTGACATTTTTGACCCTTTGTGCACTTCCTTTTTTTCCACCCATTGTCTCTTTCTGTCCTTCTCTTCTTTTCCTGGTAATAGGGCGTATCCCTGTGGCATTTGGTTTTGTTTGGTTGGGACTGACACCAGTCCCCACCAAAAACATTTTGGTTTGGGTCCTCATAACAACTGTATGTAAGTGTAAACCTCTCATGGCTACAATCTTTTATTTCTCAATGAGGAACACAAACAAGGAAAGCTCTTGTTTAGTGGAAATAAGATTTGGGACTTCCTGTAGACTGATCAACTGTAAAATTAAAGCTGAACATTTTGGAGAGCTGTGCTAAAATAAAACAAAATACACCCAATGAATCATGAAAGAACTTTCCTGAGGTTTGAAATTTTGGGGTTTTGATTCAAAATAAAGTCAGGATCCAAACTGGCCACAGAGCTGTCCCCATCCTCTTGCAAAGCAATCAGTCTCAGAGCAGGCAGATGTATACCATGAGACAGGCTAACTCCAAACTGTGTCCCCAGTGCTTTAAAAGCCAAGGATCTCTGTGCCTTCCCTGTGCTGAGGGGCTGGGGCAGGGCAGGAGCTGCAGCCCAGTTCACTCCAGCAGCCCCCAGGGCCTGGCTGGGCCCTGCTGTGAAACACAAGCAGGGCACAGATATTGCTTGGGAACAAAGCTGTTCTCTGAGGTTATCTCAATGACCAGATGATATGCCCTCCCTACAGAAGGAATTTTTCCTCCCACCCTTCCCACTGATGGCACCAGTGCAGAGGACACAAACCTGAGTGTGCTGTGTCTGCGGAGGTGTCCCTGCCTCAGGGTTCTCAGCTGGTGGGGGAAAACTCTTCACAACACCCATTCCAAATCAGTTTGTTTTAATAGCAGATTAAATGCCCTCAAGTCTCCTACTTGTGTTTTCAGTGAGAAAATGGCCAAGCAATAGCTGAAGCTCCTCAGAGAAACAGGACATCCTGAGCTGTGGCAGATGGACTTCCTTTACACAGTTTTAATGAAAATTTTCAACAATGGCTCTGTGCATGTTCTTAGGGGGGTTAGCAAGTGCACATGTTTATGTATACATACACACATTGTGCAATGCTCCATAAGCTTTTTGAAATAACATACAAAATACTCAGTATATTTTGCTGGAAAAAATTTGTGTTGTAAATACAATATTTATATATATATATATATATATATATATATACATATATATATATATATATACATAATATATATATACACATAATATATATTATATTATATATTATATTTACTATGTATATTTTTATATTTGTTTCTTTATTATATATTATATTTATATATTAATAAATTGTTTTATATTTATTTATTATATTTATATATCTTTATATAATATATATTTATATAAATACATATATACATATACATATACATATATATACATATATATACATATATATATATACACTGTGTTATGACATAAGGCAGGATTAGGTAGAGAGAAAACTTCAGGATGTGGGTGGCCACAGTTGAAGGTCTTACAAGGAGTGTTCAGTAAAATATCCTTGGAACAGCAAATTCAAAGTAAATGAAGAATAAACTTAAGCAAAGTATCAGTGAACATAAACAAATCTTCATGCTAAACCAATAATCCAAGGAAGCCAAAGTGCAATAATTAGGAAGGGATAATTATGCTTCCTCTGCTTCCTAGAAGATCTATGTAAGATTTTCAGTAATAGTGTAAGATACTGGCAAAAATATTACAAAATGATAAAGTTTATTATATACAAGAATCTGCTCTGACTGAGCGTCTGTTTCATGGCAATAAAGACTTAGTAAATGAAAAAAAATTAAAATATTCTGAAGGTGCTCTCTGCTATAACACAAAACTATCTAGAACTGTAATATATAAGAGAATAAAAGAGTTACAATACTGTAATTTAGACAGGACTATGGTTTTGTCTAAATTATCCCTATATTATCCAGTCATTTAGACAGGACAATGGTCCTGTATAAATTATCCACATATTATCCAGTCATTGGTTGTGTTGTCTCACGCATTTTCCTTTTTTGAAGGAGATTTTTCATTTTTTTTAATCTTTGGGATTGCTAATTTCAGTTCATTTCTGAGGTACCACTTTTCCAGGAAGAAAAACAGATGGGCATGTTCTGATGTCAATTATCTGGAACTGTTCTGTAGAACTCAGTTTAGATTTTGAAGGAATGCTCTGAGTTAATAAACTATTCTTATGATATTTTAACAAAATTAGATTGTTGTCAAAATGCAGTAACAGCATGAAAAAATATTTATTAAAAACTTTCTGAATCTTTTCTCATGTAGTCAACAATCTGGTCTGCCCATCCCTTCTGGATGAGCTGAACCTCACACCCATGCTCAGAATGACCCAACCACAACTGCAGCACCACCATCAGCCTCCTTTTTGTGTTTTTGTTCTCCTGTATTCTCAGAAAGGTGTCAGCATTAGAGGCCCACAAACACAATGAAAAAGACATGGCCCAAATTTGATACAGTCATAACTGGGAGGTTTTTCTGTTGTTCCTGTTAGCACAGCGTGGAGAAGCTTTCCCAAGGTGCTTTAGACAGACCAAGGCTATAAAAGAGCAGCACTCAATTTCAGTTTTGTTTCGAAAGTTTGAGTCATTCTTAGAGCTAAAATAAATAAAGACTTTTTGTTTTTCTAATCTCAAATGAATACGTGAAAAGTCTTTCTCATTTTGTGTTTCCAAATTGGAGCCTGGTTTTGGTGTTCCTGGGAAGTAATGGGCTGTAGGCAGGGAGTGTTTGCTCCAAAGGAGGAGCACCATGGAATAGTTGAACCCTAACAGTGTGAGGCTGTGGGAACTCCCCTTGTAGGCCCAGGTGATTTATAACTGCATTTAACACACACCCAAGAATGGGGACAAGTAGCAAAACTCATGCTAGAAAACGTGGATGCAGGTGAGCAGGGTTTGTTTAGGTAGATGGATGTGAATTCTGGAAAAGAGAATGTAAAAACTTACACAAAATGCATCTCATGCCAAAGAAATATTTCATAATCTTTAATTTTTCTACGGATTTGACTGTCTTGCATCTTAAACTCCACCATAGAAGAGATTTTTACCCTAAACTTGAATGTTCTACTTTCTGAGGAGATTTTAAAGACTCTGGTACAGCATCAGAGGAAAGAATAGTTGGAACAATACGTGGCAATCAGATACATTTCACTAGGACAGACATTTGCATGGCCTATGCTATGTCCAAGAGTCATAGAACTTAAGCCTGTAGATTTTAGGAAGATGTTGGTTTTATACCTCAGGTCAGAAATCTTTCCACTATCAATGTCTCTAGAGTCACTGTGGATTTAAAGAGAAAAATGATGTCCAGAGTATTTTTGTTCTAGGGTCCTTAGAGCCCTTAGGAAAGGGAAAGCCCTTAGCCCTTTGCCAGTTATTTTGGTGTGGTCTGACACTGCACCTCTTTAGGATCTGTGGAATGCTTAATGCTTGTGATTAGACCTGTTCCTGGGAATATTCCTGTAAGTCTCTGGAGGAGCTGGTGAAGAAGAAGAGGGCTGATAAGTGGCCCTAAATCAGGAGGAGGTTTGTGTGTTTGGCATGATGTTGGAATTTGCTCAGGGACTGCTTCCTGCACGCTGCTTGGAAGGTGAAGCTGCACATGTGGCTGAGGAGGAAGAGGATGAGTGTGAGCAGACAGTCACAACCATTTCAATGCAGTGCAAGGCTTTGTAGGGATGGGATTTACCTCCACACCAGGGAAGAGTTACAGTGGACAAAAGCAACCTGTGGCCCTGTATGCTGAACTTTTTTCTGTTATAAAACTTTGATTTTAAGGTTTACATTTCCATCCATAATCAAGTCTGAATTCAAAGCTGAGCCTGAAGCTCAGGACACAAGCTGTTATCCTGCCTCCTGTTTTATTTCTAGAGTTGTGCTGCTTGTGGGTCTGAATGGGATCACTAGTCACTTGTTTCCAGTTAGGGTTTCAGTGATGGGTTTCTCACAATTGCCCAGCAGATCCAGTTGAGCTGGATGTCTTTGAGAAACCAGATGCCTCATTTTCAGTGGTTAAATGTGGTTTCAGGTCTCCTAGAAATTTAATCCCCACAACTGTCTATAAAGACAATTTGTACCAAAGGCTGTGATTTAGGGTTATGTGGATGCAGTTCTATGTTGCCACATCTTTTTTCTTGAGGATGATTTAATATATTGAGATGCAATATTATTTTATGGGCCAAGTGTCCAATTCCAGTCTTGTCTTTCTCTGAAAAATGAAAGTTCAAGCAAGTCATTCTTCAGCTGAAGATTTGATGCACATACTAAAATAAATCACTGCAGAAGTTTGACAAATTCTTCACACAGATCAAAGTCAAAATAAGGCTTTTCTAGACTGCATTTTCCATAAATAACCAAAAGCTGCAAATGTGTTACAAACTCAGTTAGCATCCAAGCATCTATTAACATCATGAAACAAGTAGAAACACCTGCTGTGATTCAATAACCCCATTGGCTAGAGGGTGGGAAATTCAGTTGGGTAATGCCTGGTTCCAGATCCTTGTTAACTGAACACCAGAGCATCATTGAGCTGTCTTCTAGAGGTTTTACTTCTCTTGCAGGTAGCAACACTGAGTAGAAACAAAATAGCTCAGAACACAAAGGATAAAAAGGGATCATCTGGGAGCACCAGGCAAGTGACCTAAATCAAGTGGTTTATTGTGGATTAGTTGTCTTCATTTGGGGTAGTCCTCAGAGAATGAATGGAACCATCTCTCCAGCCAGAAGAACCCAAAGGGGTATCAGGTCCCAACAGGAACATGTGGGATTTATTCTGTTTTGCTCAAATCTCGGACATTAAACCTGAGAAAGGCTTAAAGCCTGAGGAATAAAGCTGACCTGCTGAAATTATCATACTGCTTTCTCTAACTGAAAGCTCTGGGCTAACTTAGCTGAGCATGTGAAGGAGTCTTTTAGGAGAATGACTGCCTTGGTTTCCCACAGCAGGATTGCACAAGGAGAATGCACTCTGTGTGACAACTGGAAAGAGGTGTCACTCAAGAAATTAGAAGCCCTCTATGTCCCTCTTTAGTTTTTAGGCTTGGAAGAAAGTAGGGAAATGAAGTCTTGGCTTCCAGTGGAGATAAATTTCTGTTTCCTGATTCCAGCAGTGTCACAACTGCGGTGCACATCCTTTTTACTCCCTCCCTGCCAGCTCCTGGGGAGGGGGTGTTGCCTGCCTTGGTGTTTGGTCCATTATTGCCCAGGCTGCTGTGATCATACAGTTTCACCTGCATTAGACCTGGTTCTGCTGTTTTTTCTGTACAAAATCTGCACAAATATCACCTCCCTTAGTGTTAATTAGCTCACACTGTAAAGGAGGGTTGAGATAGGGGTATGAGCTGCTCTCACAGGAACAAGAGCCCATGGCTGAAGTTAACCCCACAGGACTTTCTTAAAGCCATGCAGGAAATCTGTGACAGATCCCAGAATAAATCCCAGATTTCCTGTCTCCTTCACTTGTGCTGTAACTACAAGGCTCAGAATTTCTTAGCTGAGGAAAGTGCTGTCCAGTATTATCTTTCTTTTCCTGGTTTACTGTTGCTCCATTTCACTGCACAAGTTGCTGCCATATGTTGGGCTGTGACTGTTCACCCCATGACTCTTTTTTTGTTGTATTTTATGGAACATGCATCAGTTTTGTATAGTGAGCAGTGCTAATGCTGAGTACCACTACTCCAGCATTTAAACAAGCAAATACTCAATAAAATACTCAATAAAAGTGAGTATTAATACTCAATAAAAGTGAGTATTTGCAAGTGAAGGTAATTTATTGTCTGAGACCCTCTTCAAACTAAACTGCTCATACTTCTAATCTAAATAGCATTCAGAGAAGGAGGTTTGGTACATATCAAATAATAACTGCCTGTGCTAAGATAATACATACTGATAGAGTTAAATTATTTGAATGAGTAGATTTTTTTCTTTGTAATTTTCCTTTTGCATATGGCACTTTGTAAAATTGGCATGTTCTGTTGTTCTCAAGCATCAGTCCTCTTCAATGAATTATAAATCAACAGATGCAGCATTAGCAAGGGAAAGTAACTGGTGGATCTATAATTGAATGAGATGCTCTGAATATATGACTTTTACTAGGGCTTGATAAAGAGAAGTTGGAGGAATTTGGTTTTCTCTTTGGGTATCTTAGATGTTCACATGGATTGCTGAATGTCTCTTTTTTTTAAAATTACTTTGCCGCTAGGTTAAACTTTAATAGTTTTCATTCTGTGCTTCTCAATTTGCCATCATGTGGTTCTTCTTTAGATAACATTACTTGTACAAATTCCAACTGAAGCAGAATCAGTAATCTTCAGCCTGTCTTGACAGCATTTCTAATGCAGTACAGCTATGGAATTTCATTCTGTCTTCTTGTTGCTAAATAACTGAACAGAAACATGGGAACAAATGAGTTTTATGTGTGAACACCCTCTTCTTAATTTATAAGATGACATTTAGATCACTTATTAAAGGTGTAATTGTTTCGAATACAAAACCTTTGTAGACTTCAATGGGCAATTTCATAAGCAGGATCCTGAAGGTTTGTGCTCTACTGATGTTTAAAACCAAAGCCTAACTTCCAGCACAGAAACTGATGCACAAGCCTGCAGGGAGCTGCTCTGAGTGGAGCCCAACCAGGGCTGACATGAGGGACACCCAAGGGGACCTGCCTGGTGCACTCTCCCCAACATTCTTGGGCCCAAGAAGCTTTTTCTATGGAGCAGATGTGGGTCTACAAGAGGGCAGGTGCTTTTCCACATCCCGTGGTTCCTTCTACAGCCAAGAGCAGTGAGCACCAATGTGCAGAAATCCTTTCCTCTGCAGGATGAGTTTCCTCCCACTCATCATTATCCTGGTGGGCCTTGCCTGGCCCCACACAGCTCTCTGGTAACCATTTCAGCCATGGCTTTCCCTTTATTGTTCTCCTTCCCAATTCAGTAGATAATGGACAGCCAGCTGGATTACAGTTGTTTTCATGTAAGATTGATTACTTCTTGTTGTTGGAAGAGTTACTCTTTGGGGTGAGTGCTACCATTGTAACATCTGTATTGATTCTGAATCAGTACATATATCACATATTGCCCTGCAAAGTAAAACAGAAAACATCAAATTGAGGAATGGCACCGTTCACTTGAGCCCATTACAAGGTAGAAGGATAATGAAGATGAAGGTTTGGAGGATGATGATGAGGGGAATGACATCTCCCTCACAGAGCTTTAATGAACACGAGAGCAACATGGCACAGATCCAGATCCTGAACTCCAGCTTAAATCAGTGTAAAGGGGAAGGGTCTTAACCCAGGTGGTTATCAAATTCTTAGACTGTAACAAAGCATTAAGAGAGTTAACACTCAAAAGGTAAAACTTCAGTCTGAGCATGCTTTTAAGAGAGTATGCTGTGGTTCTTAATTAGCACAGAGCTGAGCTGCTCCATGTTCATTTGATAGTCGTCTCTAGCCTCCCTTTTATCTTTGAAGTTTAGAAATACTTACATGTCTCTGTAGCTGTTGTGTTGTTCTTACTTTTCTAATGCCTTATGAATCCAAGGTGATGTGATTAGCAATTCATGTCATTATTTTGATTGCAATTAAGACAAGTTAAAGAGAATATAAACCAGCTCCAGTCAGAATATTCTATCTTTTCCATCATTTACCCTTTATTTAATCTAGTTGCTTACAATGGTTTTGCCTGGTGAATGAGGCTACATGCAGTAGTGGTGTTAGCAGAAACCATCCTCATGCTGCTGTTTTTAGTAAGTCTGATTTTTTTGTGAAAAACAGCTGTTTTGTACTTGGACTATCTGAGTTCAAAGGCATAATCAACAAACCTCATAGTTCTGAAGTCAGAAAGCTGTTTAGTTCTATGAGACTAAGGATTGATTGCAAGATTAGAATATCCCTAATAACAGCTGGCTGCATCTGGACAATTCTGCAGGATAGTTTCTTTCTTCATCTCATTACATTCATTGGTTTCTATTGTTTCTTTCTACATTGATCTGAGATGCAAATAATTTTTTTAAATTCAGTTAAATTTCCCAAATGGAACTTAACTAATGCTTTTCAGGATTGAGGGTAAAATTATCATGTAGCTATGCCCACTTTGCAAATATGAGAAAAACTCAAATCTTATCTGCTTTGTATGGAGCATATACATAAATCATTAATAATGCATATCATAAAATAGTAGCAATTAAGACAATAAAAATGTAATCAGTGATGTTGAGCACAGGATTTCAATTTTATATGAGTGGTGAAGAACGTCCACCTTCAATTCTTATTGTGGTTGGTTGTGGAAGTACCACAGCACCTGATTACCATGAACAACAACAGCCACTCTCAATTTACTGCCTAAAGTGGCTCTTTTTGCCTCCTAATTCCTGTTTGTCCTTTGTGTGCATTCAGTGCCTATTTCAGGGATAAGGACAGACCTATTTTAATACCTTCCTGATTTACAGATCCAGTTCTGCCAGGCAAGAAGGAGCTGGTTTATACCAGGTTTCCTCAGTAAACACGAACCCATTGCTAAGCAGAATGAAGGAGCTGCGTACTCAAACCTACCCCGGCTTTACAAACCCAGCAGGGGCTGCAGAGCCACCCCCAGCAAGGGCACCTCACTTTGCCAGAGCAGCTTTCTGCTGGGGAAGAGCAGCAGCTCCCAGGTGAGGCTCTGCTGCCTGCAGTGGATGCAATCTCTGAGCTGATGGAGAAGCGAGGGAGGCAGGAGCTGGGTCAATGCAGCTGCAGTGTTTAGCAGAAATCTTGATATTCCACCTTTTGCTGAGGTACTTGTTTGCCAAGTTGCTCATGTTGTCAGCACTTGCAATTTAAGATTCCTCACGTTCTCAATGGCATGGGCAGGATGGACTTGCAGTGATATTTCCCCCCAGATAATCCAGGCTGTTCTGCACCTCTGCAAAGCAATCATCCAAAGCTGGTGGCAGGATTGCTTTGTCTCAAATGAGCGGGTTTCACTCAGTTAAAAGCTAATATGTACTAACATCCCTTAGTTGCTGATCATTTTTATTTCTTTTTTTTAATAATTATTTTTAACGTTGAAATTTAACCATTGCACTTATATGATTTTATAAGGATTATTATCAAACCACCTGTATTCAGTGCTTTAATGCAGGCTGAAAATCAATTGTGCAGTATTCTCTGGAAAGGGAATCACTCTCCTTCTAGAAACATCTGTTATTGTGCCACTTTGAAAACAGTGTTTCATTATTTTCTCAGAAAGTGAGCAAAGATAAATGTAGAACTTGACAGTAAGAAATGGAGTAGATCTGCTTAGATTACCAAGTGTATCCCAAAATGCTTTAGACAGACAACAGAAGATTAATTTTCTTGCAGAACATTTTGGCCTAAACTCTTTCTAATCTTCACACACGTGGAAGCAGCAGCCCTGACACATAACTGAAGTAGGGAAGAAGATAATTGTGGCATTTTTAAATTTTATTTCTAATTTGCAGTTTTAAAAGAAATGCTGTTGTGCTCGCCTTGATGCTTTCGAATCACAAAAAGCATTTTTAGTTTCATTCCAGTGAATATTTTCTCTTGTTTGTTATTTCTAGCAGACTCATCCCATCTTAAAAACCTTCCTGAAACCTTCTTGGTCTAGAACTGAGCTCAGAATTTGTGTAGGCTTAAAAATCAACATTTCCAGGGAATACCCATGGGAATGGGAGCTGTGAGTAACAGAGAGGGTCACCCCTTAATCCTCCTTCTGCCCTCAGTGCTGTCATTGCTGCCTCCTCAGTGTGAAGGAGAAACTAGATCAGAAGCAATGTAAGTCAAAGCTACTAAAAAGTGATTTTTTTAATATGTTCTTCCCCCAAAACCATCACTCCCCTTTACTGGAAAAGCTGCTTTCTACAGCATCCCTGTCCTCCAGGCTTCCTAAAATGATAATGAAAAGAGCAGGGCATACCTGCTGAGTCAGCTGCTGCTTTATTAGAAAACCAACTGGGGGGGCTGGAGAGGGGGAAGCAAAAATACCCTGGTGTAGAGAGTTCACTGCAGAGTCAGTTCAATAAAACTTGTGCTTCCCAGCGCTGGCAATGCCTTTGGACATTTCAAAGGGCCTGATAAACAGCAACAGCCTTGTCTCCCACACATTAAAGCTTCATCACGACGTTGCATGAAAAGAAGCAAAAGCTGGCAGCACAGTAAAGCAAAGGGTAAGGTGTTCCTTGGATGGGTCAAGGTGCTCTGAGCTGCTCTGAAATAACAGTGTTGCTTTTCTGGCAGCAGAACATCTGTAACCTCTGCCTGCCTCAAAGCAGCACATCTGTTCACAGTTATGGGTCAGTACCCTACAGGAAGCTCACTCGTACTGCGCTCAGAGATGCTGGATCAGAGCTCCCAAAAAGCATTCCTAAAACCTTAATTAGTGAAGGAGCACGGGATAAAATGAATGCAAATCAAAGCCATGAGAGTTAAAACCCCAAAAACCTGCTCTTAACCTGATGAACATCTAGAAGGAGCTGTAGGCGAGCAATCATCGTCTTTTATTCAATGCTGAATTTCTTTATTGATTTCAGCTAAAATTCCCGATTCTAAAAAAATACCAAGGAATAAAATTTATATGGGTAGTGCTGCAAGGCTCATGAAGAGCCTGGTGGGCTGTCTGATCACAAGGAACTCACAGCACAGCCTGTTTGCTGCAGTCATTCCTGTCCTGCCAGCCCAGAGCTGCTGCAGTGCTTCCCTCTGTCAGGCAGCTTCTTGGAAGTTCTTCCAGATTTAGGGAATGTTGAAACACACAGCACACACAGTTTGCAGTGACATTAAATTCAGTTTACTTCTGCTACAGTTGCTCTCTAAAGAGAACACATTTCTTTTGGTTCTCTTACCTCTGAAAATGGATTTTGAGAGGATTAAGATGTATATTTTCAGTCCAAAAATATGTAGACCTATACACATGCAGCTTTCTAATTATAATATCTGCCTTGAATCCAGTTATTCCAAGTCTACTTTAACTGGAATACAGAAATATTTCTGACAATGGTAGCACCAGAACCTTTTGCCCTGTGGCTGGAAGGACAGATCAGAAAGCAATTTAGAAAACTAAAATTTAAAATACCTTTATATGTCATAATATCACCCAATCACTTTGTTCAAAAGAATTAACAAACTTATTTGAAACATACTAATAATAGTACAAAACAAACTGAGCTGATATTTTCCCTGTGATTGGTTCTGATTCTTGATAATCTTAACTGTGAGGCTGACCTTGCTCTCCATCTTACACCCATTTAATGTAGCTCAGTTTTATTGCTGTGTCTTGGAATGAGCTGATAATACCAAAATTTGCCTTTAGGATGCCTGGCTTTTGAGCTGCTGGAAATATTCTGTTAATCTTCCACTAAAAAAAGGAAATTACACATCCATTTTCTTATTTCCTCAAAGCACAAGCACTTCAGCAATTCAGTGCTCTAGCACAGTGTATATTCTGTGAACTCTAAATTCCATCATGAGGACCCCAAAGGAAGTCACTGCTTCAATGACAATGACTTCTAACACATCAGAAGTTGTCATTGCTAAAACAAGTTAATCTGATGACTGATCTTTTGTTGTTAATTGACAATCATGACTTATAGCAAGCATACTCACTATGGCATTGTATGCATTCATTTGTGTGGCAGGAAGTGCTTTGTAACCTCCAGAAATAATGTATAAAATATGCCGGGGGCATAAAAATGTCCAAGTTATTTACAGAAAGACACTTGGGAGGTTTATAATGTGCTCATCTCTGGCTTAACTCTCTTCTAATTGCAGTTAATAAAATGCTTCCCCTTTCCACAGCTCAAAGGGCAGCGATGTTCCTGCTGAGGAAGTTGTGGCTGAACCTGGAGCTCCTGACACTTAGGGGATGCCCAGGGGAAATTCTGTCTTTGTTGCAGGAATTTCACTTGCCAACCACATACTGGACTCCAAAAAATCCCTACATCATGTTGGACAAACTGTTCTGCTGTGAAAGATTGAACCCTTGACTAATATTTATGCAGTATGACATGGAGAAATTATTGACATATTATTGAATGGCACAATTCAGCCCTTTTAATCCTTGAATAGCAGGATTTTTCTTGTGCAAAGTCCTGGATACCTTCAAAATGCATAAGTAGGAAACATCAGTAATCCCACTGAGTCATCAGATAAAATTAGACAAAAACATTTGCTATTATTTATTTGCTCTTTTACTTATAAATCTAACAGCAGAATACTTATAGGTATTTTAATAATACCAGTTTAAGGTTTAAATTGATAGTGAAGCTGTAAATGTGAGACTGCGAGATGTGAGGGAAGAGCTTTTGGCATGGATTTTGTGTTGCAAGTGTTGTGTCAGCTTTGTGAGCTTGGGAAAGAGTTGGGAAATAGTTTCTGTAACCTGGCCCCAGACATCACTTTGCAAAGCTCTTGGTGCACAGCTCAGCTGATCCTCTATATCAGAAATAGAGCCTGGGAATTATTACCTGCTGGGCATAACCCAGAGGACAGCAGCCATTACAGGCGTGGGTTTTAGAAAATGTGCAGAAACACAATTGTGATAAATGTTCTTGCAATTGCTCCTGTGGCACCAGGGTCAGAAAGGTACGTGAGAGGCAATGAGTACTTGGCTTTCTGTAGAAAATAAGTTTACTTGTTTTTTCTGTGCACAGGCTGAGGGGGAAGAAGAGCCTGTCAGTGATCATAATTAAGCATCAAGGAGCTTAGTTCAGAATTAACAAATATAAACAAGGAAAAACCGATGAACATCTATTTGAAGGCTGGGATTTGAACTAAAGGGATTACCAAAGCCAATGTACTTAGATCCAAGGCTTCCTATAGCAGAAAAAAGCTTGAGTTTCCTCTTAAAAAATAACTTTGGCGTCAATGACCACATGTGCTGTCTGGCAGGTGATACAAAATCTCAAATTACCCTGTGGGCTGCAATGGCTGAAACAATTAGGATAGTAAGCTGTTTCATGTAACTTTTTCTTCCAAAATACTCAGAGCAGGTAATTTGTTATGCTTGCTTTCCTTGGAACCTGAACTTTGTTAGTAGTTAGTGTAAGACGCAGCAAGGTCCTTGTTTACTTCAGGTTTGCCTGATTTCCAAAGAGAACATCATAAAGAAATGGAATCAGAAAGTCTCATCAGCCCCTGGATGAGAGCACATGGTTGGTGCTGCATGTTAAAATCCATCAGAGAAACCTGAAAGGATTTCTTTTGTAAACACAGTAGCACACAGACAAGAAAGCTGGGAAAAGTTAAAGTGCAGAAGGCAATGATTTATATTGATGTTTGAGGCTGGAGAGCAGCATATGATTGTTTTATCAAACATTAGGAGTTTTCCCAGAGAAACTTTGCTGCTTTTGTTGATAAGTACACAGCTGACCAGTTGCTTTTCAGCCTAGCAAATTATTCTGCTGATTGATAGCTCAGTTAATTTCAGAAGGAGCCTTCTTGCTGTAGGTGCAGCTGTGAGTTCTAATCAAGGGAAGCAATTAATTGCTATCTCTGTGGCTGCAGAGGAGCCAACTGGAGAACCAAATGTACTGAGAACAGTCCTCAGCAGATAACTAAGAGTGAATTCCTGCCTAATATTTACTCCCTGTAACATTCCCTAAAATACTGAAGTATTTAGTAACTGGATTTGTCAGTACTACTCAGTCAAGATTACTATTTTCATTATTTTTAATTTTTCTCAGTTTGGCAGTTGGTAAGAGGGATTAAACAAGGAAGATCTTATACTGTGAATAAGTTAAAAACCTGACTCCCACATTTTCAGTCTGGATACAAGTATCCTGTGTCCCAGGTAGACTTTTAAACATTATCTGCCACAGATTTCAGCGAGAGCAAGTTTGATCCAGGTCATATAAACTCAAACAGTACTACTAAAGTAAAAACTTTTCATGGTTATGTCTTTCTGGTGTTCAGATACAACAGGTAAAATTCTAAAACTTCTCTAACTACTAATGTTGACAGTCACACAAGTAAGAAGAAGGAGAAAGCAGTTGTAGTTTTTTAGAAGTGATAAACTACAATATAAAAATAGGATCACTGAATAGAGTTGCTAATCTGTTCTATAATATGGTTTCACACACAAATTTTCACTTTAATGTTGCTTGAATTCCACTCTCATTGAGTGGAAAAACAGCAGTTAAATGAAAAAAGTGACAATCAATTATGTAGGCAAATGAAGATATAAAAAGTTCATCTCATATGAGGCTAATATAATAGTACCCCTTGTACTGATATTCTGTGTAAAGAAAAAGAATTTTCTATTAAAAACCTGTATATAAAAAGTCAGGGTTCATCAACAAATATTAAGCATAATTCTTACAACTGCCACCCTTAAGTAGAATGAAGACCCAAAATAACCTTCCCAACACTAGCTCTGACTCACCCTATATTTCCATTTTCACTATCTCATTTTCATGATGCATTTGCAAACTGATAAGAGAATGGAATTGTGCCCAAGTTTCAAGAGCTGGAGCCTGCCTGGCCTCCAGCTGTTCCTGATCTTGAAAATTGCAAGGCTGCAAGTTGGCAAGTTCAGATTCACCAGAACAGCTGAATTGTACAGGCTTAGAATTGAACTAAAAGGAATTAAGGCTTGCTGAATTCTTATGCTTTAATCCAACAGCAGAAGGAAGTGGTTACTGAGTCTCCTTTTTTCAGTCATCAGATTCAAGTTTAGGAAGTGTTCAAGTATGCTTGGGGCAATTTAAGAATGCACAAATAAATTCATTGACATGCCTGTGGGTAGTGCTGCATGGTGATCCCCTAAAATTGCTTATCAAATGTTTTAAAAGAATTTTTCCCTTTTTCCAGAACAGGGTGAAGGTAAGGTTAATAGAGTCATTTCATTTATTCTAGAAGAAAGTGCCTTGATATGTAAAGCTAATCTTGCTTTTAGAGCAGAGGTGAAGGGAATTGCTGCATTTAAACATGACTTTCTTTTGTGTAAAGTGAAGCCTGTGCTTGGGCAACCAGAATACACCTGCTTGTTGAAATGGATTTAGGATTGCTGATTTCTGGAGATGTTGTGAGGCTGCTGCTGGCACTGCCAGGCTGGCTGGGCACTGCATTATTGCCCCTGCAGCTCCTTCTCTCCATGCACAACTCACACCTGGCTCATCTGGCAATTTAAAAGGAGCTTTCTCATGATGTAGGAAGGAAGTCTGAGGTTTAAAAATCCATTCACCATGGGTAAGCAATGAGCTGGGGACTTCTTGAGTCACAGAATTCAGCATCCAGCAGTTGGGAACAACCATATTTCATCCAGAGGAGGACAAAGAAGAGCTGTTCTCTTTTCTCTCATAGATAGCAAACTGTAAAACTTGCCCTAATGTGCCATAATGACCATATAGGCTTTTGTGTGAGAAAATTGTGTGGTGTCAGTTACAGAGAGGAAAGCAGGCAGGATGGGGAAAAGCAAGCTTTTAAAGTCTGGCAAATTTTGTTCTTATTCATCCAAAGTTAAAATTAATTGCCTTTGGATCAGTATTACATTAATTGTGAAGACTGCTTCTCTGGTTTCAGCTTTTAATAATCAAGCCAGCTTTCCAAGAGTTCACTCTGCATCCAGCTCTTTCATTTAGTTCTGTTTGGAAAACTGATTCTGGAAAAACTCAGATTCTAAAGCCAAATTTGTACTGGGGCAAGCTCTGCTGATGGCAAGAAATCTCCACTGGTGCAAGTTGGAGCTAATTTTTGCATTATCCCTTTATTAATTACTTTGTGTGTGCCAGCCCACCAGTAGGTGGGTCAGAAATGATCTGTTCAAATGGTTACTTGAAAATACAAAAGCATCTATTATTTCAGACACCCAGACACTGGTGGTGTTTATGATAAATTTTGCTTCCTATTTGCTGTGACTAATGTTTAGCTCATTGCTTTAAAATTAAAAAATAAACAAAATGCATCTCCCCCTCTGTGCCCAAAATCCATTATGTTTTATTTCCTATCCTGGCACAGAAGAACATTTGAGATGGTAGAAATAATTTTGGGATAACGAAATGTCACAGTGGGTTTTTTTCTAATTCCATCCAACAAAGAGAGAAATATTTTAACTGCAAAATTCTTGGTCAAGATGTACTTCTGTACCCAAGTAAATTCCCTGTGTTTGCCAAGAAAAAAACAACCCTGGAGAACAAAAGAAAGTTTGGAATGAATAAAAAGTTCAATAGGAGTAGATGCTATCAGAGCTGCTCTTTTACTTGAAAGGAACATGAAAAACCTTTTGTAGCGTTCCTATAAACTCTTAGAGGACACTGACTTCTCAGAAAATCCTCCTGTCTGTAACGTGGTGTGCATGCTCAGCTGCTCCCAAGCTGAAAGAGACTGAGCACCTCACTTTTAACTTTTAATCTCTTTGCTTTTCAGCACCAGGGGGGATTTCAGGGTTTGCAGCAGTGGTGCAGGCAAGCACAGCATTGTCAGTGAAATGTCTCCCACCCCGTCTCCAGCAGTTTGCTCTGCTACAATCCCTGCTCCTCACTTGTGTCAAAGGGCACAGCCAGGCCTTGAGTGGTGCCACAGAGCCCTGCTTAGCAATAAACACACATTATTCAGATTTTTCTAATTACTGCTGACTTTAACCTCTTCCTTCTAGCCAGCTGGGTCTGAGCGCTGACTTTATTTCTTGCAGTTGACAAACTGGCAGACAAGAGATGTGTAAAATCTGTAACTTCTGGTGTTCTCAGTTGTTCCTCTTTAATAATGAAAAGCTCCTACATATTTTGAATGGAATATTGACATCTGTTTTGACAGTGCTGCTTAAGTGTTTTCATTGTCATTATTCTTGAAAAAGGAAAAGCAGTTTGAAATGCAGCTCCAGGCTGGGTTCCAACTGGGATAATTACATGCTACCTCCCTTTAATCCCCCTCCAACACTGTTTCCTCTGATGTTCCTTAGCTGCTGGCTTTAAACCATTGTTCACTGCTGCTCAGCAGAGCCCTGCTCCTTTTAGAGATGGGTGCACATCTTTGCATACCATGGTGTTAATCAAGGAGCCCTGCAGTTCCAAAATTGCCCAGTTTTGGGCCCATACCCCAGGGCAGAGCACAGCGGGTCCAAGGAAATCCTCCTGCATCTCCTCACACATGGCATCCCAGCACGGCCAAGGCACCCTCAAGGATCAGCACATAGCTGCTGTACTTCCCCCTTCTTTAAGGTGAGAGGAAACTGAAATAAACTCTTCAACGTCTATTGAAGCAACCCAGATATTTGACTAATTAGCTGCGGTGATTTGGAGCCTGTCTGTGCTGTCTAAGGAGCAGGACGAGCTGCTGGTGGCTCCCAGTGTCACTGGCAGGACAGGGAGTGCAGGGTGACCAGAGAACTGATTGATTTTGCCTTCTCAAAAATACCAGGATCTCTCTCACACTTGCTTAGTCTGGCCAACACATGAATGAAATTTACTTTGAATTTTTTTATCCACAAGGAATGCTTGAAAATGGAAGCATCTTTCTCTCTCTGTGATTTAGCCTCTCTATCAGTACCTGGTCCCCAAGAAACACAACGTCCCTGGTTCTGTGGCACCTCCCCTCCATTTCACTGCTGAGATGAATCTTGCAGCTATCTCAGGGTGGGTAGGGCTGTTTTTGTTTCCTTCAGCCAAATCAGTAGCCTTGTTTTCAGAACAAAAAGTCACTGATGGGAGTAACAGTTCCTTTTGGTGAGAACTGAACTTGGTTCCAGTGCAAGGCTTGTGATAAACGTCGCCTCCATGGTTCCACTGAACCAAAACAACTTGGCACTGCCAGGCAATTAAAATGCAAACAGTGAAGATTAAACTGTATTGGAAAAAAAAAAAAAAAAAAAAACCAAAAAAACCCCAAAAAAAACTGAATAGAGATAACTAAATTGCAGTTGGGGCAGGTCAGATTCACAGCACAAAACCTGGACCTAAGTCCTGTGTGAATCTAAAAGGGATGAGTTAGCCACTGATAATGTGAGGAAAAGGGACAAGACTTTCTTCTTTGGAATTCTGATCCCTGATGCAGCATGGACTCACCTCTTTGTCTCTTCCAGAAAGCTGAACTGCTTTGCTGTCTTTTTTCCCTTTCTATTTACAAGAAATTTCTATTTACAAGGCAAGAGAGAACCAAACAGACTCGAGAATTGTGCTGCAGATGCTGTGGTGGAATGTGGAGGATGAGCTGGCTGAGTTAGTGCTGTGTGCAGTGTTTACTTCTTTTGGAAATAAGCAGGGAGCTCAAAAGGAAAAAAACATTTTCCTCAATATTGGGCCTTTTTACTGTCTTTTAAACCCTCCACTGAACCTGCTGACATTTTTGCAGGTTTGTGAAGTCACTGCTCAAGCTGTGGCAGATCACTGATTGTTGTGGCTGTGTCACAGTAATCAATACTATAAGGTTCTGCTCTGTCTCTCTTTTCACTGTAGTTCTGCTGGGATGAAGTGCCTTGTACATTAAACTGTAAATCTGGGAAGACTGGTAAAATCACTCCTTGTACATTGAACTGTAAATCTGGGGACACTGGTAAAATCACTCCTTGTACATTGAAATGTAAATCACTGGTTCTAAATCACAATTTTAGATCTAAATCTAAAATCACTCCTGCTCCAGTGACCTCCATGGAGATCCACTGGCTCATATGTATTTAAATATATGTATATGTGGTCAATAGCCTGGTCACTAAGGTGGTGGGCACTGAAAGGGTGCAGGAGAATAATCCAAGATTCACAGGCACTAAGGAGAGTGTAAAATGGGAAGGGACACTCAAGAGGTATATTCTGAGTTTCAGGAGTAGTTGACTGAAGAGTCACACCTGATCCCATGGAGAAGGGAATTCAACATGCACAAAAAATTGTTACTTGTGTAAGAAAATGGGAATTTTCCAGAGAATGTGTTGTCAATAGAGAGGAGAAAGTAGCATGGCTTGGAACACAAATCCGGTTCCTAATATAAATGCCAAAAAAAGGAAAAAAGGGAAAAATAGCACAGCAAACCATCAGAGTGATAATAGTGTTTTTCCAGTGGGTGTGTGATTGCTGGTTCCATGGCTGTGGAGTTACTGACATGATGAAGGAGTAATAAAGCCTTTTGAAGTCATTGGAGAATTAAGTTTGCTGCATTTTAAAGTTATTCAAATGTGCAATTTATTTGGGCTTTACTTCTACTTCATTTGTTAGCAGAAGGTATCTAGAGAATGCAAAATGAAATTTTCGTTAGTTCCAGTCATAATGAGTCATTTGTAAACAAGCATAAAAGCTTAAATAAGCACATCACTTAAACATCAATGCTAAAGTTCTTTGGAGACTGATTCTTTGACCACTCTCAGTTTCTGTGGCCTCAGAGATCTGACTTTGGATTTCCAGTCAAAAATTTATTGGAGGCATTTTAACAAAAAGCAAAGCCAGGTGAGTTTCACTTTCAGCACAATTTTTCTTATGTGAGAGGTTTTATAATCTTCATTACAAACTCTGTACCTTCCCAGGCCCTGCTAATGAGCAGTGTGTATCCAGAAAATAACAGTTCAGCTGGTTTTGGTTCTGGAGAGGTGCTTGAAATCTGATGAATTTATATGTTCAAACCCAAAACCGGCATGTGCACACCAACAACAATGTGTCTGCCTACACACACACCTCTGAAATAATAAACTGTAAATTTGCTTTTCCATTGAAAAACCTTGTTAAGGGCCTATTTTGATATTTTCTAAACCCAGTAGCATTCTTTTCAGTTTGAAATTGTTCTCACAGCTAATGATTCAATCAAAATTATTTAAAATCTGCATATAATAACACAAATTTCTATCTCGGTTTCACATGGAAGGATTTCTGGAATCTCAAGCATGCTCATATAAGACAAGTTCAAGCATGCTCATGTAAAAGAAGTTTTGCTTTCCAATTTGAACTTATTAAATAAAAAATAAAATTATTAAATTATTAAATTAAATTTAAAATCTCAAGCGTGCTCATATAAAAGAAGTTTTGCTTTCCAATTTGAAATTATTAAATGTAGTGTGCAGTGTTGTACTGATTTGTTATGCTACGAAGACTTTGACAAAAATTCCTTTAATTTCAATGTTATGGGAGATAAGTTATTTACATGTAAGCCTTGCTAAATAACAGAATATTCATGATATTCTGAGTATCACTGTGTGGAGTTCAAGGTGGCCCTCTCACAAATGTACCTGAAAACAAAACCAAGGCACAGAACTCAGGTTTATTGTCACTCCTTTATATTACCTGCTTCAGAGGCCCCTTTGCCCACATCCAGTGCATTTTTTCTTCTGCAAGAAAGAAATACAAATTCCTTTTCAGACCAGAGGAGTCATCAGAATTAATTAATTACTGTGCCCAGTGATGAATTGGGAAAGGAAATAGATGCACTGCTTGCATCTTTTGCTCCCACAAATGGACTGTGTGAGAATCATGAACTTTTCTCTCATGGATCCTGATGTTTGACCCTTCTTGTTGAGTACATTAAGGGAGGAAATAGGTTTTTGGTTTCTTTAGCATGATTTAAGGGTACCTCTACTATTTAACTCATGTACAGCCTCATTTATCACAAGCCTTGTAAAATACTGAGCTCTGGTAGCATTCAGAATTCAAATTCCAGAAAGCATTGCCATCATGTCCATGCAGCTCTCCAGCCAGCCTGAGCCACTGAGCCAGGGACTGAAAATGGCACTGGAATGCCCAAAACAAGGTCTCCAGCATCACCTGTGGGGGTTTGGGAAGGTGGAGTTGGGGTTTTCTGGACTTTGGGTTTTAATGCTGCAGTATTTAAGGGAGCATGAAGTATGCTCCAAAGAAACCCCAAAGTTTTAAGTGAGTTTGTGAGACCTCTGGGGTAGTTTATGCCTGATCAGATGGAAGCTCCTAAAAAGACAGGTTAGACACAAATTCCAGTATTTTCCTAGCAGTTTTCCCCTTTTTATTGCCCCATAGCTACTGAAGAGTTGGAGGAGCACTGGCATTTCATTTTAGGGCATGGAGTATCTCAGGTTTCCCATTCTGGATAAGTGTTATTGTTGTTTCTGAAAGCAAGCACAGGAGAGCTCAAAATGCAGTGTGCCAACCCACTCTGCAAACGTGGAAATAGCAATTTTCTGCTGAAATTCTGACGGTAGAGGACAGACATTGACTAACAGAGACAGATGGACAAGTAGAATGTGTAAAAGCTACAAGAGCAACTATTTTAAAAAGTTGACAGCTATAAATATAACACATTAAAAATTAATTTACAATGTTCAGCCTGTCTGTCCCACTTTTCTGTCTGGGACCTGTGCTAACATTATACACTTAGGACATTATATCATTATTCTTATTTCAATGCATTTCATGCCGATAGATTTAATATAAACAGAGGTGCTGACAGGAGCTTTAGTTTAAGCAGGTTTAAACGTGAATTTGACTTTATGATTCTCATCAGGGAAAAAGACTAAACAGTTTAAGTTGATTAAATTTTCTTAAAGCTGCAGCTAAATATAATGAAAGCCATTTGTGCATTTTTTTGCAGGAAAATTGAGTGGCTCAGTGTTAGTGACGGACAGCTTGGTGCAATGAATTCTTTTCTTGTGAAACAAGAGTCAAAACAGTTTCTATTTTTCATAAACTTCTGCAAGGTAGTTTCAATTTTCTGATTTTCAGAGGAAGCATAGCTTGCCCATTTAAGAGTGGGCTTATTAGACCAAACTATACATGTCAAATTACTGAAAATACAGATAGCACCAGATATTCCTTAAAGATTGTTTTATTGTGCTATGGACATCACAGTGATCAATTTTTTTCTTCCTTTTTTAAAATTAAATTTCTCCTTTTTAAATTTTATTTATGAAGTGTTGTGATTAAGTAAAGCCTAGAGCTCTGACTCAGCTTGAATACCTGTTTAAGCATGGAGCAGATTCCAAGCATGGGCTATCACATGAACAAAGGTGGTGGTGTGAACTTGGAAATAAATAACAGGTCAGGCTCTGGCTAAAGCTGAATATATGTTTCCTAAAAGTAACTTTTGCACAAGAAAAATGTCTGAAACGAAGCCATTTAAACTATATTGAAGGGGAATACCGTATTCATATATAAATTTTTTGGTAATCTTTTCCCTGGAGCAGGATCTGAGCTGCACTGAGGGTGTGCAGTTGCATTTTGGATGTCATTGCCCATCACAGTGTGAGCACATCCTTGTTCACAGGTAAGTTTGGGACCAAAAACCAGAGGTATTGGCCCAGGGGTGAACACCTGGGAAGGGTGAGAGCCCCCTGAGCATCCCAAGGGATGCCAGGCTGCAGCCACACACAAACCAGCCCTTTGCAAGTGGAACTGCAGGAAAGCTTCAGCTTTATTTTTGGGCAGAAAGTGATTCATCCTCTTCCTGTTCTTGCAAATTACAGAAATGTGCCTTCTCAAAAACTCAATCCTTTTTGACATGTTCTTAGGAATTATTTAATATTCTTGGCTCCAGTGTGGTATTTCATAGGACAGGAACTGGGAGACAAATGCTCTGTGTCTTTGTACGGGTTTGTTTTTGAAGTCTCCTGAAAAATCAGATTAGACATCACAGCCTGTGTCACTTTTCAGTGGACTCTGTTGAACTTGCAACATCTTGCTGCAAGTTTGTTTGACATCTTTTGCCCCAGTGGTGTTAAAAGTCATGCAAGTCCACAGATGTAGACTTTGGAAAATAATTTTCCATAATAAATCAGTGTAAATTATGTTCCTGGTTAGCGATAATGTGGATACCTGGTCAGCTCAAATATTTGGCCACTGGTTCCCTGTGCCTTCATGAGGAATCACATCTGTGCTCCGTGCCTCAGTTTCCCTTCACCTCTCCATCCACTGATCCACCACACCTTGTGTTTGGAGAAAATTTAGAAACTTAGAGAAAGAAGAACAAAACTGCTTTGCTTAGAGGGTATATTATCAGTTAAAATTACTTTTTCCTACACTTAGTCTTATGTAGAAAATAAGGGAAATTCTCATGGCTGGTGTGTCAAACTCATTTCTGTTGGTGACCACGAGTCTGCATTTAGGTGGATATTGAGAAATCTTTCAGGTGTGTTTTCAAATTTTCCTGTGATCCACCAACCTGCATTCCAGCTATCACACTGAGCAACAGAATCTCAGCTGGTTTTTCACCAGCTCAAAAGCTTATTATTATCTCTGTCATTCTCTAATTTTTAAGGCATATTTTTGGCACCAGTTCCTTCGCTTCTTGGCCATTTTTCTGAGCATAAAATAAGACCACAGCAGCTTCTTCACTTGCCAGGCCTGGAATAGGAAGTATCCTTAGGGATAACTGTCTCAATATTTGGAAACATATCCCTCTGGTGTCACTAGATCGCAAGTTTCCAAGGATATCTTTGGACAGTCCCACTATTAGATTTATTCAGAAAGTCAGAGGGGTCATTGAGTGCATGGGAAAGAGGATCAGCAGGAGCAGTAAAGGCAACCATATGTAAGGATTCACTGCAGTGAGAGATTCCAGCCCCATGAAACCACCCCGGAACCAAGGCTTGGCCTCTTGCCCCTTGCAGCTTTGCCAGGTATTCTGAGTTACAAATCTTGGTGATCCCACTCTGTCAGAGCTCAGTGCATCCCTCTGGGTGTCCAGAGCTGCCAGGACCCTGCCAGGGGGCTCAGAGACCCTGGCACACAGCCCAGAACACCTGTGGGTTTGATTGTGACCCGTGGAGCAAATTACCAGCTTTGTATGAGGACCTGAAAGTCACACAAGTTTGAATGGTGTAATAACAAAATGATCACAGGGTGAAAATGTAGATTTTAGGACTTTTTGGTATGGGGGTTATGAAGACAAGATGGAGGAACTTGGGGGTGTCCAGCCTTTCTTCTTCTTCTTCTTCTTCTTCTTCTTCTCCATTTTCTGCAGTGATGTTGGCACTCTGGGATTGGTTTAGAGTAGAAGCTCACTGTCTAACACAGGTGATGGGTATTGGGGATTAAGTGTAAATATGTTATATGTAGTTTGTAGTATAAAAGGACAACACAGAGTGCCTGTGGCTGCCCTGCTGAGCAAATCTCGGCTGGGCAGAAAGAAAATTTTATAGATAAGAATTAATAAACAAACTCAAGACCGAAAAGTGAAGAGTCCGTCCAGACTCGTTCTTCACTGCACGGGCTGAAGGAAGAGACATCCTGCACATCTTGGGGCAGCAATTAACAACGAAAAACCCAAGAGCACTCTGTACCCAATTCCAGTCCATCCTGACTGAGCTCTGTAGGGGTGGCTGGAAGGACAATGGCCTGGCAGCACCCCGAGCTGTCCCTCTGCTCAGATGGGCACTCCAGAGCACCCTGGCTCAGAGGCACCCTCACAGGACAAGAATGATGTGATTTCTGTGTTTCTGTGGTTTCTGTTGGAGAACTCATGGATTTAATATTGTTTAATAACGGCGTTCGTTTCTACGTTCGCTCATTACCAGAGACAGCGTGAAAAATCTGGCAGGGGAACCTCAGTGGTAAATGGATTTTGTCTTGCATAAAATGGCCATCTCTGTGTCAGCTATCAAAGCTGTGAAAGCATGCTTGGAGCCACCCCAAATATAACATTGCTATTAACTTCCTCTTCACTTAGCCATAATTGCCTCATGAACTGGAATGTGCAACTCCAACTGGCTTCCTCGGAGGACAGAAATCTGCTCTTGCCATGCAGAATAAAATAATGTGTAGTAAATAAAAGAAATCTTTTTCATCATAAGGAAATTCTTCTTTCTGTGAAGACTTTCTTGTGGAAAGTAATAGATGCAGGATTAGAAAAGAGAAAGCAAAAATTACTTGCAACAAGACATTAAAATGTTTGCTTGAATCCAATCCACCCCCTCATTTGTAAAACATGCAGTTAACTAGATCTGAAACAAAGGGCAATAAAGATAAACAGCTGGACACTGAAGAATTAGCAATACAATTGGTCATGAATACTTCTTTCCCCTATTTGCAAAGTTATTGTGAAAGAGAAAAAGAGAATCATTCCAAGGGGCTCTTTAAGGTGTATTTTTAAAATGCATTCACAGGAATATGTAATTCAGAAATGTGTTGGGCTGCATGTTTGTATCTGCAATGCCTTCTCTGAGAGCAAAGACCACACAGACTGCTTTGGGATGTGGAGCCATTCTCTACAGAATTTTTTTTTTTTAATTTTCTTCTTTTGAATTATTTCTAGGTCTTAATGCTAAACCTGTGCAATGCCTATTGTAAAGAAGAACAGGCTGGAAGGACTGCAGAGGGCATGGATTTTCAAATCATGTAAAGCTCTTTCAGACCTGGATTTTTACATGTACATGTTAGTACATTAAAAGTACAAAACCAATGCCTTGGATGGTTTTGCTGGTTCTCCTGTCCCCCTGAACTCCTGTTGTAATTAATGCAAAGAATACAAAAAATTTCAGGAGGGCTGAATCTGGTCTTAAATCCTTCAGGAATGGGGACCAGTTGCATATACCTGTGACCGTGTTCACAGGGGTCTGAGGATGAGGGAAGAGATGAGGATTTGACACCATGTTTTAGAAAGCTTGATTTATTATTTTATTATATATATTATATTAAAACTATACTAAAAGAATAGAAGAAAACAATTCATCAGAAGGGTAGTCAAGAATAAAGAAAAAAGAATGATAACAAAAGTTTCTGTCTCGGAGAGAGGGTCTGAGCCAGCTGACTGTGATTGGCCATTAATTAAAAACAACTCCATAAGATCAATCACAGATCTACTTATTACGTTCTACAGCAACAAACAACCATTATTTACATTTTGGTTTTGAAGCTTCTCAGCTTTTTAAAAGAAAAAAATTATTTAAAAAAAGATTTTTCATAAAAGATGTCTGTGACATATACCTGTATCACTTTTAAAAATATTCCTATTACAATCTCAGACTTCACTGTCCCAAAGCCTCTACCTACCCCAGGTGAGAGCAATTGGAGACTAAAAATGTCTGATTGTGATTGCTTTATTTCCAAACCTGTTCTGGCTAAGGACTAAACTTGGAGTATTTGTGGAGGAAAAATTTTTAAAACCTATAACCCCCCCCCAACATTTCTGATAAAGAAACTTGTCTCAGTGTGTGGACAAAGAGCACTCCTTAATCCAGCACTGAATGCTGCACAGGTATGCAGCTACAATCACATTGACAGCAAAAGTGTTAAAAACAACAGAACAGAACTTTAGGACCTTTCATTACTACACATCTATGAGTCCATGAAATTATTCCAGCAGATGTGGGGCAGAAGCAATGAAAACAATCAATAAAAATATTCATGTTTATGCCTGAAGTGGCATCAGAGACACAGCTTGTCACAAACTGCAGGCAAGAAACCTTATGGAAACAACAAGCTGGTACACAGACATGTGACAGCAGAAACTCCACGGTTTATTTTATAAGCATTCACTTAAGCACTGCACAACAGAAATGTAACACTTCCCTGTTGCTATTCTCACATTTCATAATAGTGCACAGAGAATTCCATTTTGATGTTCTCAGAATTTATGTGATGTCTGCATTGAAGGGAGTCTGAAATGCACTGCTCTGCTGGGATCAGGGAAATCATCACTTTCATGTTTTTTGGGCTCCCAATAACCTTTTTGAACAGGATCCCATGCTGATGCTGGTGCTGTTTAGGGGCTGGACCAGGAAATATGTTGTTGCTTCTTGGCTTCAGAAAACTGGGAAAGCATGTGCACTTCAGGATCTGTTTTTTCCCACCAGCAGCCTTTGGTATGAGGTTTTCTTATATCCTTTAAAAGTGGGGGAAAAAAAAAATATTTTGCAATGCTTTCCTGTTGGCTTAATGAAGCCCATGCACACCTGAACTTCTCCATCTGCATGGGGTATGGTGAACATTACAGGTTTTTCCTCCATCCCACAGGTCTGATGTCAATGCAAGATTTCCAGAGAGGAGTTTGGACTTTTTTTTTTTTGTCTCCATAGGCCTCCCATGCCTCTTTATAGCACAAAAAAATCAAAAGTTTAAATTTTCAGATTGTGGCTATCCCTGATCAGATAGACTGAACATTGCTGTCTACCAAGCTCTCTTAAAAGTTCTCCCTTTTCTAAAGATCATTTTCCAAACAAACTGCTTGGATTTCAATGATGAGCTTGGATCCAAGCAAACACAGCTGGCTGCTCTGTGACAGTGACATCTTCCTGGACCACACTTCTCAGCAATGCTGGGAGCCAGGGATTAAAGTCACTTTCCACCCACACAGACAACCACAAGTGGCCTGAAGACTTAAAGTACCTTCACAAGTGGGATTTGTGCTACACAAATGATTTTCTTGCTCCAACTCTCATGATTAGTGAGGCTATTGAAACGAAGGTCGTGTATTTTCAATCAAATTCAATCCTCACTGAGCTTTCTTTCAATAATTATATAAATCTAACTTTTTATAGCAGAATTTGTCGTAACAATTATAACAAATTTAGGCATATCTGTCATGAGCTACGTTTGATATAACTAAATTCTTGTTTGCTAATTCAGCTGAGCAAATGGAGGACAGAAGCAGCCTTTTCATCCTCTGCTTCTCTGTCTTGTGAACTGTGCAGTCCAGAATTCCACCCCAAAATAAACACATAGCAGCAATTCACTAAATGTGTGTGCTTATTTAGTCACAGGAGCACTTCTGTAGAGAGTTTATGTGGATACATAAGGCTTAATTCAGGGAAAGAGGGTCTTTTATCCTTATATTGAATTGCCAAAGTGAAATCCCATAATTATTAGAAGTGGAAATGCAGGTTCTAGGTCATTTGAAATATCAGTTTGTGATATTCCAGTATGTGGAAACATCCCCTTGTTCTTCTGTGTGACTGATATAGATACTACTTCAGCAATTATATAAATATTGGCTGCCTCAGCAAAGAACTGTATAGGCTAAATTCATTAAATAATTACAAGTTTCATCATGTCTGTAAGAGCTGACATAAAAATCTCCAAGATGGAGGAGGGATGTGTATTTTCATTGGTTTGTTTCTGCTAGGACATTTTATGATCATGCCCAAGGCTTAGCTGAACATATCATGGAAGGGGATGATCAGAAAATCTGGATATTTTCAACCACAATGAGTGAAAAACTTCCCAAGGTGGAAGTGGAAGTGCAATTCAGCCTGTTTGGATGCACCTGAGAGATCCTCTGGAATACCACAGGCTTCTTTGTGGGTAAATCCTTGCCCAGAACCACAGCTTACAGAGCTGGAAGTGTCCTGTTCTACCAAAAGAACACATCCAAATGCTTGTTCTACCAAAGAACACATCCAAATGCTTGTTCTACCAAAGAACACATCCAAATGCTTTTTCCCAGTGTGGAATGCAGCCTTTGATGAGCAGCAGACACTTGTTCAACACTACAATTAAAGAGCTTCCAGCATAACATCTTATGCCTGTATAAGCAAACAATTTGTCAAGCAGGAAAGAATAATTTTGGTTCTCTGCCATCTGCCCGTTTGAAGGCCTGTCCCACTTGCAGCACAAAGTGCTTGATTCTGCACTTAACAGGGCAGGAGAGGTTGCTGCCAGAATTGTTATCTCAATTGCCACGTTATTTGTTTTTATTGCAATAGTTCTGCAATGAGGTTTTGCAGCTTTACACTCCCCAGAAAAAAAAAAATACAAAAATACAGGCTGTCACAAAAAAAAAGGAGGCCCGAGAAATCTGAGCAGACTGAGGCAAAGCTGTTCTCATTTGCGTGTTTTTAGTTGGAAAATCTGTGTTTCTTTCTTCTGCTGTGAAATGCCAGAGGGAAGGGATGTGTGGAGCATCAATCAGGTGTTCAGATAGAAGTGAGGCTGAGGCAGAGAGGCTTTGCTGAAATCTACAGGAGATCTCTCATTTGTTACAAGAAATGCTGATTATTTTTAGGAGCAGAGCATTCATGATTCATTGCTCATAATGATTATGAGCAAAGTATTCCCTGGTCCTGGTCCCAGAGGCCTTGCAGCTGAAGTGTGAAAGAAAGAAACATCAGCAGAGTAGACAGAACCAGGCAGAACATGGGAGAGATGCTGTGGCTCTGTGTGGTGTGAAACTCACCCGTAAAACACATTTCAGCACCTCGTGGGCAGATGGGGCAGCGTGGGGAACTGAGCAGACCCAGCTCTGGCGTTTCACAGAATGTCCCTGGTAAGGAATTAAGCAGGAACATATCTCAGGTTACAAGAATTTCTTGTGCTCAGAATGGGATGAGCCCTTTAGTAACCTGATGCTTTTGCAGGGCTTGACCTAAGGTGTTACTGACCAGATAAATGTTCTTCAAAAAGCCTCAGGATGGTGTTTATTGAGATAATACACAAACATTGTTGTAAGGTTCCATAGCAATTATTCATTTTGGACATTTCTACAGAATTATGAATGGTTGGCTTTCTAATAGAGAATTGGTTTCCAATACCCACTGTATTTCCTAACTGGTTTTGGAGAGATAGATACATATCTATATCTATATCTATATCTATATCTATATCTATATCTATATCATCTATATCTAGATCTAGATCTAGATATAGATTAGATATAGATGAGATATAGATACAGATACAGTTATATTATAGATATAGATGTAGATATATTAGATATAGATACAGATTTTGATATATAGATATATAGATATAGATTTTGATATATAGATATATAGATATATAGATATATAGATATATAGATAGGTATAGGTATAGATATAGATATAGATATAGATAGATAGATATATTTATATTTATATCTATTTATATCTATAAATAGATAGATATAGATAGATGTATAGATAGATGTATGCCTTTTTTCCATACCTTTATTTTTCAGATTTTTTCTGACCTCTGGGTACGTTGAACTGTTTTTTAGGCAGAAACCTACAATGTTAAGTTTATGATTAATCAATAAAAGGGTTTCTGCTTTTTTATAGCATATGCAAATTGTCTTTGACAGTCAGCGTGACTCTGTTTGGTGTGGTTCTCATTTTAAAAAGAAAAATATACTGTTAGCTACCATAAAAAAAAGCAAAGCCTTAAATGAAGAAAAAAATCAATAAATAATATTTAATACAGGAACATGGAAGATATTTGCATGTTTCTTTGTGGCTACACCTAATAATAAATAGATTTTCATAGCTGTTAGAAAGATGCTGCTGTAATGTGTGTTAGAACTGCCAAGGTCCATTTCCCGGGATCATTCCTCAGTCAGAGCTGCTGCTCTCTGTGCTCCCCACTTCTATGTTGTACATCAGACTTGTTTTTCAGAGCACATTGGAAAAGGCTCCAGCCTCTCCCAAGGCAGGATGATGGAGTTGTCCTAATTAGGATTTTCATACCCAGTGTTACCAGGGCTTGGCCCCCTGTCCATCCTCTGGAGAAGGTTTGCAGCCCCTGCCCTGAGGAATTCAGAGAGTGTCTATTGGCAAACAGCTTTTCTTCATCTTCTTTCCTCTCCTTGACTATAAATACCATTTAAAAACCACACATCTGACTTGTTTCAGAGAGTAATACACATCGGGTGCTCCCTCTCCTGAAACACTTTCCTCCTAGAACTGCTCAGTGATTGTTCTCCTCTGCTCCCTTTTCCAATCTCTTCTTATTCCACTGCCCTTCTTTCTCCCAAACCCTCTTTGGAAAGCAAAAAGCAGGGAGTGATGACTGGACCATGCATTTTAGCAAATGGCTGAGCCCTTCCTTGGCACTTAGCTCATGGAAGAGATTGTGAAATGAGAGACAGAGGAGAGACCCCTGGACTTCAGTGAGTAAGAGCTTGTCCAGAGTGGGAACTGAAGGAAGCACAGTAATGGTTCCTGGGGACTGGAGCTGTGTGGATCAAGCTTTTGTCACCTTCGTCAGCTCCTGCCCTGCACAGGCAGCAGTGTTCTCTATTTGGAATGCTTTGTGGCTAGGGTCCTGCTAAGCAGCTACTGCAGAAATATTGATATAAACCCCATTTCTCAGTTGGGTGTGCCTCAGGTAGGTGCACTTCAAATGAAGGTGTGTGGGATCCCTCATTGCGCAGCACCCCTTGTGACCTGGATGTGTCCCTGCATCACACTTTCAGTGCAGCTGGGAGGTGACAATGCTGAAATTAAAGCTCATTTTGGCGTTGGCACAGATGGAAGCATTACCCACAGAGTTTCTGTGTGTTTGCAGCATCTCTGGGCACCGGTGACAGGATCACTGCTTGTTGCACATTGGCTTTGTGGAGCAAAGAGCCAAACTTCAACTCTCTGCCTGCCAAACTCAGGGAATTTGGATCGGAAGCAAAGCTGCAGCAGATACATTAATAATTTTATTCAGTGACTTGTTTATTGATTTCCATTCTGCCACTGCTGGCTCAGTGTTTTTGGCAGGAAAGTACAATATTTGACAAACCTCCCACATCCTGTGTGCAATGTATTGCTGTTGCATATAGCACACATGCAGCAAATGCCTGAAACTGGATCACCATGAAGTGATTCAGTGCTTTTGGTAGCAGCAGTGTGCACAGTGAGCCCCATTTTCAAAGCTCAGCGTCCAGCAGTTGCCAGTGAAATAATCACAACATTTTCCCTGCCTACCTGTGAGCTCAGCCATTGCTCTGTGCACTACAAAGGGTTGGAACCATCCCCATGCCTCCACTCCAGGCAAGGAGCAAATCCAGATGCAGTTTGCACAGGCAGATATTGAATTGTCTCCTTCTGTCTTTCTCCAAGAGATGATCCTGCCAGTCACTGAAAGATGGGGTTAAGTTTCATGAGTGCCTCTTACTTCATGGCAGATTTTCCAGTGGGAAATCCTCTTGTTTGAATTTGTTCATTGTCACCACCCTGACACCCTTGGTGGTGTGTCTTGGTGTGTCTTGTGTCTTGGAAAGACAGGTGCCTGCTAAGGAAGGCAGGAGCCTCCCCTGAAATGGAGAATGTAAACCCTCCCCACCCCTCCCAGTCGCTATCAATTTTAAATTAAGGGGCTCTCAGGCAAAAATATGGGAGCAGGAAATAACAGTTCTTTAATACGGAAAAGAAAAAAAATAAAAGGATAAAATAAACAATGCAGTACAGTAGAACAACACTGACAGAGTCAGAACCCAACCTGACACCCTGTGGGTCAGGGTGTTGGTGGCAGTCCCATTGGAATTGTGGCTCAGCCCTCCTGCAGTGTCAGGGGTGGTTCTGTTGGAGCAGGGATCCTGTAGAGAAGGATGGATTCTTCCTCTGGAGATCCAGTGGAAGAGGCAGCTGCTGTTCCTCTGGGGAATCCAATGGAGAAGCCGTGCTGGTGTCTCAAAACCTCTGGATTATATCTGGGTAGGAATGCTTGGCTCCTCCCTCTGGGCTCACATCTCCCAATGGGATGCTGTAGTTCTTATCAGCCATGCAGGGACATTCAATAGCTGTTATCAGCAATGTCCCCTCCCCAGGGAGGTGTGATTGTGAGCACTCAAAGAGAGAGATAAGGCAAACTGCCCACTTGACAAAGGTAATCTGCCATACAGATGGGAATGGAAAACATTGCAATCTTCAGCATGGTGTTTGCTGAAGGAAAACATTGCAATCTTCAACATGGTGTTTGCTGCAATTCCTCATTTGCCAAGGTGCCCTGCTCATTTCATTTTAATTTCAATTTAGGTTTTCTGACTATGGTATTATGGATGGGAGTTTTCAGTGTGCTCTGAATGTTCACATGCTGCAGGGATGCAGCAAAGGCTGAAATTCACAGATTTTACTTCGCTGAAAGTCCCATTGAGAAGGAACATGAATATTATTATTTTTCTAGAGTCACATTTCTCAGTATTCCTACCATTGTTTTTTTAACACAGAGCCCATTCATAGTGCCCTGTGGCCATATTTACGATATGAGGCAGAACAAGTAGATTTGGTTGTGTATTTTGTAACTGAAGCTACACTGCTTTCTACCTTGTTTCTTATGGAGTAACAGAATGTCTAATTTGACTAATTTAATTTCAACCATTAAAAAAGCAAATGTGGGGAAAAAGCAGTAATTGACAAAACATAAATTATGTTTTCCCTGAAGCCAAAGTGTCACAATTTAAAACAAAAAAAAAAAAGTTATTCTTTGATTAGAGATTTCAGGATTAGGTTTCTCTCCTTTTTTCTTCTGTATTTGTATTTTGGTAATTTTTGTTTTTTATAAATTTTTAGGAAAATATCTAAGCAAATATATTAAAATTCTATCTCCACAAAGACTAACAAAAATTGTCTGTTTCCTTAGACATAAAATAGGAGAATTCTTAAAGATGTTTTGGTTTGTTTTTTTTAACTTTATGTGAAGTTTATTAGCCAGGCAGCTACTTCTGATCAAGATACAGCCAAACAAGAAAAGAAAATCCATTATAAATCCTGTCTTTTGCAGTGGAAAAAAACAAGTAGAAAATAAAGGAAAGCTTATTTAGAGAAGAAAATTTCCTTTGTTTTTATTCTCTACTGGCTCTACAGCCTGTCTGTTTTTAAACAATTAACAGCAAGTACCAAAACCTCCCTCTTCACAATCAAAATATTCCTGTCTAAACCAAACATTTGAGACTACTGGTATGAAGCCTTCAGTTCTTTAAGCATAATCAACAAACAAGAAATATTTACCTTTTGGCCTGGAGTGGGAGATACAGAACTGTGGCACTGAGTTTTTCACAGCTTTCCCAAGAAATCTTTGCATTTTACCATTTTGCATTGTACTCTTGAATATTTGCATTTTAAGCCTCATTTTTAGCCTGATGTACCTGTGTGTGTGAGGAAAGAGGTTTGAAACATATGTACACAATGTGCAAGGGGAGAGAGCAAAGAATTTTGAGATGCAAGTGCTTCAGCACCGCCTTTTTTCAATCTCTGTTTTCTTCCAAAGATAAAGTGTTCCAATGACACACAGAGCTGTGCTCTGTCCTTCCTGCTCCTTCTGCCCTGCTCCTCTGCCAGGGAGTGGCTTTTCTGGATAGGGAAAGCTCCAATAATGAACAAATATACACAGCAGCAGCACCACAATAAAAGTCAGAGGCTGCAACTTCTATTTCACTTCAGGGTGCAGCAGAAAACTCCGAGTTCAATTTTCAGGCAGCCTGAGAGCTGGGTTGAGTTTCATTTAAGCTGATGGCCCTTCTGAATAAACGCTCCTTGCTCTACCTGTAAGGATGGGTTTACAGGTACATTAAATACTTAGGGGTTGGCAGATTTTTATTTTTTTAAAAAAGACTAAGGTGGGCAGAGGAGGAAAGGCTTAGAGAGAAGTAACAGTGATCTTTTCCTGCTGTGGTTTGTGGGGATGAGTGTCCCTCCTGCCTGGAGTAGGGCACACCTTCCCAGGGTCAGGGCGTAACCACAGCAAGCTTTCCTGAAGATCATTTAAATTCTATATAATTATATTGCACTGCTATGTCTTTGTTACTGCAAAATAATTTAAAAGGCTGCATGAATAAACTAAAATTCATTCTTTGCCTATGAAACTCATCTATAGAAACATAAAAAAGGTAAGCCAAAGATACATATGCACACATAACTTTTCTAATATGAATTTTATACTCTCTCTGTGTGTATCAGTTACATCCCAGTCATATTCCTGCTCCTCAGTTCAGTCACTGCAGTGCTGTAGCCATATATAAAATGTGACACAAACCCCTGTTGAGGGGTTTTCTTCTACACCTTTTAGGTCTGTTCTCTAGCTGAGTTATAACTGAGTTCTTGCTAATGTTTATATGGCTGATTTTTATAGTTTTAACTGATTTAACAGTTGTGTTGGCAACTGGTTAAATACTGCAGAGCTTCAGTGGTGCCTTCTCGACTGCACAATCATATTCCAAAATTTGCACTAGGTCTGAGGGCTCACCTTTTTGATATTTTCCAACAGCTTATGAGCAGGAACACTCCAAAGGGTTGCAATTTGTTCTGTCAAATGCCCGTGGTGTTTCCCTGGGTTGTATTTCCATTACACAGTTACAGACACTCTTGGTGACATGCAAGGTTTGCCTGGCGTCCCTCTCCATCCCTGTGCAGAAACTGGAATCACTTCAGAGATTCTAACACAGCTCAAATGAAAGAGTTGTTCCTTCTGTGAGCCACTTGGGCAAGGTCTGCTTATATCTATAGCTCATGGTGCACTAAACTCAGAAAATGTTTTGTGTTGGAAAAAATCGGGAAAGCAATTCTTAAAAGTAATAGATCAAACTGAGCTAGGGCTTGAAAATGAAACAACCAAAAAAGGAACTTAAAATCTTTGCTCATTGCAATGAAATTTAATGACTTTACAGCGAACTGATATTATTGTAACGTTTTTTAATCTGACCCACTTCCACAAGAAGCCATTCTCCCAGCAGATTCCTCTGCCATGGAGCTGATTTGGAGGAGATTTGAGAGAATGATGCAAGATCAGCTGCGTTTGCGTAACTCATCGCTGGTTTCACTCGAAACCTCTCGGCAAGACTCGTGTTACTGTTTGGAAAGTTACTCAGCTCTTTCCTTTGCAAACTTTGAGGCATATTAATATGCTGGGAATAAAAAAGAAGCTGAAGATGATAACAGATATTGAATTAAAGTGTTATTCATATCAAATGGAAGATTTCAGGCTAGGACACAAATTGAAAATTCTGAGTTGACAAGTAAAAAAATTCTTTTTCTACACATAAAAAAAAAGAATTTACAGTGCCCACTTTATTTTCTTGCTATTTAATTTGTTCTATTAAAACAGTTCTTCTGACTCCTTTCTTAAGTTTCTGGAACTAAAATGTTAGCAGTTCATTTAAACATCTTCAAACACCACCTAGAAAACTATTATCATTTTAGTGTTTAAAAATATGCATATCAGAGAAATAATTCTGAGATGTCAGAGAAAGAACCTGAAAAAATCTTGTTTGGAAAAAGAAAATTTATTTTCAGCATAATGAGTGTTTTCTTTTTTAAAGTGCTAGTTTTTGTTGTTAAATTTGTTCCCACACATGACTATATTAAATTTTGTTCTATTTAAAGCAAAAGCCATCCACTTGTTTTCCATTAGAAATATTGTATAGAAAAATATGGAGTTAAATCACCCCTTTCTGCTATTTTTCTTTATTCAGTAAGTTATTTTAAAATCAACAAAATCCTGAAACTCTACAGACTTTTTTCAAAATGGTATTTACATGCTTAAAATACATTTTCTTACCATATACAGTAGTTGAAATGATTCAGTTACACTTAAAATATTTCAAAAGGGTCCCATGGAATTCTTCATGAAGCATTACTCAGATCTGTCAGCATTATAAATTGGCTTCATAAAATGCCACTAACTAAAACTGAAAGCACCAGGATTACATCGCACTTGTTCTCTTCACAAATGAAAAATTTGTTAAATCAGAGTGTGCCAGGAGAAAAATAAATTCCCTCCCGCACGTGCAATTAAGAATTTCATTTTAAAGGAGCAGTGGTGGCTGCGAGAGCAGGATTGGTGCTCATGGAAATGCAGCAATGTCTGGGGCAAATGTTAAGTAGAAATGGACAGCATTTTAAATCTGTTTTGCCACTCAGATGTATGTAATCCACAGAGCTCTGACAAAGCTGGGCCTTGCAGACCTTGCAGATTCAGCCCAGAGTTCGACCAGTCAGGTTAAATTTCCTGACCCACTTCTGCTGCTCTGATTGTGACCATTGCTCAGAAAAAAACAGAGAAAGGAAAAAAATGCACCCACACACAGGATTGTCATGGAATTATATTTCTTTAGTGCAAATTCTTGCTCAACCTGCTAAAAAAGAATTACCGAGAGGAAAAATCTTGAACCAAGTCTTCAAGGTTCGATTTTATCCTTAACAATTTAAGAGGTGGTCTTGAGAATGAAAACCACCTTCACTAATAGGACGGAATCCTGTTTGCAGTGAAATTGATGTGAGAGTTTTCACAGTTTGCTTTGGGTTGGGGTTTCTCCCTCATAGCAGAGAAAGTTTTCCTCATAGCTAACACATCTCAAGTGTTCAGAGCAGAAAGTTGTGGGAATCCAGGCAGGATGGCAAGTGAGGGTGAGCTGTGAGTGCCACCAGAACGGCCCCACAGCTCCCCAGAGTCACTTCACCACTGAAATTATGCTGTGGAACCTTCTTTTGTGGGGTTCTGCAGCACACTTACCCAGCCCAAACGCAAAAAAGAACCTGCCTGGTATTTTTCTGGCAAACCCCCAGTTATTCTTACTTGAAACTTCCTCATTTCTTCACCTGATGGTTTTTAAATACACGTAACGCACGTACGCAATAACTTTGTTTTGAACATTTGCTGTGAGATTCAAATAAGATTTTAATTTCTGGTACTCTCTTGATGTTCAAAAAGTGTGGGATGGAGAGTGTTATTAGCTATCTGCTGGTTGACAAGGGGGCAGGATTAGGTTTCTTTAAGGGAATTACACTTTTGATGACCCCACTACATATAAAACATGTTAGCTAATGGGGGTGCAGAGGGGGCAGATTTAAGTGTTTGATCAGGAAATCCAGCATGAGCATATTGGATGGAAATTTGATTAGTAACCTTAGTGACAAGGGGATCAGATCCACTCTCGACACACAATCAGATCTGGCAGTACAAGCTTTTTTGTCTCTTTGAAGGAAGGGAACATTTGTACAGAATCAAGGCAGCGTATTGGATAATTTAAAAAGCTGTTACATATTGAAACCTGGAAAATCACCTTTTTTGTTTTATTTTGGAAATATGCTTGCAGTTATCCTGGTGTGTTTTTTCTTACCCAGAAAAAAAAAAAAAGCCCACCAAAACCAAAATAAAACAAAGAGTAAGGCTTTTCAGATTTACTAGAAATATTTCTAGAAAACAGGCTTTTTAAAAAGTATTTGTATTTTAGCACAGTGTTGTAAAGAATGAAAAGAACAGAATGAAAAAGCATTGTAATTCCCTAATATTTGTGTAGTAGTATCATGATGGTCTTACACTGGTTGTAAGCATTATATCTGTTGGGCAAGCTGATTTCATTTTGAAAGCCAGTTTATTTTTTAGATGACTAAAGCATGCCATCGAGTTTTTAACAATGTGTTAAAAATAAATATTTCTGTGTTTTGATAGGAAAGCCCTTTGTGATTGACTTTTGAAGGAGCTTGGAGCGGCTGCAGGAATCAGGCAGGCTGCCTTTTCCTCAGGGAAGAGTGGAAATTGAGGATGAGGATGTGCTGGGTGAGGAGTGGAAACTGAGGATGAGGATGTGCTGGGTGAGGAGTGGAAACTGAGGATGAGGATGTGCTGACCACCAGCCAAGCATCTGGACACAGTGTTTGCTTTAGGAAGGAGCAAGGCAAGCCCCAGACCTGCTGCTCTGCACCCTGTGTGTGAAGGAACCAGAGCATGCCCCACCATAAAAGAGGAGAGCCCAGGGTTCAGGTGCTGCCTCTGCTGACCTTACACCAGTAATTTCCTGTCCCTTTGCTCCCTCTTCTGCTGCCCTGCTCTGGTTTGGGTTCCAGGTATGGAGGGTGGGATGAGGGTTTGGGGCATCACCCACAAATCAGCACAGCCTTTAGGGTTTGGGTTTGGGGCATCACCCACAAATCAGCACAGCCTTTAGGGTTTGGGTTTGAGGCATCAGTCACAAATCAGCACAGCCTTTGGGCCATCACCTACAGATCAGCACAACCTTTGGGATGAGCCTTTGGGGCATCGCCCACAAATCAGCACAGCCTTTGGGATGAGGATTTGGGGCATCACCCACAGATCAGCACAGCTT
Source organism: Ammospiza caudacuta (assembly GCF_027887145.1). Lineage (NCBI taxonomy): Eukaryota > Metazoa > Chordata > Aves > Passeriformes > Passerellidae > Ammospiza > Ammospiza caudacuta. Next base: position 5,288,577 of record NC_080603.1, on the reverse strand, counting down.
TTAGCGTCAGTAGCTGTCAGACTGCGCTGTAGGGTCAGGGTGCTACTGCTTTATAAATAATATTTCACAGGAAATCCTGGCACCACAGCAAGGCAGGCTGTTCCTGTGTGTTAAATTGGGTGTAGACTTCAGTTCTCATTTATTTGGGATTTTCATCTTTTCAAGGACAACTGTATGGAAATTCAGGACGTGAAATCAGCCTCTGAGTTCAAAAAGGAAAAGCACGTCAAATTTTCCAACGTGCTGTGGAAAAAAATACTCAGAGTATCCTTTTTATATAAAGTCCACTGCTAGAAGTAATTAAGTAATAACATCTGATGACACAAGGACTGTCATCTGTTTAAACTCAAAGAACTGGAGAGCTCAGGGAGCCTGGCTATCAGATAACAGGAATGCTGCATGGCACAGCTCCGTTCTTGTGGTGGATGGGAATTAACAAGGAAAACCCTAATTGTTAAAAACCTGTGCATTCAGGAAATACAGACAACAGGCTTGGGAAGAGTCCAGAGCAGCCCCAGGCCCCTGGCATTGCTGCTGGGATGGAGGGGAGATGTCTCTGCCCTTCTGTGCACACAAACCACAGCAGAGCCAGCCCTGCTCTGTCTTGGGACACACAACTTATTTTCTAGAAGTACTGAAATGAGTATTAGCCTTTCCAGTGAGCTTGATGACATTATTTATTTTATACAACAGTCTCATGAGGACAGCCAATAGTTTCGTTGTAATTAATTCATCTAATATTTCAAAAATAATACACCCAGCAGTTTCAGGCTCCTGCCATTAAGATACAGTAAATGTTTAAGCTTGGCTTTTTTCATTTTACTACTTGATGTCAAAATACCTATAATTGTTTTCTCCTTATAGCTAATATTAATTTTTTTTCTTTTTAATACCGTGGTCCTAATTGCAGAGAGTTATAAAGGAATGACAAAATATAGTGGAAAAAAAGGTTCTGATTGGATTATAAAGGCTAACGACTAACCAGCAAAGTGGAACTTTTTTTTAACACCATCCAATGATGTCACCAGTTTGAGGTTTCTCTGGGACTTTATTAAAATGTTTGTGACAGAGCCAATGTAAACCATCCTAAATCTAACACAGAGCTGAAAGGGCTGATTTTAGGGAATGCAAAGATATGGATCATTGGGTCTGTCGAAGCGGCATCTTGAGCCAATTATTGGTGTCATCTTGAGCCAATTTAATCAATCCAAGGGGGACTCCAAGGGGGTGGGGGTGCAGGGTTGCAAGTGTTGGTCAAACATTCTGGCAAAAAGGGATTTGTTGTAACAGCAACCAATCTCTGGTGTGTTGACTTACTTCCCCCAGCCCTGGGTTTGTGCACGCTGTAAATAACTGATCAATCAGTTCAGCTGCTCTCGGGGCTGTAATTGCAGGCTAAATTTGTAGAAGATGTGGTTGTATGTACACAAATGTGAGCTTGGACTTATTTAAGGCACTTCCAGAGTGGAGGTAATTTAGCATAAAAGAGCCTGAAATCTCATACAGTGTTACTTTCAAAATAGCAAAAGTGTACACATAGATTTCTACAGGGTAACACCTACTGACATTATCTAAGCCTGATTGTGCACACAAGCAAGTTGAGAGTTGTAATTCCTGCGACAGAAACTACTCACAGTGTAAATGCTACTCAATGGAGGAAAGGTAACTTACAACACAGTAAGTAACATTGCTGCAACAGAGAATGGAAGTGAGAAGTGCTCTTAAAGCTGAATAAAGTGTTTTTGTTTTATTCCGCCAGACCCACAGCAGCAGTTTTGAGTCAGAAAATCTCCGTGAAAAAATATTTAATTCAAATTCTACTCAAAGCATCTTTTAAAGATTTTTTTGTTGTTTCCTTTTTCTGCTTTAATATAATGGTATGGTTAAGAGAGGTTTTTATGAGTTAAAATGCCACAAACTCTCCCTCATTCAGTAAAACAAAATGAATCCTCCTAGTCACTGGGAATTTTTCACCTCAGTGAGCATTTGCAAGTCAGAGTGCCACACATATTCTCTTGTTGTAACCACACATGCAGTTGTAATTTTTAATGTGTTTGTGCTTGAATATAATTGAAATCTTAGGTCAAAAATGCTCCCAAGTAGTTCTGCAATTTTCACCTCTCATTATTTTAAAGGTAGAGAGATGGTTAATCTCTATTCAATAAGAACTGAGAGAATGGAATATAAATAGATATAGGTAACAGTAAGAACAAACAGTAGAAACAGCAGACAAATCCTGGAAAATTGGGATAAAAATACATTTCTTACATGGGATTAAAGTAGTATGTGTATTTTAAGTATGTCTCATAAAGATTATCTATCTATCAAACTAAATTAGTGAGAAGGGGGATATTTGGCTTGGACAAGATGTCTTGGAAAAGCAATTTCTGTGTTTTGGAACTGTTCACACTGCAGCGAGCTGTGTCACACTGCAGCACAGACTGAATGCATTGAGGTGGAATGTGAGATGAGCTGATAAAATAAAAGCTAACATTTAAAGAAGCACACCCTCAGCTTCACCACGGCGCTGCTCAGACAAATGGCTGTTTGCTTTAACATTTCCCAAAAAAGAGCACTCAGGGCAGTGTCCAAACCCACCTCTGCTCCCTCGCTGCCGCACGCACGTGTGGGAATAGCAGTGGGCAGTGGGAATAGCTGTGAGCAAGGGCAGGGTGCTTGTGGTGTGCTCACGGAGCTCTGCACCCCTGCCCAGGGCATGTTCCTCTCCAGAATAAAGGATGGGGGTGCTCAGATGGGAAAGGCTGCTCTGGGGGTGCTCTGGGGGTGTCCCAGCCCCTCTCTGCAGCAGGATCTGCCTCTGACAGCAGCGCAAATGCTTGGACAGCAGAGCAGAAACTGAGGCAAAAATACAGGGAATCCGTTAAACACTTCAGTCATTTGAGATTGGCTCTTTCAAACATCTTGCTTTGTTTGACAGAGAATTAGTTCTGTATTTCACCAGCAGGAAAATGTTGGTTATAAATTTAAGATGCAAGGTATGTCAGTTTACAAAAATCACACAGAAATTCCTGCTCTTCAATGCATTCACAGATCAAAAATATTATAAGTGTTTAATTTGTCAGCAAAATAACATCTTTCTTATATTTATAAATAGTATTATACTTTTTATCACTCCTACCCCAGTGTACCTTTTCATTTGAGAGTGACGTATTTGTGATGGTTCAACTTCAGCTATAATCTGCAGGCTCTAGGTCTGTGATTTATTATTTGCTCTATAAGATCAGGTCCAGAGTTTAAACGTCCCTAGCTGAAAGTTTATACCAGTCAGGACAGAAAATTATTCTCTATGCCTAGGTTGAAGTACATTACTTCTTTATTGAATTAATTATGATAAGGATCATAACTTTAAACTAGGGGTGAGGTGCTGGCTTTCTACTAGGATTGCTTGAAGCAATTTTCATCTGAACATTTTTGTGGAGTTATTGAGTCTGGCAGGTCTGAACTTTATGAGAGAGTAAATTTCTCCCCGACTTAAAAGAGGTTGGACATTTATCCAGGCAAAGGTTTACCATATCCCATGTCTGCAGCCAGAAAAATTTGCACTGCATACTGAACAAATAACTACAGTACCAAATTAAACACATCTTATGAGCTTTTAAAATAAAAGCAATGCTGGCCCTTTTCCCTGAGGGATCCATCAGGGCACCAAATTAATATGACAGATTTACTTATTTTTTTGTTTGTTTGAAGTACAAGTCTGAAATGATTTTTGGTCAAGGAGGAATTAGTCTGCTAAATATGTATACATGAGTCTACTGAACCATGCATATTCAGTGACAAATTTTATGTCTCTATCAGATTGGAAAAAGTTGGGCTTCAAAAGCAGGTAAAGATGTTAATCCTGCAATGACTGCTCCCCTCCAATTGGATTAAAAAGCCCAGGAACAAGGGAAGGAAATTACAGATCTTTGAAATCTTAAAAAGCAGCTAAGAAAGAAGAAAAACATTCAATTTGAGAAAAGCAGGTTCCAATAATTGTTCTGTTGTCTTGAGCCACAGAGAGTTTGTGCAAGACTATAAACAAGAGATCCTCTGGGAAATCTATGGTTTAAGTGATTTGCCTAGAATTACTTAAGAATTCTGTGGTTCAGATTGGATTAGGAATTATTTATTTGGGTGAGAGGTGGTTATTTTTTCATCCATTTTGTGTTTTATTACCTACATTACATCTACTTTTTCAGAGAAAAGAGGCTCCCATCTAACACCCTCAGTTATGTAAGTGATTAAAACCAGTAAATAGTTACTTAGTCTGACTTTTTTAAATTGCAGAGCTGTTTCTATTACACAAAGACTAAATCTCAATAGAACTTTTCCTTGGTGATATTTTATAATAGAAAAGATTTGTCTTTAAAATCTTCAGAATTTTCAGAATATTTCTGTCCCTCTTTTATGCCACTGAGTCTTATATAATGTCCAAAATATTTTCTTTTTTCATATTTATTTTGGTGTTTTTCCCAATTTCTATCCTGGGCAGTTAGAGTAGGAGAGACAGTAATCTGCAGAAAAATCCTTCTAACCATTTCCTAAACTTTCTGACTATGGATAGAGGAGGGATTTGCAGCCTTTATAGCATTACTTTCATCTACATTTATGTTTCAGTTCTGTAATCTGTTAGTCCTACACCCATTTTAACATTATAAATTGTATTAAAATGATCTTGAGAGCTGGGGCACTGAAGTGGACAGACACTAGATATGACAGAAGTTCATAGAAAAATCGTGATAATATCAAGTAAATACTATGAATGAGGAGAGTTAGGAATGTGTATTCATTGTTTCTCCCAAAATCAGACTTATATAGTGCCAGGGGTAGATATTGTCAATAGACAATAGACTATAGATATTGTCAATAGACAATAGACAATAGATATTGTCAATATCTATTGATATTGACAATAGATTTAAGACAAAATATGCTCCCCTTTTTCATGAAGTTAATAACTGTACCATAGAGTTTGTAGCCATCAGATGTTTAGGAGTAAAACAGTCTCTCAAAATGGAGCTATAAAGGTTTGAGGAGGGTAATCATGAGTGGCATCTAGTCAAAGTGCTGACTTCAGCCCTGGGAGCTCTTTATCCATTGATTTCTGGATGCTGGGAAGTTTCACTGGGATCACAGCCTCAGTTTCTGCCTTTCCTCAAGGTCTTGCTGCTTGTCCTGGATGTCCATCCCTGTGCCACCATTGGTGTGGCCATTGCCATGATCCCTCCTTTCATCCAGCTGTGCTTTATGACTTTTGCTGTGTTTGGCCTCCAATGGATTTGTGAGATTGAATTAATGCTGCACCTTGCTCCTCTTGCCAGTGCACCATGCAAGAAGGCTGCTAATATAAAATTTTCTTCCTTTATTTTTTGTGCCGTGCTTTGTGTATGGAACTGATGAAAAATCAAATTCAATCTACTACTTTCAAATGCTGCAAGAGGCTGCTGTGCTCATTTAGTTTCCAACCACTAGTTGAAATTCAGGCTTAAGGGTGCATCCTGTTTGCACCTGCAAATGGCTCTGTCCATATGTACAACTCCACTGACATCAATAAGATTACTCATGTGAGTCAAGCAACCCAGGCATGTGAATATTTGCTGCATTTGGACTAAAACTGGAAGGGAATGTAGGCATAGGGGGTAAATCCTACTTAAGATAAAGGATAGCACCCACAATGACTGAAGGTAAGAGAGTTAGTTCAGGTGCCTGCCTCCCCTTATTCTGTGGTAGAGGTTACTGAGTTTTAATAGCTTTATAAAGTGGAAGGGTCTACAAAATTTATTGAGAATTAGCAAGTACACTGTTTTGTTTGGCCATTGACTTCTGCTAGAAGAAATCAGCTCCTGGGTTTGGTGCATGGAAAACCCAGCCTTGGATGTCCCTGGCTGCAGCACCACGTCCAGTGCCAGGTACAAGTGCAGAAAACAACATGGGCAGGATTCAGAATGCTCCTGGGAGTGTCCACTCAGTGCTGGGTTTGTGCTGAGCAGCTCTTCAGCCCAGAGTGTGACCGTGGTCACAGGGGTCTGAGGATGAGGGAAGAGATGAGGATCTGACTCCATGTTTTAGATTGATTTATTATTTTATGATATATATTAAATTAAAACTATACTAAAAGAATAGAAGAAAGGATTTCATCAGAAGCTAAGAATAGAAAAAGAAAGAATGAATAACAAAGGCTTGTGGCTGGGACAGAGAGTCCGAGCTGTGGGATCTCAGCAACTCAGGACTGAGGTGCAGAGTGACCGAAACCACCCTTGGGGGGCTCGGAGGTCCTGGAATGTTGCCAGAAGTGTCTGGTGGCTGGACTTTGATCCTGCACGGGAGATGACACCTGTGTGAGGATGGGAGGATTTCACTGGGGTAAATGGTAAAGGGATAAGTTAATTAGAGTGTGAGACACAGGGTTTAGGATTTCTGTACAGGGGGGTCTAAAGAAGTAAGATGGAGGAATTGGGGCGTGTCCTGTTCTTCTTCTTCTTCTTCTTGGCCTCCATCTTCTGTGGTGATGGTGGCACTTTGGGATTGGTTATTACTAAAAGTGCACTGGTTAATAAGGGTAAAAGGTATTGGGGAAAAATGATAAATAGTGTATACCTAACTTCGAGTATAAAGATAGGTGACCGCCCCGGGGGTGCGCAGTGTGCTCATGGCTGGCTGCTGTGCAGACCACTGTCGGGCCGAGAGAAAATCTTTTAGATAAACAATTAATAAACACCGAGACCGAGAAAAAACCTGAAGCCTCTTCTCGTCCTTTGGAGCACGGGCTGTCCAAGGCCACCCCGGGCCTTCCCAGGTCATTTAAACAGCCGAGAAACCGACACCGAGCCAGCTGACTGTGATTGGCCATTAATTAGAAACAACCACACCAGACCAATCCCAGATGCACCTGTTGCATCCCACAGCAGCAGATAACCATTGTTTACATTTTGTTCCTGAGGCCTCCCAGCTTCTCAGGAGGAAAAATCCTAAGGAAAGGATTTTCCATAAAAGATGCCTGTGACACCAGAGCTCATCTGAAGCCCAGCCCTGCCAGACTGTTGGTGTGGTTGTTTGGTGTCCTCACCCCCTATGTGTCCATCTTTGGAGGGTGGTTCTTGCCTGAGGCACTAACAAAGCACCAGAAGCACCACATCCCTCCCAAGCTTCTCTTTCTGGCACCTGTGGGAGCTTTTCCTCCATTGGATTTGCTCCTCAGGACTCACAGACCTGTGTGAGCCAATTCTGGGGTTCCCATCTCCATTCCCAGCCTGTTTCAGGCCATAGGGAAACAAAACAGCATTTACAAAAGACCATGGAGTATCTCAGAATCTCAAATCCAGCAGATTATTGCTATGTTTTCCTATTAACTGCGGGTGGCCAGTCCTTAGTGATTTTGTATCTTTTTTCATAAGTGTTGCCGTTTTGGTTCTCCCTCTTCCTCCTGAAGAAAAGCCTGAGCTGGTGACAGGCAATATCCCCCTGCTCTGTGCTGACAATCTGGCAGAGCCATGTGCAGGTCTGAGCTCCACAGGGCTCTGTTTAAGGCAATCGGTTATTTTGGCAACACTTTCCTCCAGCCCTCCCTACATGAGGCAGGGACTGGTCTCACACTTCCATCCTGTGGTTTAAAGTATATATATTTTATTATATATTATTAAGTATATACTATATTACATAATATAGTATATATGTGTATATGTATATATATATATATATATATATATATATATATATATGCATACACACTGTATATATATTATATAGTATTAATACTATATATTATTATATATAATGATATATATTATTATATATTTTATATATAATAATATATAATATTAATGCTATACAATATTATATAGCATATAATATTATATATTAATAAATATTATATATTATGTATTATTATATTATATTGTATATTATCGATATTAATATCATATGCATTATTGATACATTATATATCATTATATCATATTGTATACATGATATATTATATCATATATATGATATATGATATATGATATATGATATATGATATATGATATATGATATATGATCTATGATATATTATATATTATATATTATATATTATATATTATATATTATATATTATATATTATATATTATATATTATATATTATTAAGGGAAAAATAAGATTAACAAATATCAGTGACACTGAAGTACAAATTCAATCAACTTCCCTAATATTGTATAATTTTTATATTATTAAATATAATATATTATTAATATATATTATATCTTTAATCAATAATGATATGATATGATATTGTGTTATATTATATTATATTATATTATATTATATTATATTATATATTAAGTATATGTTTTAGGCCTTTCACATTTATAGTGTATTTTCAAATGTCTCTTTTCTGCTACTGAATAGAAGTGACATAACACCAAAAGGGCATTATGTCTCCCAAAGAGAACAGTAAATGGATACAAAGATGTCCATTGGGTGCTACTTCCTCATCCCTACTTTTATCTAAACATGTGTATCATCTGGTTTATTTGAGGGCCCTTTTATTTCTATTAATTTATACTTAAATATATATATATGCATTGTATAAATAAATAGATACTTAATTATAAGTATCTATTTATTTATACAATGCATATATATATATATATATATATATGTCCTTCACTCCAAAGAAGCTGTTTTGCTTTCCTCCTTTCCCCTCAGTAGCACACCCTCTGCTGCTGCTGAGGAGCATTTCTGAAATGATGTAATTGCTGAATTTCTTCAGTCTTCTTTCCTACTGCCAGTCATTGCCTTACTTTGAGATGGTTGCTGCAATGCTGTTGACATGTTTGGGTTAGCTTTTGTTAGCTCTGTATTCTGTCTCTGTTCTTAAAAAATTTTGGATTTTGTTTGGGAGATACTGTATCAGAGCTGGCTGCTTCCATAAACTCCATTCTTGAACAGTGTGAATTTCATTATTTGGCAAATGCTCGTTTCTGGATTTTCTTGTATCTCTTTCCAAAAGTTTTGCCTTGAATTTCAATAATTATCAGATCTTTTGTCAAGGACTGGCTTCTTAATTTATGATTAACAAAGTCTTTTATCCCCATCTTTTTCTCTTTTTTCTTTGTTTTCCTTTCTATCCCTCAGCCCAGGTCCTCTCATGCTTCTTTAATGCAATTACCTAATGGCCAGCTCTCTCCCCTGGACTGGTGCTGAAGCTCCTGCTATCAGAGCACAGATCAGCTCTGCCTGTTCTCCCTGGGGCTGGGAGCACATCTGGGAGCACATCTGGGCTCTGCCTGTCCCCAGGGCTCTGAGCTGTGTCCCCAAGTCCTGCCCACACTGTGCCAGCTTCCAGCCCTGCTCCTGAGCCTTCTCAAACCTTTGCATTCCATGGGAGTGGCTTAAAAACCTTTGTGCCCTTTGATCCTTCAAAGCTTTTTTTTTCTGTAAAATATTTTGATACTTAAGGTGATTTTTCTGAGAGCCTGAGGAAGCAAATCAGGGATAAAAGCATTGTATTCAGTAATAACTGTGATATTGATAGGTGAGATGTTGTTGTGGTACCAAATATTCCCCAGGAGAGGCAATTCCAGCTCTTTCCTTTTCCCTGCCCCAGTGATGGCAGCCAATATTCCCCAGGAAAGGCAATTCCAGCTCTCTCCTTTTCCATGCCCCAGTGGTGGTACCAAATATTCCCTAGGAAAGACAATTCCAGCTCTCTCCTTTTCCATGCCCCAGTGGTGGCAGCCAATATTCCCCACAAAATTGAATTCCAGCTTTCTTCTTTTCCCTGCCCCAGTTATAGCAGCCAATATTCCCCACAAAGGCAATTCCAGCTCTCTCATTTTCCCTGCCAGAGTGGTGGTACCAAACATTCCTCACAAAAGGGAATTCCAGCTCTCTCCTTTTCCCTGCCAGAGTGGTGGTACCAAATATTCCTCACAAAAGGGAATTCCAGCTCTCTCCTTTTCCCTGCTCCAGTGGTGGTACCAAATATTCCCTAGGAAAGGGAATTCCAGCTCTCTCCTTTCCCATGCCCCAGTTATAGCAGCCAATATTCCCCACAAAATTGAATTCCAGCTTTCTTCTTTTCCCTGCCCCAGTTATAGCAGCCAATATTCCCCACAAAGGCAATTCCAGCTCTCTCCTTTTCCCTGCCAGACTGGTGATACCAAATATTCCTCACAAAAGGGAATTCCAGCTCTCTCCTTTTCCCTGCCAGAGTGGTGGTACCAAATATTCCCTAGGAAAGGGAATTCCAGCTCTCTCCTTTTCCATGCCCCAATCGTGGCACCAAATATTCCCCAGCTCTCTCCTTTCCCATGCCCCAGTTATAGCAGCCAATATTTCCCAGGAAAGGGAATTCCAGCTCTCTCCTTTTCCATGCAGTCAATATTTCCCAGGAAAGGGAATTCCAGCTCTCTCCTTTCCCTGTCCCAGTGATGCACTGAGCAGATGGACAGAGCCCTTGGCCTCTGTGGGCATCTTGGACGTCACTTTTGCTCACGTGCTGTGCAGGGAGATGGTTTGTGGGTGACTTTTTCCCCCTCTATAATAATGAATTAATTCATCATAAAGGAGAATTTTCATTTCTGTTGTTTTAGAAAAAATCCTTTCCATTGCACCAAAATATATTTATTTTTTTCTGAGGCAGCTGCAATGCTTTTCTGACAGACAGATGTGGAGCTCAGTCCTGATGTGCAAGACCCTTCAAACCCCCTGAATTTTGCAAGAATAATTACTTTGTTATCTTTACCCAACAAACAGACAAAAGGCTGCTTGAGAAGACTTTTAGCATTTTGCATGAAGAATTTTGACAAAAGTGCTGCATGTGTATTTGTCTCTGATAATCATTCTGGGGTTTTTGCATGCATTTAGCCTTTATCTTTTCATTTTGGAGTACTTCATTTCTTAATTCTGAATTTACTTCATTTTAATTCCATAGTTAACTTTGCCAATAAGGGTTTTCTCCTAGCACTACCTTACATTTTGTACAGAATGCAGAAAGCCAAATTCTTCCCTTAACACCCTTGCTTGGCTCTATAGTGTACTAATACAGCATTATTGATCTTTATAAGACTGTTTTTCAGTTTTGGAAGGTATCACTGCACTTGACTTTAATTTTGCTCTGCTTTTTGCACTTTGTTGTAAATTAATGCAGAGTTTAGAAGTGACAGAAACCTGCTTTAACACCATCCCTGCGTCCCAGTGCACTGGGCATGCCAGCAGTGATGGAGAACAGCCCTCCTAACTTTTTGTTTAGAAAAATCAGCAGCCATTAATCTTTGTTTGTAAATTCATGGGAAATACCAAAAGAAGGCTAAAAAATTCTTTGGGTTCACGTCTGTACTTAAAAACCTGAAACCTCAAATTATGTGGCAGCATTAAAACACTTGCACCTGCTATCTCCAGTGACTTTCTAAAATGCTGAGCAGACAGACAGACAGACAGACAGACAGACTCTCCTTGGTGGTTCTCTGCACCAGTTCTGGGATCAATAACTGCAGCTCTAAACTTAACATGGTCTGCTCAGCCCAAATGCCAATAGACTGAAGCCTTTGAATACTAATTTCTTTCTTTCTTTCTTTTTTTTTTTTTTTTTTTTTGTATTTTGTTATGGGAAAATAAGATTAAATATCAGTGACACTGAAGGACAAATTAAATCAACTTTCTTTATCTGTTGTGAGTTTCACTGAAAATGGCAAAGCCTGGTGGGAAAGCACTTGTGATTTCCCAGCAATGAGAATCCCAGGCACCCTATCACAATTAACAGGAGATCCTGCTCGAGGACACTGCAAAGGGATCCTACTTGTTTACATTTCTTATTAAAAACAGCCAAGAGAACGAATCTGAAATTTATCTTGCATGCTAAGGACAAGCCTCAACAATGTCAGTGTGTTCTCACATTGGGAAAAACAAACAAAAAAAAAAAATAGAGGGCAGATGGAGAGGGCATCAGTCCTTCAAATATGCTCTCAGAGAAGGTTTGTTTTACCACTGGACTGCCTGCTCCATCCTAAACACCTGCTGAGGTGCTCTGCTGTTGGGAAGGATGGAAGTTTGACAAGAAAGTCTCACAGATATGTGTGCTTAGCTGAAAGATTTTTAAATGTAGAGAATAGAGAATTTTAAAATAGAGATGGAAGCAAGTGTTGATACAGAAGAAAAGAATTGCCAAGCCAGTCTCACTGGATGACCAAGGAGGCAAAGGGTGTGTTAGTTAGAAGGGGTTCTATGGCTTAGAACAAAAGATAAACCCACCTCAAACAAGATGTTTTTACCAAGCAGAAAGACAGCACAGGCAAACAAGTCAGCAAATGTGGCAAGTAGATAAAAGGTCTCAGAATTTTCTACTACAAGAAAACTGAAAAACAACTTCTAGCTTAAACTGTAATGTACTAACTGTTAGTGATTGGAGAACAGTAACATGAATATGGTAATTACAGTAGTTATGATAGGCTGGAGATAATAGTTAAGGTATAGATTGGTTCTGCTGTACGAAGATGCTCAGCAAAGAAAAGTATATAATGCACTGTAACCAAAACATCTTTCACTGTGAAAGTCAGTAAGGATTGAGTAATGGGTGTAGAAATTTAATTTAATCTTAAATTAAGAAATCATATAAAAATATTTTCAAGTAGTTTTAAAATAATTTATTATTATAATATAATTATAATATTCTATATTATTATAATATATAATATTATATAATAAATAATGAATGTTATATAATTATAATATAATTATAATATTATAGTTGTATATCATAATTATAATATACTATAATTATAATTATAGAATATTATAATTAATTTAAAATAATTTAAGCTTAAATAAAGAAATCTTAAAGCATCACCCAGCATTACTACAATCCCTGTTGTGTTAGTAAGAGTTCTGGCTGAAGGAACAGTGTGGCATCTCCCCCAGAAGATGTTCCTTTACTTGATAAACCTCTTTGAATCTCATCCAAAAAATTAAGCAAAATCTTCATCCTGTAGAAACTAAAGCACAGACTTTACACAAATCAATCAATCCCATAAACAAACCACCAGTTAATAACCACAGTGGTTTGTTTACATATTGGCATGATGACAAGAAATCTAAAATCCAAGCATATCACAAATTCCCCTCTTTATCCCGTAGCAGAGATGTGATTTCTTTCCTTTGCCTGTTTTCCTTACCCTACCAGGCCAAGTGGATATTTCATTGCATTATTATTGAAATAATTCTCTTTTTCTTCTCACACACTGCATGGTTATTGAGTGTCTCTGGATCCTCCAGTGTTTTGCCTCCATCAGAAAATGCCTCACCGCTGAGAAATGACAGAGAGAGAATGGAAGTCACTGGCAAAGCATAAAAAAGGCAAACAAACATCCTGCCCAATGTGCCCTTACATGGATCCAAAGCCCACTGTCCTGAAATAGCACTGCACAGGAACCCAAAGCAGCTCTGAAGCTCATTCCACCAAGAATGTCTCCACAGCAGGTGACACAGAAATTGGCATTTCACTTCATTTCATTTCAGGCATGGGGAAATGCCAATTTCATTGCAGGAGAGGTGGATGGGGAACCTGGGACTGCTCTCAGGTGATTCCAGGGCTGAGGGACAAAGCTGGCCAAAGCTGACACTCAGCTCTTGCAGCTCTTCACAAGCTCTCATCCATCTCCTTCCCTCCCACCCTCCCTGGATGCTGCCAGGGAATCCAGCATCCTTATTGAACATAAAACAGTAGAATTAGAGAAATTATTTATTAAAATTCTGGCATCCAGGAGTAGGGGAATGCCAGGATCAAGCGTGCCACGATGATTTTCACAGAATCACAGCATGGCTGGGCTTGGAAGGGACCTCTGGGGATCATCTGGTACAACCACATTTATCTTTGGTATCTTTGCTTATCTTCTGTGTCTTCTGCAAGATCCCTGCTGAGCCACAGGCATCAGTGGGGTTGCAGCTCCCAAACTCTTGGCCCTGGTGTGAGCAGGCTCTGGCTCAGCTGCTCTGTGCATCCCTGGATCCCTGATGGAATTCATCACTTGTGCACAACAAAGTGAGAGTCCATACAAATCATTAAAAAGGCCAATCTCATCCCTCAACTTCATTCCATTGGCAGCTGCAATGAAATAGAATTGCAGCTGCCAATGGAATTGGCATTTGCATTTAGAATTTGTGTGCATTACTGACAGAGATGATCTCCGGGAGTTACCTTAGAGATTCATGAATCTGCTTTTGTGGTATCTCGTGTTTGTCAAAATTATCACAATAAATTAAGTACAGGAGCCTTATGATGCACTCAAATCAGGCAAATAGTCCTGTCTAGTCCCAGAATTCCTAATACAGATGCAAGGACTGAGTAGTGAAACAGCATCAATGTGGAAATTGTTATGGAAAAAAAGGAGAAAAATGGAAGCAACTTCTGTGGTTGTCCTGATTCTCTTGTTTTCTGAGACGCTGCCAAATCGTGTTTGAAGATACTCAGGGCTTAAGAACAGTCTTTGGGAGCTTGTTGAAGTCTAGCATTTCTTTAGGTGACTAAGTATGGACATGAGCTCTCAAACAGAGGATAAACATTCTCTCTTAGGGTGTATATCTACATTTTCCTTCCAGTTAGGAGTTTGGTGAAAGGCACGAAGGAAATGTGTACTTTTGTATTGATAATATCAAGAAGTGATGTAGAAAAAAATCAGCGTACAAAGCCCATCTCATAGCGGAAGCTTTTCTGTTCTTTTCAAATAAAAATGGCTCAGCTTATAGCAAGGCAATAAAGAACTATAATAGAAATAGAAATACAAATAGAAATGGAAATAGCTCAGAAGATGTATATTCTGCGAGACCTTGTTTACTCTCCATCAGAGTATTTAAAAGAGTTCTAACACAGGCACAATTAAATTGTCTTTGATTCTATTGTGTTTTAACAGGTTAGCTTTGTTGCAGAATAATAAGGCAATTTCAGCTTATTAAACTGATGTACCTAGTTTATATAGACATAAAAACCATCTAGATCTGATTTCTGATTGTCTTTGCATGCTGTGAAATGCATCTGTTCTAATTTACTTCTATTTTCCTGCTCTTTCCACATTCAGCATGTCCTATCTGTGATGGCTCAATTTCTTATTACTACAGAAATATCCAGACACCAGCAGAGGGTTTTACAGCCTCCAGGCAGCATGTTTGGAATCAGAGAAATAACTGAGAAGCAACATAGAGAATGAAGAGAAGTATGAGGAATATCTATTTTTAGAAGCTAAAATGTATTTGCATTTAATTACAGCGTGTTTCTATCTTGTGCAATGCATACACCCTGCAAACATGAAAAGGAACAAGCTGGAGCCCATTTAAATGTGGTCATCTGGTGTGAATCTTTCAGGCAACTCATTCTGCCATCGGGATTACTTTCCACTCTCACATGCCATTTCATATTGGAGGAAGCAAAATAGTTCTGTGTGCTTGTGGTCTATCCAATATCAGTGTGTCACTGGAAAGTTAAAATCCCATTGAAGCCAGAAATGTAA
This sequence comes from Ammospiza caudacuta, assembly GCF_027887145.1. Taxonomy (NCBI): domain Eukaryota; kingdom Metazoa; phylum Chordata; class Aves; order Passeriformes; family Passerellidae; genus Ammospiza; species Ammospiza caudacuta. The sequence goes on along the minus strand of NC_080603.1, from coordinate 5,273,093 downwards.
ATCTGCCAGACCTCCCACGAGCACTGAAAGCTTCTTTTTCTCCCTCTGTGCTTTAAAGTGTGGATGAGATAACATCACATCTTTTGTATCTGAGAAATTGTTCTCTCTGCTCATTCCTAAAACTTGTCCCTTTTTCAGCTTCTTCTTCAAAGGAGGATTGCTTTTCTGAACCCTCCTGCTTCCTTTTGAGCTTTCCTTTCATGGCTAAATAAAAATTAAGGTGTGCAGACACAGAAATTTGGTAGGATCCTGACATTTTACCTGACAAGGTCCTGTCATTTTATTTAAAAACTGTTTTCAGCTAGTGACCTTTGAAATTCCATTTATTAGTGAGGAAATGAAAATGTCTGCAGGTTTGGGGCTTTACATTCTTTTTAGTAAATATTATATGCATCTCATTTTACTCAAGTGATGTTATCCTGGTCAGCTTCACAGAGTTACATTAGGAAAGGCTGGGAAAGAGAAAACAAAGTGTGGCAATGAATTGATTACATCATAAATTATGATTTTTGCCTGGGGAACGGGGTCCAACCAAGCTAGCAGAGGATTCTGGTGCCTAAACTGGAGTCTGTGAGCAGAAAAAAGGCAAAACCCATCAAAAATCCCTGCCTAGGAAAGAAGAGAAATCAAGAATATCTGAAAGGAACATGCTACAGTAAAATAATTTGGATCTTCACAGAAACTTCAACATAGGCACTGCAAATTAGCAAAGGTCAGGTTCAGCACAGTCTGCACCCAAACTTAGGGGTTTTTGATCTTTTGCTGTGCATCTTTGGTTGAATAAAGGTGAATAAATAGGGAAGAAATTATTTCCCTGTCATTTTTCCAATCTCAGTGTCCCTGCACAGCGGGACATGGACAGGGAGCTCAACTGGCTGCAGAATAAATGAAAACAGCCACAGAAGCTTCCTCTGGGGATGCTTTGGCCAGAGACTGAGGAGAGAGCACAGGAGATCACAGACTGTGCTGAAATTATCCTTCTAAAGCCCAGGAAGGAGCTTTCAGTCTCAGACAAAGTCACAAAACTTCCCAGCAATATCTATCATTTCTGTACAATTATTTAGAGAAGATCTAAGCTTGAATCAGGACAGTCACAGCAGTCAGGTGCTGAGGGAATTCTGTGAAGTCTTTCATAAATTAGGAATAAAATTATCAGCTTGCTCCCAAGAACCTGTAGTTCATTTTCTCAAGTACATGAGGCACAAACTGGCTCTGAGCACAGCAAATCTTCACTGCTGCCATTTGGAAGAGCAGATCACATCAGCTGGGGGCTTGCCAGTGTAATTCTGTGTTTAATGCTGTGAGCCAGTGGGGCAAATTCATGTCTTCTGTAATAATTCCATTAAAGATTTATCATTTTGATAAATCACAGAAGGCAAAGGTCATGATCTCCTGGGAACTTTGACTTCAAGCTGTTTTGCTCAGGATTTCTATGTTTAACTTCGCTGCTCAGTTACTTCAGACATGTTCTTTGCATCTCTTTTGGTTTTGTTCTTCTCTTACCTATGATTCTTGAAAACATTTTGGTGATTTGTTTTAAAATATTTAATCCAGAGAATTACCTTCCTTAATATGCTTTCAGCTGATCAGTACACGCTAGGGAGAAAAGATGAACTGGAGTAAAAATCCTTTTAACTCTTTGGGTGTAAAAGTGGGACTATTTAATATAAAGATGTTACTGAGCACTCAAGGGTTAGATTAGGAACTGCCACTGGTGAAAATCTGGGGAACATGTCCAGTTAAACAATCTGAGAAATCCGTGTTGGAGGAATATCATCTAAAATTTGTCATTTGAGATATTCATTCATTATGCACAGGACATAAGCAGCTAAGTTCCTATCACAATAGTGGTTGTTGATGTCCAGGATAGAAGCCCCAGTTATTGGCAGAATTTGGGGTAATTCAGAGGCAATTCTGGGGAGTTACCCTCAGTTCATTGTAAGAGCCTAAATGAGAGATGTGGGACTCCAGGGGCTCTCCAAAATGCAGTTTATAGTATACAAAATGCAGTTTATTGTATACAAAATGCAGTTTATTGTATTCAAAATGCAGTTTATTCCATCCAAGAGTTACAGCAGTGCAGGGTGGTGGGTGACAGAGCTGTGCCCACAGCTGTCAGCTCCAGCTGCAGGCAGGCCTGGAGACCCTTTGGTTTTGGTTACAATGCATTTTATACTTTTGGTTACAATGTATTCTATACTTTTCTTTGCTGAGTATCTTCATACAGTAGAACCAATCTATACCTTAACTATTATCTATAGCCTGTCATAACTACTGTAATTACCATATTCATGTTACTGTTCTCCAATCACTAAAAGTCAGTACATTACAGTTGAAGCTAGAAGTTGTTTTTCAGTTTTCTTGCAGTAGAAAATTCTGAGACCTTTTTTCTACGTGCAGCTTTGCTGACTTGTTTGCCTGTGCTGTCTTTCTGCTTGGTAAAAACATCTTGTTTGAGGTGGGATTATCCTTTGCTCTAAGCCATAAAACCCCTTCTAACTAACACACCCTTTGCCTCCTTGGTTACCCAGTGAGACTGGCTCAGCAATTCTTTTCTTCTATATCAAAACTTGCTTCCATCTCTATTCCTTCATCAGACTCCACATTTAAAAATCTTTCAGCTAAGCACACATATCTGTGAGACTTTCTTGTCAAACTTTCATCCTTCCCAACAGTTCATTACCTTGATCCTTCCCTCCCCTCCTTAACAAAGCAGTGCAGACAAGACTAAAACCAGTTTATGGAATAGTTTTAGTTCCTAGCACTGGGAAGGGGCTTGGTAGGGGTGTGAGCTGCACCTCCCCAGGGGCTGCAAATGCACTTTGGGTTTGAGTTGCAGCTTCTCCCTGGGCCCAGCATCTCAGCAGGCAAGGACAGGAGCTGCTGCAGCCTCTGCTTTTCCCTCTGCCCTGGAGGGCAAGGATCTGTGAGCCTGAATCAGAGCAGGCTGAGCCTGGCCCCTCTCAGCAGCACAAGCTCTTGCCATGAGGGGATGGAGCACAGCAGCAGCACATTTGGCAGTCTGGGATCTGCTGGTAGGAACAAAATGCCATTTTAACCATTGAAAACAGCAGGCTGCATCCAGCACAGCCCTGTCCCTGGGGACTGACCAGGACAGTCAAGAACAAAGGCAGGAGAGACCTTGCTGCAAGAGCTCAGTGCCCTTTCACAGGGATGCCAGCAAAGGAATGACTTTTTATTTATTTATTTATGACTCCAGCTCAGCTTTGATGAGAGGATCCTCAACTTTTCTGTAGAGGCTGTGTTTCCTGTCTGAGATGATATTGAAGATGAAGACTGGCTCCTTCTCCTGTTTCCTTCCTACAGACCAAAAGGAGACCCTTCCAAAGCATGCAGCCTTTCATCTGGAGGCAAACACAGCCCCATTTGTAGCCCTTCTCTCTTCTACAATGATGAGAGTTGCTGCTTGCAGATAACAGTTTTTTATTTCATTTCATCCTTTCTACCTCCTTACTTCACTTCTATGATACCACAGAGGAATTGACTTTTTATGCTGAGCTGCTGCTTTGTGTATCATCATGGCACTGGAGAGAAGTAAACACACGTTTGAGCCAATAAATCAGCATGGCTACACCAATCCTTGTTTTATTCAGAGTGGCAATCTTACAGCTTGTTCAATTTCAAATCATAGGGATGATTTGAATTTTAGATACATGGGATCAAACATGCATTTGTTTATGTATTAATTATTACTTTATTACTATCTTATTTCTAATATTGCTAGTATTGATAATAACAATAATGGCATTGTTCATTCCCTGTGGATTTCGGACTGTAAGACACTGAAGAATTTTTCCTCTAAGAGGCAAACATCATGGTTGTTGCAAATAGTGGGAAATTATACTGAATACTTTGGAGAATGCTGGGCTAAGCCTTTTTTTGGACATATTTTTGTACTGACAAGCTGTGAAATAAGACACTTTCTCTCACAGTATGAAATCCTCATGAGAGGCCTCATAGGCTGATGAATAATTATTATCATCGTGTTTATTGGCCAAATATTAAGATGATAGCCTCTAAATAAATAAAGGCAGAGCAAAAGCCCCACCAATTCAATGGAGGTGGAGATCCCTTCCCCTCCTGCATCCTGACTAACATGGTGCTCCTTGGGCCATTGGTTTAAGACACTTTTTTCCCTCCCCTGTGCCTTGTAATGTTCCTGTATTGTTTCTTTTCTGGTGATTTCTTTCTTTGTTGAAGTTGTGAAAGCTGGAAATTTGTTTATATTGTTTAGTAACATAGTGAATTATAATTTTGATGTTACTTATTATATTATACTTTTAAAAATTAGCGCTCCTTCACCTGTGATCTTAGCAAAACTCACAGATGTTTTGGAAAAGTGTGCTTTACTGTCTCTTCTGCCCTCTCATGGATCTGCTCACACACATTAATGATTTCATCCAACTCCATGCAGTGGGACTGATCCTGTAGCACTTGGATCAGGCTCTTCCTTTGGAAGGAGAGGAAGACAAATGCCTTATAAAGAGAAGTGTTGAGTAGGTGAATAACACAGAAAGAAGAGTGGAAGATGAGGAATGTGAGGAGTGGACAGTTCTTAGCACCTCAGGAAGGACAGGGAGGTACAATTTACAATTTACAAATGCATCAGACAGCTCTGGGGCTGGCAGTTGCTCTGCATACTCCCAAGGATTGTATTGTTTTGTTTTGTTTTCTGTGTTGGGGTTGTTTTGGGGGTTTGGGTTTTTTTTTTTTTGGTTTTTTTTTTTTTTTTTGTATTTTGGGTTTTTTGGGTTTTTTTGGGTTTTTGTGGTTGGGTTGGGGGGTGGTTGTTTTGGGGTTTTTGGGGGGAGGGTTTTTTGGATTTTTTTTTTTTGTTTGGTTTTTTTGGAGGGTTTTTTGGCTTTGTGGTTTGGGTTTTGGTTTTTTTTTGTTTTTGTTTTTGGGGTTTTTTTGAGAAGTCACTGTAGGTTATTCTGTCTTCATTTCAGAAAACAGTTTTCCTTTGTGTCCCTGCTCATGAGAGTCTGGCCATGGAGTTCATGTCCAGGTAGCTGCCACTTCCATAAGAGCTAAAGGAAGCAATCTTGTTTCCCTGAGAAATTCTCAACCCTTCCTCCTCAGTCCCAGTGTACGGAAAACTGAGTAAATGTGTTGTTGCTCTTTGAGCAGCAGCTTCTGTTCAGATTCACTTTCTCATTGGTTCTGTTGCTTTCTGAAAATCTCCAGCTCATGCTCTGTTGTGTCACAGTTACCTTTTCCCAGCTATTATCTTCTACCTTCTATTTGTCACTCAGTTGTGGCAAATGGGGGCAGGGAGAGGTCTTTAATCAGGCAGGGAAAAATTACCCCAGAAACTCCAGTTTGAAAATAATGCAGTGTGGCTATGAGGCAACTTCTGCCACTAATTCCTGGTGCTCATGGTGACAGGTAGGGCTGTCCATGCAAACCTGAGGGACTCTGGTGGAAATCAGAGCATGAAAAGTGAATTGTTTCCCTACTGTTGGTCCTTGTAGGACATTTTCAGTTGTTTTCTCTGTGCATGTGATATAGAAAATGGAAGCATGAAATGAAAATATTCTGTTTGGAAAAGCTGAAGATTCTGTTTGATAAACAGGACAAAAGTATTCATAAGACTTGAACATTCCCTTTTTGGGTCAATGCCTTGTCATTTTCTTCCCTTGGGCTAAAATCTCAGCATGTTTTTAGGCATCCAAGCCATGGCTTGAGCTCACAGATGAAGAATGAGAGGATGAATCTGACAGTCAGGCATTCTGTCTGCTCTGCCTACCTGCCTTGTCACACAGTGTGCCCACTGCTTTTGTGTGCTGGTTCTCCCTGCAAAAGACCAACACACATCAGCTGCTTTGTTCCCTTCCAGTCTTCTACAAAAGACTGAGTTTAGTCCCTCAAAACCTGTTGAGGCTCAGATGCCTCCCCTAATTCCCATATTTGATAATGCCAGAGAAGCAAAACCAGTCAAATGCTCTTTGCCATCATCCCTCCCTCCATCTGTTCCAAACTTCTGGCCATGATCCAGTCCAGATTTGGACATCCAGAGAAGAGAGATGCACAACTGAGTCAGTTACCAAGGGCTCTTTGTGCCCTGTGGATCCCTGGCTGCAGGAGTGTGAGGAGGAGCAGGTTCAAAGCAAAGGGCAGGACAGGGCAGGGCTGTGTGCCCATTCTCTGCACTGGGGCTCCTCTCCCTTCTGTGGGAACACCCTGGAAGCCCTCCACTCCTGTGGGAACAGCACCTGGAAGAGACCCATACCTGAATTTTATTCATGTAGCAGCTGAAACACATTCCTGCTATTTTATTCTTCCCATGGGACCCTGATTTCCAATCACTTCTCCACAGAGCCCATGGCTTTCAGGAATCTGTCTTGGTTTGGAAAGTCAGGTGCCTGCTAAGGAAGGCAGGAGCCTCCCCTGAAATGGAGAATGTAAACCCTCCCCACCTCTCCGAATTGCTATAAATTTTAGATTAAGGGGCTCTCAGGCAAAAATATGGGAGCAGGAAATAACAGTTCTTTAATAAGGAAGAAAGAAAAGAAAAAAAAAAGGATAAAATAAACAATGATAAACAATGCAGTACACTAGAACAACACTGACAGAGTCAGAACCCAACCTGACACCCTGTGGGTCAGGGTGTTGCTGGCAGTCCCATTGGAATTGTGGCTCAGCCCTCCTGCAGTGTCAGGGGTGGTTCTGCTGGAGCAGGGATCCTGTAGAGAAGGATGGATTCTTCCTCTGGAGATCCAGTGGAAGGAGAGGCAGCTGCTGTTCCTCTGGGGAATCCAGTGGAGAAGCTGTGCTGGTGTCTCAAAACCTCTGGATTATATCTGGGTAGCAATGCTTGGCTCCTCCCTCTGGGCTCACATCTCCCAATGGGATGCTGTAGTTCTTATCAGCCATGCAGTGACATTCAATAGCTGTTATCAGCAATGTCCCCTCCCAAGGGAGATGTGAATGTGATCACTCAAAGAGAGAGATAAGGAAAATTGCCCACTTGACAAAAGATAATCTGCCATACAGACGGTAATGGAATACACCTTGCCTTGCAATCTGGAACAGATAATTTGATGTCCACATCATTGTCACCAGACTGGGACCTACCAAAGTCAGAGGGAATAATACTTGGAGCTCTTGCTATGGTTTCCACCACTTCCACCTGCACCAGTTACACTTCTGCTCTTACACTGACAATGGTCCTCTTGTCTTCTGAGGACAGTTAGGGAAACTGGCTTCTTCAGTCAGTAAAAACACATCTTGTTCAGCGTGACTGGAAAAGAGCCTCAATATTTGACCTTTAGATAATTGGAAGGAAGTGGGGTAGAGAAAGAAAGAGGAGAGGAGAACTCTAAAGGACATTCAAAGTAAAGATCTCTTTCTCTGAAGTCATTCTGTAGCCTAAAATTAGCAGTGAGAGCCCAAACTGGTGAGCATTGGCTTTTAAACTGGTGAGCATTGGCTTTTAAACTGGTGAGCACTCGCCATGGGCCTCTGGCAGGGATGGAAGATGTGCCCAGCTGGGCTGAGTCCCAGGAGCTGATTGTGGGGCTGTGCTGTGACTCCAGGCTGTGCAGGGAGCTGGCTGCAGTGGGGTGGCTTTATTATGAATACTTTATCTGGATAAAATTCAATTGGTACTTATCGAATAGAAATGAGTGCATAATATGAAGAGCACACAATTCAGGTAATTAAAGATTGGTACAGAACACTAGTTAAAAGTGTAAATTATTTTCAGTGATGCCTTTTACTGAAATTGAACTGATCAGTTTCCCAAAATCCACGGACACACACATATACACAAATCTGCTGTCATTTATGGATAATAAACCACTAACATTATATTATAAACAAATCATCTTACCCCTTTGGGCTTTATTTTCTTAGTCAGAACCCTTTTGAGCCCTGCTCTGGAGCAGATGGGAGCAGTCTGTCAGTTGTGATCAGACCTGCTGCTCGCGGCACGGCACAAACTCAACCTGATGCCTCCTGCCCGGGAGAGCGGCTGGCAGGAAGTTCCAGCTGAGGTTCACAGTTCCAAAGTCCATAACCTTCTAATATTTTCAAGGTTTCATGTGTTTTACACAGGTCAGCACATGGTCTGCTTCTCCTAAAAGTTCACCAACAGTTTAGAAACATCGCCAGCTCCAGGGTTCGGAGAGAGAGAAAAGCGTATTTGTGTAAAATGACCGTTTGGTTTGTGATTTTTATGGCTGAAACATTTTAGCAAAATCTCACCAGGAAAAGTGTGCTTTACTGTCTCAGCCATGAAGAATACCCAGGGTTCCCTTTGAGTCAGTGAAATAGTTAATTTACATCAGGTGAGGATCTGACCTGAATTTGTTTCACCTCTGATGCAGCAGTACTTGCTCTCACATATGGAATCCTATCACTGCCCTATCAAAGATGTCATTAAAAACCTGCCATAACAAATGTGCACTATGCCCTACCGAGCTCTCGCGCTGACAAACTGCCTGAGGGGCAGAGTTTGATCTTCCCCTCAGTGTGGCTTGCCTCTGGTGCTGAAGGTTTTATCAAAGAGCTGGGGAGCAGCTCTTGGTGGAGCAGGAGAGGCAGCCTGGAGCATGGGCTGCAGCCCAGCCTGCCTTCCCCAGGCCAGCTGCTGCAGCAGCAGCAGGCTAGAGACAGGCAGAGCCAAACACTGAGCACAGTTTGTTTTATGGTGATAGCAGCTCCTTTCTGCTGGGAATGTGAGCACAGAGCCACCCCCAGCTGGTACTTCTGGGTGGTCCCCAAGGCTGATTCAAGCAGGGCAGTAAACCAGCATGGAAGTGTCAGAGACATGAGGAGCTCTGCTGAGCTCCTTATCACACTGGCCTCCAGGGTTTGACCAGCTACACACTGAGGAGGAGCAGAACAAGCCGCCATTCCTGCCTAAAAAACCTTTTATATGCAAGAGTGCATAGAAAAGAAAAGAATATGCAGGGAATTTCTTTGAATAGATGAGTTCTCGGACACTGTAATGATGATCAAATGCTAATGAGTATCTTCATCTACTTCCCAAAATCATAGCTGATAAAGTCATGCTGGTCCTGACTGGTGGCAGGCCAGAGGATGAGCTTAGGAATTGTTTATATGTATGAAACATCCAATTCATTTATTCAGTTCTTTTTTGTTTGTATTCCTACAAAAGTTTTCTCTAGATCTCCTAATTTCAGCACTCAAAATAAATTCTTATACGACCATTATTCATATTATTCAATAAACAAATCTGAAACCAACCCAATCAGAATGCATATAAAATAACCCTTGATGTTAACATGCAGAACATCACAATTCCCAAATATATACTTTAACAAAACTGTAAGAAATTATTTTGCCTAAGGACTATATCCAGAGTCCCCAGAAACAGGGATATTTTTATGATTCACTAAGATTTACATTATGCCATAAGTGAGCCACAGATTTTATAAAACATATCAATTATTCACTGCAGGCAGAAACCCTGCTTTCCTTGTGTGGAACAAATGTATTGTTTCAAAAGCACATGGAAGAAGATGGCTGCCTCTTTGTTTAGAAAATTTCCAAAGCTTTAAAGCAGGGGTGAAGTTGTCTGCTCATTTTCCTTGTGAGGAACTGGGCATATATGAGTACAATGATTTGTGAGCTTCAGCACTGCTTTAAATAGTTACAAGACCAAATTTTGTATTGGGAATATATAAAGAGATATTAAAGATAAAAGATTTTCATTCAAAAAAGTACATAAAATCTGAAATTTTTAGCATTTCTTTTGCTGACATTGCTTTATAATAATTCAATTTGAAAATACAGTCTTTTCAATAATACTGCATTAATTTTAATAACTTTGTTTTTTCTCAGTGGGAGAACTTAAAATGTATCCAGAGTTCTTTCTGCACTAAAGGCTAAGATAGAAGGGAAAAAAAAAATCACCTGGGACTGTTAAAATTCAAAGACCTAAATGTATCTATGACATATTCCAGCTGCATACAAAATGCACTTAATCCTGTGCAGAGAACTTGGCATTCAAAGCACCAGCCCTAATAAACAGAGCCCCACGTTTCCATTTGCTATTAGTGCCCTTCACTTCTGCCTGCTGGGGAAAGGTTTGTGTCCAGACAGAGCCTTGGCTGGGTGCAACAGCAGAGCACACTCTGTCACTGTTATCAGTGTCTTTCAATGTGGAACATATTTAACTTGACACAGGAGCAGAAAGAAAAGTAGGAATGAGACTTGTGAGCTGAAGGAGAAATGAGCTGAGCTCTGGGATATCTCTGAGGAGCAGCGAGGCACAGGAGAGGCAGTGGCACCTTCAGTACCCAGATCATGGGGGGAAAATCCCTTTGATTCGAGTGCACTGAGGCAAAGGCTGATTTTGAGAGATCCTGCACTCAGCAGACCCAAAACCAGAACCAGCAGAAACCCTGGCTGGCAGCAGAGAGAGAATCTCCCACTCCTCAGCCAAAATCCTCTTTTCTCCTGAGACCCAGGGCATCCTGCAGCTCCTCAGGGGCAGCTCTGCACTGAAACCAGAAACTACTACACTGAAACCAGAACTACAAACAGTTCTGCACTGAAACCAGACCTACTGACAGCTCTGCATTGAAACTAGAGCTGGCTCCCACATTTCAGCCTCAGCTTACAGCAAATCTCTGTATTTCAATTATATCATCTCAGCCCAGCCAAGGTAATGTAAGTCTGTCCTGCCTGAAGAATGGTTTGAGCTCCTGGCCTGCCTAGCTGGGAGTTCAGGGGTTAAGAGTTATTGATAGCTTACAATGAGTGAGCTGAAATTTTAGGGTGGCATTTTAGTTTAGTCCTGTTTATGTGTCATAATATTTATCCCTTGTCAAACTGGAAAAATTCTAAAATACAAAAATAGTTTGGGGAGTTTTCCCACCTTATAAAGTGGAAGCAACATTAATAAGCACTCAAGATGCCTTTCCAGGTATGCAGAGTTATTTTATTAATGTAGTTATACCTTCAGTTCACTATGAAAATTCTATGTGTTCATAGCATTTGTTTTTCAGGTAATTGAGAAGATTTACTTCTTTCACTGTAACATAAGTTGAAGTACTGTTTTGAGACAATTGAAACAAAAATTGCCATGTCATTGTATCTATCTAAAGCAGGCAATTGTTACCTATGATGGTCTCAAAAAAACAAATTTCAGATAGGCTGAGTGCTAAAGAAATGTGGAAATTATTTTATAACAACTTAAAATGATCACAGTATTTCTGGTGAAAAGGTGTAAACTTCAGTTGAAAGTTTAATACAACTTTTCAAAGCAGTGAGGAGAGTGAAATAGATTTCAGCTCTGGCAGTGCAATGTGAAGCAGCTCCTGCCCCCTCCAGCTCTTTCTCTGTTATGCCACAGGACCAGGAAGGGAATTTGTCATCATGGGCCCACCCAAGGGAGGAAAGGAGAACCCTCAGAATTGGCTTTGATTGTTGCAGTGAATCACTTCTAACCTAGCACACCACAAAATGCATTCATTCCATTTACAAGGTGTTCAGAGCAGGAGTTCAACCAAACAAGGGTCTGTTCCTGGATGTGCTTTTTGCCTGTTTTTAAGGCAGGAAGATGCCTCAGGGCTGTCTGAGACTTGTCGTGCTCTGGCACAGGTTCTGTCTCCATGTAAAGCTACCAGTGGTGGAAAACTGCACGGTGAGAAATAAGAAAAGCCAGTTTCACACAAAGTTGTTTTGGGTTTTTTTTTTTTAATTATCATGATATTTTTGAGAGTGAAAGTTAGCAATCCTTGCCTGGATTGTTGTCCTCAATGCCAGGGATTAACAATCCATAAGTACTTTTACATGATCCACTTTTATCTCTTTACAGTGGTGTAGGCTGGCCTTATGAAATTCCTGTTGAAACCACATGAATAATATCTAGATTGGTCCTTTGTTATTGAGAAATATTTTTGGGGTCTGAAATTCTGTGCAGCATAAGAATACCTGTCTGATTAGTGAGCATCCACACTTTTTAAGAATGCATTCTAATTTTGTCTTGATTTCTAAAGCCCAAGCATTATAACAGTTAATTTATTATATATTATTATTTAATAACAATTATATATTATATGTTATGTTATTATTATATATTCTGCAGATGTTTATTTTTAAGTTTTGTAGAAATGTTGTCTCTTGCTTGATCCTATACTAATATTTTGGGGGAAAAGTTAAACAGTTACACATTGAGTTAATTTTAAGTGCAATATATTCTTCCCAAAGCCATGCTTTTTTTGATTAAAAAAAAAAAATAGGGATAGGAATGTGTGCTGGCTTGGAACCTGAATTTCTTGGTCTTAATTAAAACAAAATATCTCCCACTGATATTTTCAAGCTTTTGAAATAAACAACAGCATTTCCTATTGCTGTGGAATGAGGCCATCCCTCTCATAGATGATGGAAATCTTTCACATTTGTATAGTTTTGTTGTATTTAATGAATGAGCACCAATCTGAAGGGATCTCCCTGGACTTGTGCCCTTGCTGCCATCTCCTGCCATCCTGCTCCCAGATCCCCAGCTAAGCACTGGAGCTCTGTTCCTCTTAGGGACATTAAAAATTTATTTGCAAGTCCCCTTTCCACAAACAAGGTATTTGTTAAAATTTTGTGTTTGCAAGGAGCATTCAAAAGTTTTTGTCACAATCAAAAAGCTGTAAATAACATTTGGTTAAAAGGAAATCTCTGCAGCTTGGGAGACTGGCAAAGGAAAAGTGATGAAATGCAGTGGAAGCACTTCAGTGTTTCTGAATTTGTTTCCTCTCAGAGTTAGTAACTGGCATGGTTGAGATGCAAAACAAACAGAAAAGCTCCCAGACTTTGTTCTCACTTAATCATGAGGTAAATGCAGCTTTCATTTGAATCTTTTCAGGATTGTTTCTGAGCATCGCGTTTTGTGCGCTGCTGAGATGCTGAGTGAGCAAACTGAGCTTGGCTTCAGGTGCTGCTCTGCTGCATGGAGGTGCAGTGATTTACTGGCTGTGCTTTCCTGTGCTGATGTCTGTGAGTGCCACAAACACAGAGTAACAATTAGCAGTGCTCTGAGAAGCGCTGACACCAATTCCTGGAGGAGCTGATTTACTCCTGGTGCTGACCTGTCAATAAACAAATACACAAGGTTTAGTGTGTAAGTGCTTTTGTTTGCCAGTGTTGCTGAGTCTTTCTTTCCATCTGGCCCAGGCCCTGGGAGCTTTCTGGTTATGCCTATTGATAAAGGCCAGGTGGGCAAGTTTTGGGAGCTGTCTGTCACTCCTGCAGAAATGGGACGTGGCTGCCGCTGAGAGAAAAGCAGGGAAACAAAAGGGGTGGGCAGGGAGCAGAATTCCTCTCATTCCCAGCCCCTTCTCCTGTTCAAGCTCAGCAACACCTGGATGTTCCCTCAGTAATGCTGTTCTGGGATTCCCTGGGAGATGCTGGGAGCAGCAGGAGGCTCTTTCATCAGGAAATATCCCGAGGGTGCTCGGTGAATGCTCCCACTGCTCCGGGAGATGCCTGTGCTAATTGAGCTGTGCTGCCCAGCCAGGGCTGTTTGCTGAGAGCCTTCCTCTGAAATTATCCATTCTCCTTTTCAGGAAAGGATGTTCGTGCATTGTGTGTGGTTACTGGCTAGATGGTGGTGTTAGTCTGGTGTTTGTAATAACTTTAAGTCACTTTTCTCGCAGCTTGCTGAATGCATCAGCTCAATTTTGTACCATGGGAGTCCCTGTCTTGGTGTTTCCACTTAATTGAGATGAATTGTGTAGGACAGAAGGCACTTTGTGCTCCTTGTCATAAAACATGCACCTAAAACTTAAACCTGGGACGTTTCCTTACAGAGCACAGACCCCGAGGCTTGTAGTAACTTTTGGCTGCTCCTCTTGTCAGGATGTGTATTACTGACATCTCTGTCCTCTCGGACAAAAACCCCCAAAAAACAAAAACCAGACATTCTTAAATACAGGGGTAAGATGCAGAAAGGCTTTTAACAAAATGAGTGATGATTAGGATGTAAGTGATGATTCAGTGATGATTAGGATGTAAGTGATGATTCGGTGATGATTAGGATATAAATTTTGTTTTGGTCTAGCTCTTACTGAATCCATGTTTTAGCAAAGGAAGCTTTGCCAAAGCAGGTTGGGTCAAGCCTATTTGACTGCTTTGTAGATGCTGTAAACTCCTCTGAAGGAGGTGAGCTGGAACTTGGATTTCCAGTGTAGCTGCAGTGAACAGGTGGCTATTTACAGCAGTGTTTACTAAAGAGGTGCTTAGGATAACATTTGCTAAGAGAGCAGTGCAGAGAGAAAACAGCCAAATGTTTTGGTTCCTCTGGAATTCCTCCTTGTCAGCCTGGCAGGGCAGTGGTCTCAGAGACAGAGGGAGGCTGCAGATTTATTTCCCTTCCCCACTTTCCTTCCTCAGCCCCCTAGAGAACAAGTGGTGTCTTTTACTCTGCTCGTGCTGAGGGATCCTTGGCTAATCATAAAGATCCTGTCTGCTCCATAAATTCTCACTGAGACTTCACTGAGGGCTAAATTGAGCTTCATTACACACTGTTTACATATTGCAGGGATTCCTTGAGAGGTTATTGATGGTAATTCTCCTTTTCTATAAAAATGTGCAGGTGTTTCAAAAGTACTGGGAGTAAAATGTGTGTACTTATCAATGTTCTATGGAAAACACCTTAAGAATCTGAATTTCCCTAAGCCTCAGGTATTCATCTATGAATTTTTAAAGGTTATTGAGTGACTCAGGTGAGTTTGTATCCCTCTCTGCTTGTGAAAATAATTTTGTAACAATGTCTGACTTGTGTTCAGTGGGAGAAGTGTTGGATGCATTGCATCTTGCAGAGTGTCTGGCACTGCCCATTGTCCTCAACTCTCTGGTTTTGAAAGCACATCCAAGTGTTTCTGTAGTTTAAATTTTCCACTCTTTTTCCTCCTTGATAAATAGAAATAATAGATTTCAGATACATTTGTTAATTTCAATCTTGAATGTCATAAAAAATGTGTTATTTCAGCGATTTGTTAACTCCTGATTATTTTGCCCATTTCTAGAGATTTAAATGTTTCTGTAGAGTGCTTGACAAAAGTTCAGGAGCTCCTTAGGCACTGTTGGGTCAAGGAGAGCTTTTCCATTTGTTTCTTTAGGAATTGAACCAAGCCCATAGACTGTGTTTTCACCTCCTCTGAACCTAAAGGACTTTCAAACCTTGCTTGTATGAGAGACTGAGCTGAGAAAACCCTAACTGGGAGTCTCATAAAAACCACTGGAAATGCTTGTTGTTGTCAAGGTAGAAAGGCTGTGAAAAGCTTGCTTTCAGTCCTGGCCTCTTTGAACATCTGAATATTCCTTTCTTTCTTGCATGGAAATATTGAGTTTGTAGACAAGATTTGCTTGGAACTAATCAGAGAGTGAAGTCCTGGAAGTGATATTGAGTAGTGTCTTGAGCAAGAGGGGGAGCACATCAGTAACAGTATTCATTGCTGTTTTTTCTAAACAGGGAGAGTAATTAAACAATAAGAACACTGCTTACCATTATTTTCTTTCTTTTTTTTTACAGGAAAAAAACCCCTGTTCTAGCTGTGATGTCCTATACATTGGATGAAGACTACTTAGAACAAGAGTGTTACAGTTACTTCCATTTTATTATCTATATAAAATAAAATAAATTATATAATTATATAATTATATAGTTATTCCAATAATATAATATAATATAATATAATATAATATAATATAATATAATATAATATAATTATAATTATAATATTCCAATTATATAATATAATATAATTATAATATTATTCCAATGTTTTATTATACTTTCCATTACAACTTAGTTTCGATTGTTGCACTGCTCGCAATTAACTTTATTCCCTTGACAAGAACAGTGGAAAAAAAATTTAATAAATGTATGCTGGATACACAAGTTAAAATTTCACTTATAATTAGGTGCTCAGCACATAACTGAGGCCAGTTAAGAGGGAGATAATTGTAAAAAGCCAATTAAGGGCTGAGGGTAGCACCCAGCCATGGGAAGCTCTGCAGAGCTGGCTGAGCCAGCAGCACTGCAGGAATGGTTTGCTCTCAATTAGTGCCTGTAATTGCCTGGTGTCAGAGCAATACAGTAAAACAGACTTGCAACGTGAGACCCATGAAGGAGGAGATCTACCTTCAGTTTTAGACACTAATTGAGGTCAAATCACAGAGCTGGAAAGCTTCTGAGGTAAAAGTAGTGTCAATTAGATTTCCCAATGCAGATCCTACTGCATTTTATTGTCAAAATTAGATAAACTTACCTGTTACTGGCTAGATCTGTTTCCCAGAAAAAAAAATAAAAAATGAGGTATAATAGCCTCTTTTTTAAAGGAAATCATTTGGTGGATAAAAAACAAAACAAAAAAAAAAAAGCCTGGTTTACAAGACCCTTGGGCAAACTGCTGGTTACCCAGGTACTGTCAGCATGAGCTGGATTTCAGTTTTGTATTTACAGAAATAAAGGGCACAAAAGGCACTGGAAAGATGAAGATGTGCAGTTTGTGATTGTGTTTTTAAGGTAATTCCCACATAATCAAGCATAGCACAAGAGATTGGGTCAGCATTCTACAGCTAATCCAACACTCTGCTCTCCTCAGTGGAAAATGAGCAGGTTTGTGCCCCCAGGTAGTTATAAAATAAACCCTGGAGATGACCAGTGTACATAACTTCAGTTTGAATAGAAACAAAGTAAAATCAACTGTAAAGTGAGAGAGTTTATTATCTTACATAGTTGCCATGTCTTTAATGTCGTGTTTGTGCTGGAATGGTGATGCTGGAAGGATCAGGATCCTTCCAAAGGTTTTGAGATCAGCATTTAGTTCTGTGAAACTCTGGATTAACACACCATTGCCATGAGAAAGGCAAAACTGGTTTGGAAGCAGACTCCTTAGAAAACCAGCATAAAAATGAGACTGCTAGCAAATGTGAAACATGCTGTTAGATGTTGGGCCTTTCAAAGACATGTATTTTGAGATAAATGTGCAATAAAGCCTGTGTTTAATCTAGGAAGAGGAGCAGTATTCTACTGGTAAAAAGCAGAAGGAAAATAAATTGCATCATCTATAACCTTTGCAGTCATAGGCTCAGTGAACAGAACATCAAAACCAAATGTAAGGAAAACAAGCCTCTGTGTTCAATTTACCTTGTGATATCCGGCCTTGCAAGAAGCTTGAAGCAAATTCATTCTTTAGCTGCAGTGTGAAAAAATCAGCACTGAGCTCAGTCTTCAGTGGATGAGCGTATCTAGGGGGAAAAAATTTGCTTCAAGCCAGGTCCAAGGTCTGTCAGAGTGACAGGAAATAGTCCCAGAGACTCCAGGGACTGGAGATCAGGCTCTCAAACATGGAAATGAAAGTTTGATTGCTTTGGGTGAGCAATATTTCTGTTAATCGTCCAACAGAAGAGATTTGATTATTTGGAACAGCAAAGCAGCCATTTGGTTCCTGACAGAATACAATGCATGTTTGAGCATATCAAATGTGTTTGGAGTTAGGGAAGGAAGAATCTCGAGATGTTTGGGTTTGGTTTGGATCCGCATCCAGAGCCTGCGAGTCTGCCGGAGCTGCTCCCCCTGCACCAGGGGAAGGAGCAGCCCTGCCCAAAGTGCCAGAGCAGCCAGGATGCTGGGAGAGGAGTGAGGAGCTGGGGCAGAGCGTTTTGGAATGAGCAAGTGTGGAGAGAGCTCAGCTTTCCACAGCGCTGCTGCAGAGAGAACAGCTCAACCCCAACCCTGCTGCCATGCACGAGGCTCTGAGGCCACTGTGGCACAGCCTCCTGAGGCCTCTGTGGCACAGCCTCCTGAGGCCACTGTGGCACAGCCTCCTGAGGGCACTGTCCCCTCCTGAGGCCCTGTCCCCCTCTCACACCCTCCTGAGGCCCTGTCCCCTCCTGTCCCACCCTCCTGAGGCCATTGTCCCTCCTGAGGCCACTGTCCCCCTCCTGAGGCCACTGTCCCGTCTGGCACACCCTCCTGAGGGCACTGACTCTCCGATGCCACTGTCCCCACTAACACACCCTCCTGAGGCCACTGCCCCCCTCCCGAGGCCACTGTCCCCCTGGGACACCCTCCTGAGGCCACTGTGGCACAGTCCCCTGAGGCCCCTGTGCCCTCCTGTCCCACCCTCCTGAGGCCATTGTCCCTCCTGAGGCTACTGTCCCCTGTGGCACAGCCTCCTGAGGCCCTGTCCCCCGCATGAGGCCCTGTCCCCCCTGGAACACCCTCCTGAGGCCGCTGTCCCCCCCCTCACACCCTTCTGAGGTCACTGTCCCCCCTGGCACACCCTTCTAAAGCCACTGTCCCCATCTAGCACACCCTCCTGAGGCCATTGTCCCCTCCTGTATCACCCTTCTGAGGCCACTGTGCCCCCTGGCACACCTTCCTGAGGCCACTGTCCCCTGTGGCACATCCTCCTGAGGCCACTGTCCCCTCCTGGCACAGCATCCTGAGGCCACTGTCCCCTGTGGCATGTCCTCCTGAGGCCATTGTCCCCTGTGGCACACCCTCCTGAGGCCACTGTCACTCCTGAGGCCACAGTCCCTCTGGCACACCCCCCTGAGGCCACTGTCCCTCCTGAGGCCACTGTCCCCTGTGGCACACCCTCCTGAGGCCTCTGTCCCTCCTGAGACCATTGTCCCCTCTGGCACCCTCTCCCGGGGCCCACTGTCCCTCCTGAGGCCCTGTCCATCCTGCCACACCCTCCCGAGGCCACTGTCCCTCTGGCACAACCCCCTGAGGCCACTGTCCCCGTATGGCACATCCTCCTGAGGCCGCTGTCCCCTCCTGTCACACCCTCCTGTCCCCTCCTGTCACATCCTCCTCTCCTGCTGCATCCCTGAGGCTCCTCCAGGGCTTTGGGCTCTGGTGGTAACACAGAATTTTCTGATGTGAAAATGTTTCATGTTTTGCCCTCAGTTTCCTTTCAGATGTGTGTAGGTGCATGGGGGCATGCAAGAGGGATGGTGAGGAACAACATCTGGAATTTTCTTCACCTCCCAATCCTGCTCAGATGAGGTTCTTCCCTAATCTGGTTTGATGGCTCCGTTTTTTCTCCTTGTTGGATGTCAGAAGTGCTGATGTCCTCCCCCTTACAAAAATTGGGGAGTTTCATTTTTGTGTCTGGGAGAATCTGACCATGGAGGTCTGAAAAACTGATGTGGAGACAAAACTCCCCATGCCATGCTTGCTGCTGGAAAAAATCCTCACTGCAGGAGGAATACAAAATAAGGAGAATGAAGCCTCCAATGCATGGTTCAAATGATATTTTATTCTGCTGCCAGTGCAAAATACCAGTGATTTTCTGCTCGTAGGAAATGGTACCTCAAGGAGCCTGTGTTGACAAAACATCTGAATTCCCATTTTCCACTGAGGTGAAACTGGGAAGAACTGAAATACCTTAACTCAGACTCTGTGCCTGCAGTCCTGTCTGAGCAACAAATTCAGTGTCCTCTCACTGAATTTGTCACTCAGAGCTGGGAGGGTGAGCTTGACAGCTCCTGGAGCTCTGTCACAGCCCTGACACAATCTGCACCTGATTTAGAGAAGTTCTGCTCTTCTGAGAATTCCTTTCTCCAACAGAAACCACCCAGATACATTTTACTTGATAGCTAATTAGAGTTTAAGTAGATAAATATGTATCTAAGGACAGTGGATTAACCTGAGGATATTAAATGAAAAATTGGTTCCTTGATTCCTTTTGAAAAGGACCATAAAAAGCATCACTCTGGAGACAGCTGTCATCTTTTATTGGCCTGGGTGCATGTGTGGAGTTTTTTGTTTGTTTTTCAAGGGGAGGAGTAGAACTCTTTTTTGGCAAGGTTTCTTTGTCTGAGAATCTCTGATTAGGAATGTTGTGCTTTAGTTATCCTGGTGCCTGGTCCTGGGCCAGGATTTCTCAGGATGGAGGATGTTCACAGTGGTGCTGTGCTTTTTGCCTCTAGCAATGGTTTTTCCTAATAGGGCAAGCTCAGAAGGCTCCTTACCATGAAGGGAATAATGGGAAAGGAAGTTTCAGTAGGATTTTTTTTTGTTGTTTGCCTTTTTTAAGAAAAGGAGAGGGAGACAAAGGATGGAGTTAATATAAAATCCTGCTCTCCACTTAGCCTAGGAGATGACCTGCAGATTTTGGAATTACTTTGGTATGTTCAAAGATATGTCACTGAAATAATGTAATGCCACAGACATTAGGCCATAATGACCCAAAAAAGTATGTGTTTAGTAGTTTGCAGCTGGAGTCCAGGAAGGAGCAAAACTGCTTGAAGTGAGCCAGAGCTCTGCACACTCTGGAGACCCTGATTGCATTTGGAGCTGCCTGGGGAAACATCCCCAGCTGACTGTGGGCCTTTGGTTTACATTACATACCACAGGATCAGTCAGAAACCCTGGCCCCAGGACCAGGCACCAGGATAACTAAAGCACAACATTCCTAATCAGATATGGATCACCCAGAACAGGTAAAGATCTTCTGTACATCCTCAAATTCTTCCTGATGGCCATGAGCTCCAAATAAGCATAGCTGTGTGCTCAATAGAGATTCATTTATGTATACCTTAATAATGTCAGAAATCCTTTGTGCAAGCTCTCCTTGCACACTTTTTATGTAGCTATCAAGTCTGATCTGAAAGATCACAACTCTAGTCCCCATCAATGGTGGTCTGGAATTTTACAGGTTGGGTTTTTGTTGGTTTTTTTTTTGTTGTTTGTTTGTTTTTTTTAGCAAAGAGAAAGGACTTGTGAGAAAAAGGAATTGATATGGATCATCCAAAATAGGCAAAGATCTTCTGTATGTCCTCAAATACCTCCTGATGGCCATGAGGTCTAAGTAAGCATAGCTGTGTGCTCAATAGCTTGCTGCATTAGAGATTAATTTATGTATACCCTAAATTTTAAGAGTCTAATAAAGACATATGTTATTGTTAATCTTCCCTGTGCTCATCCATGCAGCCCTCTTGGTGGAAGCAGCAGCATGAAGAGCTGAAGTCTCTCTTGGTGGCACCACAGCTCTCCTGGTGCCTGGGCAAAGCCAGGCATTTCAGATTTATTAATTGCTCTACCAGCCAGATGATTTTCCTAACAGGGCAGCTACCTTTTCTGGTGTCTCATTTACCAGTGCTTGGCATGATGCATCCAACATTTAACATCAAAGCTTTGTTTTAGAGTTGGTTTTTCATCTCCATATGTTGTCTTACTCTTCCTCAAAGCAGTTGTATGTGTGCACCTCACAGCTGCATGGATTGCCTGTCCCTTCACCTGATGGATGGACACTTTCTGCTCTTGCTTGTAAGTGAAACCAATATTCCAACACTGCTGCCTTCCTTGGTGTGAGGTAGGAATCACCCAATGTAAATTTGAGGTGTTCCAAAGCACCTCCCACTGCCCTGCTCCACAAGGGAGTACAAATTTTCATTTGAGGCTTTTGTTGGAGAGGGCTCTGGGTTTTACTGAGCCCCTCAGTTTGTTCCAGAGGCTTTGCTGAGGAGGGCTCTGGGTTTCACTGAGCCCCTCAATTTGTTCCAGAGGCACTGGCTGAGCTCAGAAGGGACCATTTAGTCCCACACACCTGACCTGTTTTCTTGTATCTAATCACGCTTACCAGCAGCTATCCCAAAAGTGAAGGAGGTATGCAGAATTAAGTACTAAAGTGGTTTTCATGTGGCTAAAAAACATCCACATTGGCTTTCTTTTTTTGCCCTGGAATGTTAATGCTGTGGTATTTGGGTGTTTTGAACACAAAATGTTTTTCCTTTCCCCCACGATTGTCTGGTCTCCGTATGTGAAGCAATTCCAAGGATAGTCTGTTCCAGAACATCTTTGGTTAATAAGAAGCTGAAAGATAAGCTTTGTGATAATTGATAAGTCATTAGCAGGACTCTAGTTCATCAGATAAGGCAATTAATGGTTTCACATTTCCTAAAAAGTGGCAGAGTTGGGCTGAGTCACTGCAAGATGCAGGATGAGGAATAGTTTGGTGATGCAGTTTGAATGCAGGACAGATTTACATCCATGTGTTTGTTTCTGCAATGCATACCTTGGCCCTCCAATCATTTTTATTGACTTTGAATACTCAGTTGAGTGCTTGTGTTATGAAGAATTCATATTTCATTCACTCAGATTTGGTACTGCAGCAGCTGTTGTCTGTTCTCACTTCTCCTTTGTGTGCTCAAAATTGGGCTGTCACAAGGAAAAGGTATTTCATTTTTTTCACTGTGTAGGTGTTAGAAATATGGATTATGATTTGAACATCGTGGAATCAAGTTAGTCCACAACTAGATTACAAATAAGAAAAAAAAAATTCAGAATTCCTTCAAAATTTCTTAGGAATTTATTTATCAATTTGAAAATCAAAATTTTTTCAGCTGATTAGAACGAAAATTTTCACTTACTTTGTATGGTATAAAAGTTCAAAATACTGTGAAGACTAACACAGCATAACTTGTATATTCAGAGTTCTTTGTATTGGTACTGAGAACTTTACTGAGAACTGTGCTTGGAACACAGGCAGGTTGGAGTGCTGCATCTTTGAGGCAGTGTTGATCAGAAGATCTGGGTCATAATTTCAAAACTATTGAACAGCTACAAAATTACAGTTTTGGTAGAGAGCTTTAGTCTTGCAATATTATTTGTAGAAAAAGTCACTTTTATTGAAGTGAGGAAGTCCGGAGGGAGTTCTAAGGTGATTTGTGTCAGGAGGTTTGGTGGGTCTGACCCAGTGGAGCCACAGCAGCCACTTTGACTTTGTGGTGGAACTGCAGCCCCAGTTCTTCCCTTCTGCAGCAGGTGATTAGGAACAAGGACAATAAATTGCTTTGGGAGTCTTTTTTGCTCTCTGGTTTTGAGTTGTTCCAATCCCAGCTGGGGTTTACAATGCAGATGAGGGCTGGAAGTGCAGCTCAGGCTCCCAGAGGAGCCGTCAGAAGCTGTGGTCTGCAGCAGGTCCCTGTTCCCTATGAAGGTGAGGGATCCTTGTTGTTCTGCCTCCATCCAGTCCTTCCACCTTCTCCTAAGAAATGTCCCTGAGTGTTTCATACTGGATTTGATGAATGAGTGTTCTATATTGAATAAAAATTCCTACTGACTCTTAGTCTTACTTGTTTTGGAAAAGGCTGCACAAATGGCACACAAATTCCTTGCTTACAGCAAAGCAAAGATAAGAGAGGAGATAACATCCCAGATGAATTGAAGGATGAACTCTGGAAGCATTGATGTTGAAAAGCAAGCTTATTTTTAACCTATTTCCCTCCATCCATAGGGGTAGGAGCTTCCTGGACCCAGAATTGTGACACTGAAGGCTCAGTCTATACCTCTGTGCCCCAGTTTGAAACGCCCCTTTGGGAATCCCACAAACACCATTTTGTTCAAATATTGAGTTATTTTTGTATTAAAAATATTATGGCCGCCTATTATACTAAGGGGAGATTTTCTGGATATATAATTATGCACCCAGAATTAATTACTGTAGCTGCTTTAAACCTGTGTCTCTGAGAGTAAAAAATTCCATCTGTGCATCAATCTTAAAGGCCCAGCACACAAAGTTTGTCATCTGCAGTGGGGAAAGTGGGTCCCAACTGCACAAGTGCTGCTCTGCCAGGGTGAGGTGTAGCCTGTGTCCAGAGGGTAGATAAGGATCATGCTCTTATTAGCATACAACTTAAGGAGTTAATTGCAGCGCTTAAGAGAGCTGATAGCATCTCAAACTACAGCCCTGAAAGTGTCAGAGGAAGAATAACAGTAATATGACTGTTTGATTTACAGAGATGGGAACAAGTCCTCTGCTGATAAAAGCCAACATCGATGGTGTTGCCAGAGCTCAGCTTGCTGTGCAAGGCCATGGCAGAAGCTCCTGGGAGGAGATGTTTGGAGCCCACTAATGTATGTCTGAACATGTGTTAAAGCTGCCTTTTATTCAGTGTTGAAGCTACAGCTGTCACATAAATAATAACAACTTGTTTTTATAAATACTGTACTCCTGAGATCATTCCTTTTGAAAGGCTTGGAACATCCTAAAGAAACAGACAACTGAAAGGTGGCAGAACCTGGCCTAGCCTTGCTAATTTTGAAATGCAGTTCCAAAGGTGATATTCCAGTTTGCTACCAGGCTGTCTGTAAAGCACATTGTTTGTGCTGTAACATAATCCAGTTCCATTCATCTCAAGTGATGCCTATGAAGTCATTTGCACGGTGCTGAGGGCACTAAGCCTCCTGGTGCAGGGGGTGAAAGAGAAGACAGAGAGGAGCACAGGGTGGATGGAGGTGTTGGTGTTACTAAAAATGTCTCGGGGTCTGTCAGGTCCAAACGTGTCCCTGGAGACAGAAGTGTCAACACTGACTCTTAACTCTTCACAGAGCTGAAGTGTATTTACTGTGCTTACTGACAGTTTCACTGCAGAGAAAACAGGAGGGAAAAATAAGAAAATACTCTCCAGTTTAAACTCACAATTTGTAGCAGCCACTCTTGGGCCATGCCAGTTTAAGGTGTTTGTGGCAAAGCTTAGTGTCACCATTGCCCTGTGACATCAATGACCTGTGAGCAGTGGCTTCATGCTGCTTTCCCTGGAAATCAGGAGGGCACTGGCAGAGTCTCAACTCCTTCCCAAGACTCCTCCTTGCCACAGCAGCTGCTACCACCCCTTACACAATGCTCAGTGTCAGCCTGCAGAGAGAGCTTTGAACCTTTTATAATCTTGGAACCTTTTGTAACCTTTTTTCTTCAGTAAGGCAACACTTCCTATTCTAATCAAGCGCCTTAAAATTTTTTTGCTCAGCCCAGGACTGTGTAAAAATTAAAAAGGCTTTCTGAAGTGCACTCATTTCAGACAATTCCTGAAATTTCATTTTTCTTTCCGAGTGCTTTAGGCAGTGATTATTCACAGTGACTTCTGCCGCCTTCTCTTTGCATCTGGCAGATCAATTGGCACAGGGAATTCGCTGGAGCACTGTTGTCACTCTTTAATCCTCAGTGTACACTTGCAGGAAGGTAGCGGGGAAGTGCCCCAGCCAACTTCAAAGACTGTCACTGGAAGAAGAAATCCACGTTTTTACAGCAATTAGTGACAATAGAGGCACACACCTGTGGTGGGGAGCTTTGACTCAGAAAAGCTGATCTAAAACTCCTTTAAGCACCCAGGATTTCTGGTCTTAGGTTTGAAGAACTGACAGAAATGACCTGCTCACCTCTGAGCTGGTGACCTACAGGTGGGAGGGAGCATTGTTAGAGGCAGGTAAGCAGAATGTAGGGCTGTGTTGTTTTGATGTTGAAGCTATCCATTTCATCTTGGTGTAAAGAATAACAAAGAGGTGCTCTGCCTGATGAAAGGCAAAGCTGCACTTGAGTTAACTCAGCTACAAAGCTAATTTTTGCAAATATTTTTACAGTCTGCATGGTGGAGGTGTGTTAATTCATTTCCCAAATCAAAACCCAAGTCAAGGATTTAAAGACTCCTACTGTCTTTATGTGTGTTCTGTAGTCTCTAAGCCTTTTTAAATTGGAGTAACACGATTTTGTTTAAAAAATTAATAATGCAGAACTCTGACTCCAATGGCAGGAGCTTCAAGACATAATGCAGTTCAAGATCCTTGATTCTTGTGGATTGTGTTACCAGAGCTCAGCAAGGTGCTGCCAGGGGAGCCATGTGGCAGTGAAGCTCTCTGCAGAACAGCTCATCCAGGAACTATTGACAGCCAAAAGGCAGAGGAGCCATAAAGCACCTTCTGACAGGAGCTCAGAGCAGCCAGCTGCTTCCATGTGGCACCTGCATGCTGGATGTGACCTGTGTTAAACCCCAGGAGGCACAAAAGGAGAACTGCAGTAGTGCTGTGTGGCCAAATGGGAAGGTAAGAACCATCACTGCTCCCTTCAAGTGCTGGAGGTTGGCAGAAATCTCCCAAAGACCCCCATTGCCAGATTTTAAATTGGGTAGGAGGAAGGGGAAGGAGGAAATGGATGACCATGGGGAAATTGGCCAGTGGCATGTTTTCATCATAAAAATGATGAACCACTGAGATAAACAGCATGAAGGATCTCTCTGTATGTGCTAACCTGCAGGGTTTGCTCTTCAAATGTGTGTTTGTTTCTATAGAAATCAGTGGGGATGCAGAATTCTCAGTAACTGCTGAGCATGGGGAGCCTTGCCATGCACATGGCTTGGGGCAGTGCCAGGAGATGCCAACATGAGGCTGGGCAGGGGCTGGAACTGCAGGAAATTTGTTTCAGCAGTGGTTTGAAGGAGATTTTAAATGTTTGCCAGGGTGGCTGGTCATTGCTTTATGCATTCATGCTTACAGATAGTGTTTCTCAGAATTAGCAAGTAGAAAGTTCCAAGGGTGATAGAAGAGTATTTATCCAAGAATAAAGAAAATGAGTTGAAAGTATACTTCCACAGTCCAGTATTTCTTAGCATTGTAAGCCCACAGCACCTTGCACAAAATAATTGGTGTTTTTCAGCAAGAAGTCTACATTTTTTCCTCACAGTGAGTATTAGTGAGTAAAATTTAATTTTATTTAAGCATTAGCTACCCATTGCTGCTTAGAAATCATGTTCCAAACTAAATTAAAGCAGCAAAAGTGTACAGTATCTGTCTTCCCAAAGAGTTACCAAGTTTTAGAGGATCTACCTGAAAGTCACATAAAACTGGAGCAGCTAATTTCAAAATGATTTTAATAATGCCTGATCCATTTGAATTTAAGCAGATGAAGGATAAGCTGAAGCAGGGATAAACTGAAAGGCCATGTGCCGAGTCCCTTCATTATCTACATGACTAGAAACTGCTCTGCTTTAGCATCTGCTGCCTCTTTTGTGCTATCTCCCTCTTTAATTTTCCTAAATGGCTGCTGCACTGCTGCTGAGATAAGGTTTTTAATATGGGAAAGGATTTAGGTGTTCCTACAAGACCAGCCTAGGCTTCTTTTTTTTTGAAATGTCATCTTGATTTGTGGCTTTTTCTTATAAGTGATGGACATAGGGATTATGAAATGAATCTGGGGGCTAAATTTCGCTAATAAAATCCTTATCTCCAGTGGTAACATAAATAACAATTGGTTCATAGTGCAATAATTCTAGACAGTAACCATTATGACAAGATGCATAAACTAAACCTCATATTAGGTACATTACCCCTAAAATAGACATTCAGAAGCTGTAGGGCTACATATAGTTAATTTTAAATAAAGTTACCTTATTTAATTTGTTTATGACAATAATAGATATATACCT
Source organism: Ammospiza caudacuta (assembly GCF_027887145.1). Lineage (NCBI taxonomy): Eukaryota > Metazoa > Chordata > Aves > Passeriformes > Passerellidae > Ammospiza > Ammospiza caudacuta. The sequence goes on along the minus strand of NC_080603.1, from coordinate 5,245,892 downwards.
GCTCCTTCTGTGTCTTAAAACTCCTCCTGTAGCAATTCCATGGACTGACTTCATTAAAAACCTCATATTAGGTACATTATTCCTAAAATAGACATTTCAGAACCTGTAGGGCTACATATACTTCATTTTAAATAAAGTTACCTAATTGAACTCATTTATGACATTCTTTATATTAAAAAATCATCCATAATAGATATATACCTGCTCATTCTGTGTCTTAAAACTCTTCCTGTAGCAATTCCATGGACTGACTCCATTCAGAACCTCATGTTAGGTATATTACCCCTAAAATAGACATTTCAGAAGCTGTAGGGTTACATATACTTCATTTTAAATAAAGTTACCTAATTTAACTCATTTATAACATTCTTTCTATTAAAAAGCCACCCGTAATAGATATATACCTGCTCCTTCTGTCATCCTGTAGCAATTCCGTGGACTGACTCCATTCAGAGCTGAAGTTTGGAATCTCCCCCAGGAGATTTGTATTTTGTATTTTTAAGGGAGCCATCCTAACAGGACCCCACATTCTGGCACCCCCCACAAATGCTGAGCAGCACCTCCCTCCCTCCAGATGTGTTCTGCACATGGCTGGGGGACCCCTGCACAGAGCTGCTCTGCTGGGCACCACTGGAGGTGTCCACACACATTTCAGTGGGATCAGAAATGCATCTCTGGAGCCAGCCTCCCCTCATCCCTGCTCAGTCTGCATTGATTCAGCCGGGGCTCACAAACAAACACAGAAAAATGTGCTTCAGAAATGCAACTGCAATGCTCCAGCCATGATGGGGTGTTCAGCTGAGGGGAGCAGAGCAGAGCCAGCCTGAAGTGGCACCCTCAGGCTGAGTGTGGTGTCCCCAGTGCGCCTGCATCCCCCCCTGCACCCTGCAGATCTGTTCCATGGCTCAGCAAAACTGGCAAGGGCAGGCAGAGCTCAAGGGGAACAGGAAATGCAAAGGCATTACAGCAGAGTGTTCACATTCCAAACATCTGTGTAACCTGAATTCTAGTCCCTGTGTTTGCATAGCATGGAAGCCTCCAATGTCACAATTGCCCATTGAGTTTTTCTGCAAAATTTCTTGCTTCCGTCAGTGCATTCCATTGACTTTTACTGGGGAAGGAGACAGAAAATCATAATTTCACTATCAACTTCAGGACATTTTTAAAATGCACATACATTTGCTGCTTTACTAATGGTGAGGCACATGCTGGTATTATCAACATAAATGTGTGACAAAGTGCCCAGACTACCTCAGATCCAGAGCTGAATGGGGCAGGAAATTTCTGGATGTAGATTCTCTGGACTGAGCAGTGAAGAGGAGAGCTCAGAGCAAACTCCCACTGAGCTTCCCAGTGCAGGGAGCAGAGGCTGCACCAGCAGCCCAGATGCATTTGGAGGGTGCTAACCCCCCATAAAGGAAAAGCATGGAATTCCCTGGTTCCCACCTGAGCTATGATCTCTGTGTGATGCTGTGTTTCAGCTGACAGCTCACCCTGTGGTGTGACCACCCCACAACTGACAGACAGCATTAAAATCTTGTTCAGATGGGCAGGAACATCGAAAAATCACCTGTACAGAGGTTGGAGAGGTTCAACCATAGGTACACCTGAAACTCCAGAGATTGAGTCTTGTCATAGATGTTTTAACCCTTTTGGTTTGAAGAGTAAGGCAGTAGAGCAGATGATACCAGACAAGGAAAGATCTGATCTTTGAATAAAGTTTGGAAGGCAGAAAGAGCTGATGTTTTGGTAGGCAGAGAATGCCAGATCCCTGGAAGGAGCTCAGGTCACATAATACAGGAGCACTTAGAGCAGTTCCTTGCTTTTCCTGAAAAGAGGGCCACAGGGTGCAGAGTTTACCCCACAAAAATGGGAGTTTTTTCCTAACTTGCCTCTTTCTCAACACCTGTCTCACAAAATGAAATCAAGGGTTTAATCACCTAGTTTGCCATAGAAGCAGCTTTTCCAGTGTGTAAAAGAAGCATAAGCTTGCAGTAGCCTGTTCTGGAAATTCTCTGGTACCTTTCTGTAGCTAGAGGGAGGAAATTAATGGATGCAGCTGCTAATCCTATAATATTCTAATGAAAACTTCATTTTTATTTAAAATTTTATGGGCTTCCTGCTTGTGAATAACACTTGGTAGGAAAATTATCCTAGTTGTTAAAGCAGTGTGGACAGGGAGATAATTTCAAGAGACTTGATCTCAGTTTCTCCCTGGAGGGAGAAAATGAGGCACAAACCATATAGAATTGGAAACTTGAAGGTTGACTGCTACAACCTGTGCTGCTTTTAGGCAACTTCAGGAGAGCTGTGTTGCAAAGCAAAATATTTTCCTCACTGCAGTGTATGAAGAGTTTTTGTTGTAATGTCCTGGTTCTCTGTGTACTTGTGATCCGTGCCTAAGGAGTACAAGCTCTGCTCCAGAGGGAGCACAGTTTCTGCCCTTCATTTAAAATGAATTTCCTATTAAACTGCACTGGCTAAGTCTCACCAGCTTGGGCTGTCATTGCCAAGGTGCTTTCTGCATTTAGTACGTGGAGAGTTGGTTTTATTTCTTCTGTAGAAGAGGGTACAGGATGCAATTCCTGGAGGTTGGATGTGCCTTTCCATGCACCTGAGGAACATCTGCTGCACTTCAGCCTCTGAACCTCTGCACATGAACAATATTGAACATGAACAATTTATGCTATAGCTCAGGCTATGTTGATGAAAATCATTAAAGAGCGCTCGAATCTTACACAGTGAAGGCCTCCAGCTAATGTTAACTGTGATGATAACGTAAAATGCTGGGAAGTAAAATATTTTTGGAAAAGTTTTTAATAATCAGAGCACAGAGTTTTGAATATTGAACATTTCTAGGCAGCTCGAGTAACTATTGTTTTTGCAAGAAGAGCAGATGTAAATAAAGGGGTTTTTCCCAGGTATAGTCTGCTATTGACAAAAGAGTTCTACTGCAAGATCTGCAGGAGAAGTGGATCCAGTTATGGAATGGAATTGCTATTTACAGTTTCCATTTGGGAAAAATTATCCCAGGCAATCAGCCATCTCCTTGGCTTTAGGGTGAGGGTGTTTTGGGGTGAGTATCAAAAGATAGCTCTGGAGACAAGCACTGACATGGATCTCATTTATCCCTGCCTTGGAGCTGGAAGATGGGTGTGCTCTGAGGAAACTGAGCTAACCAGAGCAGAAGGAAAGACTGGAAAGTAAAACACAAGGGTATGGGGGAAAATGAAAGAGATAGGGAAGATCATTTAGTCAAATCTTGTGGGCTGAGTGTAACACCACAAATACAATGCTCTGAGCCCTCCTTCTTTATAACTCTACACCACATGCTGAATTTTCACTTCTGTGGTTGAGATACCTCAGAGTCACCTTGATCTATTTTACAGCTTTATTTGCAATATTTTGTGTAAGTTGTTTGGATCCTTTTGGCTTTTATCTTTCTGTGATGGTAGAGATAATGTTGGCAGAACACAGAACAGTTAAAAGAAGATGCTCTCCCAATCTTCATGGAAATTCCAGTTATTTTCAGCTTTTGTTGCAAACTAGTGGTGAAATTGTTCAGAAACCAACACACAGGGCTGAATATCTTTAAAACCTCCTCCTGTTGAATTCATTAACTAAGAAAAAGTAAGTATGCTTTCAATTCTTTTCATTGCTACTAATTCTAGGACAATGTTGCATTGTATAGTAACAAGTAGAATATAATTTCAGCAAATGGATAGGAAAGTCTCTTAACATTAGAAGACTATAGATCTCAAATTTGCTTTGAAAGTTTGTATCTTTGCCTAGAAAAGGAAATAGTACTGCATCAGGATCCTGGTAAGGGTTGTGTGCTAGGCGGTCTGAAGATGTACTCAGTCCTCATGCTGTTGAAATTACTGAAGCTTGAACAGTTTCTACCAGCAGTGCCCAGATTTTCACTTGAAATTTTGAACATCCCCCCTGTAAAGTAAAAGTACTGCCCAGAAAAAGTAAATCTCTAGAATGCTGCGGGGTTATGTTTTTGTGTGGTGCCTGAGGAAAGTGCATCTCCAAGGAGAAGTCAGTATTTGTGGGGGGCAATGTCAGAGCTCTCTCTCGGTGTGAGCTCTGTCCTGTGCTGGTGAACCTGGATGCACACAGCTCTGCCACTGGGACCTGCTCTGCTGCACTAATGAGGGAGTAATTGACTGAGGGGGAAATAAAAACTGGACATGTGTAGTCTTGTTTACTCAGCCAGAAGTCAGGGATCACAAAAGAAGGAGTGGTTAATCCCAGTGTGACTCAGCCCGGCCTGTGGTTGTTCAGATCTTCTGCTCTGATGAGTCTTCTAGTAATGGACCCTAAACCAGGACACACATGAAGTCCTAAAACCTGGTAACTTAGCCTAAAAGTACAGAAAACCAGTTTATTTTTCCTGTCAAGTAATTCACTGCACTAACAGAGCACAGAGGAGATTAAGGTGCAGTTTGTCATAAAGATCTGTAAATACTCAATGTGTTCACTTCTGTCTCATTGATCAAATCACAGACTCTATTCTATCCTGGCCTTTTAGGTATCCAGTGATTATTCTTGAAAAACAAGTTATTAACCTTCATCTAAACTACTTACCTGTAAACTTAGAATTATTTTATCCAGGGGGGCTTTTGAGCACAAATTAGAATTTGAAAACCACTGGTTCCCAATATTATTAATATTTGCAGAAAGCTGTTCCCAGAAATATTTATCTGCAGAATGCTGCTTGTTTCAGGAGTTTTATTTGGTGGTGCATTTTGCTTAGCATGGGAGTTTTCAGAGTCCAGCACTGAGGCAGACAAGGGTAATTGTTCTTCAAGTGTTGCTATTATCTTGAGATTTCCCATTATGAAATGCCCTTAAATCAGTGTCTGTCAAAGAATCAGATTAGTGCCTGATTAGATCTGTCAAGTTTCATCTTCCAAAGTGTTTTGTGCCAGATTTGGATTTGAGGATGAATACTCAGAGTATTAGAAGTTAATATATGATACAATTGAAAGCTCTGTTGGGTAATTACATTTTTCATTTTGAATTTGTTACCCTAACAAGTACAGTAGGGCACAAATGAAAGCTTCTAATATCAGAAAATTTACTACATGATGTCATGCACTGCATCCCTCCCAGAAGAATTCATGTTAATTGTCACAGAGCCTTGCCAAAATCATGAGCAGTGTGCGGTAATGAAATCCTAATGGCAGACAGCTGGTTTGGAGGCACATACCCAATGGCTTCAGCATTTTCCAAAGTCACTCCTGCAAGGGTCTGAACTGCTGCCTGACCCACTGAGGGAAGGGATGCTGCTCTGCCAGCAGCTCTGCAGGGCTCTGCATGTTCTGTGTGGGCAGGAAAAGGGGCACTGGAGCCACCTCTCTCCCAGCTTCCCTCAATGCCTGCCTGAGCCCAAGGGAAACTTTTGCCTCTACATTAAATTGAACTGCATCACAACTTCCTAGTTATCCCTTACCTTCTGTTTTCACAGCTCCAACCCTGGAAGACCATTCTCTGGTGTGTGTTTGTTTATAAATGGGTCATTTCCAGGGGGCTTTGCCCTCTCCAGGTGGATTCCAAAGCTGAACTGTGTGTGGAGGAGTCTATTTCCACCTCACTGCAGACACTGACTCCCTTGGTTCCCTTGGGTGAGGAACATAGCCCTGCAAGCCCCTTCTTTCCTGAGACTGACTTGTGGATCTTAGTGACATTTCTGAGGTCACCTTCACAGCTCACAGTCCCAGAGAGAAAGAAGGGAAGCTGTCACCATTCTTTTGGGATCCTAAAAACACCCCAATTGTGATATACCAGCCCACCTGCGTCATGCTGTGAAGTGAGCTCTGCAGGTAGATGTACTCAGAGCTACCAGCATCCACTCATAGTTCAATTCTTCCCCTGTGTTTGGAATTTGATTTCTCACTACCTGTTACCTATTATCTGAGAGGGTGACAAATTTTATCAGTACCTACAGCCTTGTGTGGATCTGTTTGGAAGCCCCAGATGAGTTTTCTGCTGCTATTGATGGGCTGATCACACCTTGGAGGACACTACAATCTTGCACCCCAAAGCACTGGTGTGAGCTGTCCACCCCAGAGGAGTGAAGCTCAGGGGAAAGTGATCTCAGGGATATTGGCACCAGCACAGCACCAATGTAATAATTAGGAGCAGTAGCCAAACAGAATGAACACACACACATGAATTAAGGTAATATTTTCAGGGAAGTGAGTAGCAAAAGGCAGAATAGAAATGAAAAATGAAGTCTATGCAGCAGTGGAGGGTGGCTCCCAGCAGCTGGATCAGGGGAGTAGAAAGGTGGCTGCCAAACAGAACTGAGCTCTCCTTTCCATTGTTCAGATGCAAACACACATCTGGATGTGAGTGGCTGTGGAAAGCATGGCACTTGTATTTCCTGAGACAGCTCCAACCCTGTGTGGGTGTTGGACACGGGCACATTTTCACAATTTTTAATTCATTTTTTGCTCTCTGGCAATAATACAGCTAGTTTTTAAATTTATTTTTAAATTCATTTTCTAAATTCTAATTTTTAAATTTAATTTATTTTTTATTTATTTTTTCTTGCCAGCAGGGAAAAAACACTGCATCCAGTTTGTGGCACTTACTAAAAGAAGAGATTGCTTAAATTCCCTAAATTCCTTTTTTGTAGTGAGTTCAGCAGTACTTTTACTTCTGTTTAATGTGAAGGATATATTTTGCTTCCGTGGATGCCTTTTGGTATCTTTGTTTCAGAATAATTAGTGGTATTTTGGTAAAGGGGAGGAGGGGTCTGTAGGCTTCCCAAATGCACTGTGATTGTTCTTATCTGATTTCTGTGGCTTTCCTCACAAAGCAGAGCAAGGTCTGGGAAAGCAGAGGAGGATTGCTAAGAGAGAAAAGAGCAGAGCAAAGTCCCAGCTCTCCAGCAGAGCTTCCAGAGAACATCCAGGTCCCTGATGGCAGCTGAGCTGCCCAGGCATCCCAGACACACTGATGTGGGCAAGCTGGCAGCCCCTGGGGTTGTACCCTCAGCACATGGGTGCTGTCACCTCTCAGAGGGGTTCCCTGCCTGCTCTGGGGTGTCCCATGTCACAGATCAGCCTTGCCACCAGAGCTCAGCACGAGGCTCCATCTCCTCTCCAGCGCAGGCTCTGCTACACTGGTTTTCCTCGATAAGCCAAATATTGCCATCTAGAATTGAAGGAGGTTTTCTAATCCCCTCACTGCTGAGAGCTGGTGTAATGAGGAGCAGCAGCAATGACCTCTGGAGTTTGTGCAGCCCGAGGAGCTTTGGAATGCCATGAGTTCCACACAGATGACTATAAATAATTGCCTAGGTTGGCCTGACCTCGGGCTGTCTGAGAAGATGATCTGATAATGGCACGAGTGGCTCTGGTTTCATTCTTCCCCTGTACTCGGCACTGGTGAGGCCTCACTTGGAGTACTGTATCCAGTTCTGGGCCCCTCACTTTAAGAGGGACGTTGAGTTACTTGAGCGTGTCCAGAGGAGGGCAACGAGACTAATAAGGGGCTTGGAACACAAGCCATATGAAGAGCTACTGAGGGAGCTGGGGTTGTTCAGCCTGGAGAAAAGGAGACTAAGGGGTGACCTCATCACTCTCTACAACTTCCTGAAGGGTGGCTGTGGTGAGCTGGGGGTCGGCCTCTTTCTCCGGGCGACAACGGATAGAACAAGAGGACACAGTCTCAAGCTGCGTCAAGCTAGATGTAAGTTAGAAGTAAGAAGGAAATACTTCACAGAAAGAGTGGTCAGAAACTGGAATCATTTACCCAGTGAGGTGGTAGAGGCATCATCCCTTGAAGAATTTAAAAAAAGACTGGATGTGGCACTTGCTGCCATGATCTAGCTGAACAGTTAGAACATCGGCTGGACTAGATGATCTTATAGGTCTCTTCCAGTCTTGAAAATTCTGTGATTCTGTGATTCTGTGGTTCTGTTCTGAAGCTGAGATCCCGTTTAGGATTATACTCATTTGAACTCTCTGTAATTTAAGAAGGAAGTTTTCTGCATGCAGTGCTGGAAACACACTCTGAGCACAGAGGTCACTGATGTGGCAGTTGAAATCATCATGAAATAAGTCACTTGGGACACGAATTTAAGCAGAACTGAAAAGTTCCCTCCTGTTTGACAGTGCAATTTTCTTGCCCTGCTCTCTCAGCCCTGGTTTTGTGTTAACTCTGCAGAGGGAACTGGGCAGGTTTGGCTCTGCAGGACCCCAGCAGGGATCTCTGGGGTCCCACCAGCCTGAGAGCAGCTTGCAGAGGGACAACTTGGGCACCACCTCCTTCCCTGGGGGCATCCTTGCCTCCTCTCCTTCCAGTGGCAATGGTGTATGCTCATTTCCAACAATTACTAACCCTTTTCACAACATGTGGTTTGGGAAAGAAGAAATTATTAACAAAATGGCCTTTATTACAACCTTGCTTAGTCATGCTTTGCTTTTTTTCCTGACAAGTTATGAAGAATGAAACTGATCTTTAATGCCCCTTCCAACACTAATGATTCTATGGCCTTTTTCCCCTGTAATTTCTCTTTTGCAGAATGCATAGTGTGAGGAGTAGTTCCATTACTTGCTGTCAGTCCACCCCAAGGTGCTCAGAACCCACAGCTTTCCATAAGACACGATCTTGATATGCAATAAGATAATTATTTTGGTTTTGATGCCTTAATGTGCTCCCAGTCCCAAAAAGAAAGATGAGAAACTTGGTTTTTGACAAAGTTGTCAAAATTTCCAAGTAGAAATATCCTAAAACAATCCTCTCAAAGGAGATGAAAAGTGCTGTTAAAACACTGGATTTGGGAGCAGTTTCTCAAATCATCCATGTCTGTGATTTGGTGTGCCATTGATGCAAATTTTTGGGTTTTCCAGCAAATAATAATTTCTAGATATTGCTGTAGAAGGCAGCAGCTTAGGGAACATGATGAATGTGCTGCTGGGAGGGGCCCAAACCACTTCAAAATGCCCAGAGCCCAGCAAACAAACAGGACTGGTGCTGCCAGTGGAGGTGTTTGCAGTTACTGAGGGTTGTACATGCAGCAGAAAAAAGTTTGGGAACTCCCTGGCTTGGAATAAAGAATTCCTTGGAGGTAGATGGTCTGTACAGATTAACTGTGGCCTTAGCAGCCAGGCTGTCAGTAAATTGTTTTGTTACTCATGCCATCTGAAAGTCTTTAAACCTCATACAAGACTGGGACAAAGCTCTGGAGAGACCTGTGTATTATTTATGTATTTTCATCCCAAATGATTGTAAAAAAGAGTTTAATATTACTGTTTTGAGTAATTTCCTAAGAATCCTATGAAAACTTTAATTCTTTCACTTTGCTGCCTTTTCTGAAAGGCAGAGCTCTGCTTATCCTTTCTTTGCTTGGCCAAGAGTGATCTGTTGAGAAACATAGCTGTGTTTGGGGAAGCCTTGGGGCTCATTTCATTGTGGCTGTAGCAATAATACGGACCATAAATAGTGCAAACTGATTTATCATAAGCAGAGCCACTTGGGGAGGGAGGCAGATTTAATCAGATTTAATTTTTAATCATGGGGGGACTGCAAAGGCTTTATAGGTGTGAAAGAGTGACAGAAGAGGACATCCACAGTGCATGCTTCAGCTCTTCAGCAACTGTTAGTAATGTGTTAGCTGAGATTCTCAAAATACCTGCAGCATTCAGTCACATTTTCCGCTGAGGTGTGATGGGCTTAGATAAGTTTAGATACCATGCGTTCAGAAAAAGGAAAAAAAATTGGAAATATTTCCAGTCCTTACTGAAGCTTCCCATGGTACATTGGTGTGGGGAGAAGGAAAAGACAGGTGAGATCTACTGCATGGCTGGGCAAGCTTCCAAGAGCATTAACATTTTATTTTAAGAGATGAATGAAAGCCTCCAAATTGCTGTAGACTTGGCAGGTAAGGGTTGTTATGCTTCATCTTGCCTCTTGGCCAGAGAGCCCAGGCAGTGGGAGCGTGCCAGATACAGCAGTCTTCCCCACTACCTGAATTTAATTTAAACCATTCTGTGCAGCCCTGATTTTAATCCTTTCATTTTGGTTTTGAGTTACCGCATATATGGCACAATGGAAATATTTTTTCAAACTTAAATTAGAAACATATTTTAGGAGACAAAAAAAAAAAAAGTGCCTGTCTTTTATGCAGAATGAAACATCTTTAACTGTTAGAAGAAGCAGAGCCATTGGACCATTTTACTTGAAAAGTTTGATTATTAGTAGAAAAATGGGGATTTTTATTTTTGTTTCCCTTTCCTTCTTCCAGTTGCACACATTGCACAGAGTGTTTCTTCAGGGTGGACAACAAAAAAGTTTTTAAAATAACTAGAGATAGAAGTAGGATGTGTCAAAGGTAAAAAAAATATCAGTGTGTTCATCTTTATTTTTACACTTTGCATGTAAAAGTAATGGCAGGGGTTTTTAAATTCTACTGAGATCTTTTAACTTGCCATAAATTATGGCAATATTTTCATCACCTCCAAGAGTACTTGTTTCCAGGATATACCATTGACTTTTGCTCTAAATGCAGTGCAGAACAGGAAGTCTAAATGCTCAATCCAAGTAAAAGTGGTGCAAAGAGGATGGGTTGCAATTGGATCTTGAGTTTTACTGCCCAGGTTGGCCCTGTTTCTTCCACAAGGAAAAGTAAGAGGCCAACTCAATAGAGAAAAAATGTAATTTTACCCCATTTTTTAAAATATACTCAGGGTGTTTTTTGAGAGTACAAAGTATAGAAAATTCAGAACTTCATGGAACAGCCAAAGAACACCTGAGAGGAGCACAGGGGAAACCTGCTGGAGCAGTTATCAGCAATTCCCCTTCAAAGTGGATGTATTGAGTGGGATTTCAGAGATCCTGGCTCTGGCTCATCCATCACACACACCATTGGAAGATGAAGAGTGTGGTTCAAATGTGCAGATGGCAGGACTCTGGCCAGGAGGATGAGTGTGAGGGAGCACTCTGACCTCCCCATGGCATTTCACAGAGCATGAGCACCAACGGGGCTGTTGTTGAGAGTAATTCCTAGAATCTGATTAAAGTGAGCATATGTTTTTGGTTTTTTTTAAGCAGATTTGTTAGTAAATAATGTAATTTATGCACTTTTTAATGCTTGCATGGTGGCAGCAGAACTTGGAAACAAAAAGGAATATTTGCAGTGCAGTTGTGGTCAAAGGACTGTCCTTAATTCCTTGATGGATCATTTAGGGCCAGCTCCAGAAAAAATGTGCCTGGGCATGGAGGCTGTAAGGACATACCTGGTGAATAGCACCAGCTTCTCTGTGGTCTGGATGCCAAACTGTTGGTGTGTGGGGCTGTCTTCCCACACTGCTGGTGGTACTTGTTTCAGCACAAACATTTAAACACCTGACACAGTTTTGGAAAGATCACTTGGAGAAGTGTGTATTCTGAGAAATCACGTTAGGTGATCTGGTCTGGTTTTATAAATTGTGTGAATCAGACCACTGAGAAAATGGCTTCTTTGTCTTGTGCCTGGGAAATGGTGGAGGGAGCAGATTGAGATGTGGCTTCCCTGAGTGCTGGAATGCAGAGCAGGTCACGCAGTCACCCGTGGGTGTTGGCCAGGAGCACATCTGACACAGTCACCATTGAAGGCAAAGCGAACTGAGGGAGAGGAAGGGGCTGGCAGGGTATCTCTGGTGCAGAAAGCTTATCTCCACCTGCTGCCTACCCTGGCAAAGTGGGAAAAGGCCAATTAGCTCTGCTTATCCTTCCCTTCCTGTTGTTCCCAGCCTGGGTGTGAGCCACTCACAACTTCTTAGGGCTTTGAGCAATGAGCTGCTTTTTCTAAGGACTGACAGGAAATCATTTAATAAGCTGGGGGGAGGGAGAAGTTTCCTGTTCTAGTTAGTCCCAATATAATTCCTAAACTAAAAAGAGAAGCCAGTTCAGTGGGCCAGACCACCACATATTCTTACCATGCTCCTCTGACAGTGGAGATCTATCCAAAGTGATCACATCCCCATGGGTCCCACCTTCCCCTCAGCTGGACCCCTAAAAGCCATCAATTCTTCCAAAGGATGAATAAGTGGAGTGTTTTCTTGCAGTTGCAAGCAGTGGAAGTGCTTCCAAAGCTGTGACTGTGGATTGGCTCTGTGCAGAGCTCTGCATCAGAACCTCAGGGCCATTTGGAGCCTCACACACTTGATGACAAACTAGGCTCAAGTGAAGCTTATTTTGCAATGCACAGAAAAAAAAATATAATGGAGATTGATGCATCTTTGTCTTGTCTTACACCATTTAGCATCAATACTGAGCTTCATTACTGTGGTGTGTGAACACAAGGCCTTTATTCCTTTTAATCCTCAAGACAGCGAGAGGAATGCCAAGAAATTCACCTCGTGTGTGAGTGCCAGGGGCTGAGCAGTGCAAGCCCCAGTTCAGTTCCAGTGAAAATGTGCATAACTTCCTTGTGCTCCCTGCCAGCAGCTGGGCAGCCCCTCCAGCTCCCTGCCCTGTGCTTCACTCTGGCACTGGCTGCAGCAAAGAGTCTGCACACACATTCCCTGAGGCCAGAGGGACACATCCTGCTCTGGACATGGCTAAAGTGCACAAGGCACATTTATCTCACTGATGCTTTTGGTGTATTTATCCCCAGATATGTTTTTCAGGTCTTATTGTCTACCAGTAAATTTGAAATACACTTCTGAATTCACTACAGAGTGTCTGAGCTTGTTTAAAGTTGTGTTAAAGTATCATTTTATTGATCTAAGTGGGTAAATGGGAAACACAAATTTTGTCAAAAGCCCAGGGTAAATTTAAAGCTTTTAATACTTCAACAATCCTGCTGAAGAGTTGCACAAAAAGTCTAGTGTATTTAAAAAAAATACTTGCTAGATAGGATTTCATATTAAAAGTGGTACTGACTAAATCTGCACTGTTAAGGGAGAGAAATATAAACCCTGCTGTGCTTCCAGGTCCATCAGAAGCATTATTCAATAACTGAAGGCAAATCCTTGCTGAAGAGCTGGCATTTGTGCTCTGACAGAAGTGTGTGTTTGTTTCTGGAGCACACATCCTCCACTGCTGAGGAGCCTCTGAGAAAGCACAACACTGCAGAGGGGTCCTGAGGAAGGATGTGACAAAGTTCTGCAAGATGTGACATCTGGTGGATGGCCTGGTTCCAGTGACCCAGGGCCCCTGTCAGGTACAGTGATGGCTTTGCTTTATTGAGGTCTTTAACAAATTTCAGATGACTTGATTAAAATCATGAGTGTGCAACTCTGTCTCCACTGGGGGTTCCCTTCTTTGTGCTGCGCTGGGCAGGCAGCACAGCACATTTAGGTGCTATTTGAATTTTGCTAACTGCTTACTTGACAGTAGTGAAGGACTACAGATTTGTGCTCTTTAAAATTGGAGAAGTTTGGCAGGTGTAGCATATATTGTTAGATTTTGCTCTTTTTCTGCTTTCCAGGATAGGTGTGTTTATTGGAGGCTTGTACATCTGCATTTCTATTCTGTAATTACCAGTTTTTTAGAAGTCCCCAAAATCATGACAATCACCTAAAATACATCTCACTGCAATATGTTTTACTGCTTTTTTTTTTTCCATTTTCTACTTCTAACAAGAGCCAAGAACCTCACCTTTAAGTGAAATAATGGATTGTTTGCTACATAGAAATTGCAGTCTGTGGCTCCAAGAGTGGAGACTTTCTTGAAAGTACCAGAAATTGCAAAAAACAAAAAAAAAATTTAGCGTTCAGTAGAGTTCAGCCTGGTATTCCTTAGTAAGACTGGACCTGTGAGGCAATCCTTGCAGAAGTGGCTGTAGGAGCTGGAAAAGAGAGCACAGGGAAAGCAGCTGAAAAATCAACATTTTTCAATTAAAAATAAACCTTTCCATGCCTGTTTCTGTTGGTGTTATATGCTTCCATGTACATGCTTTTCAGAAGTTACAGATTGTGCATCCTTTATGATTTTTCCTCAGTCATGCCAGTAAATTTTCTCCCCTGTTCTTTGTTATTGCTGAGCTACTCAAGCAGATGAAGATTTGTTTGCATGTTTATATTTTTTTTTTCCTCTTGAGATGCTCTCTCTGGAATTTCAAAGCAAAGGTAAATTTTTGGGGTGAAACTTCTGCTGGCAAGGGTTGGAGTGGTGATTTCTAATGGCTTTGAAAACTCCATCAGAAGCACAATTATTCATAATGATGAGGATGTCTCAATCTGACAGCAGTTTGCCTGCGACACAAATATACACACAAGCCCATTGATTGAAATGTCTGACCTGAGCTTTTGTATCCAGGAAAAAGTTGTTGATTTTATCCCTTGACAGTGTCAAAATACCTCCACCACAGATTTGTAGAACCTGTGTTTTTTTTCACCACACTTTCCTTATTTTTTCCTGAGCTAAATTCTTGTAAGATGTTCTCTTCTCAGTACAAACCCACTGCTCTGCCTTCCCCCTTAACCTCCAAGGATTTCATTTGTGAGGGGGAAGTGTTTAAAAATAATTCCAGATATGGCAGAACAGCCTGTATCCTTTCTATAGAGTAACTGACATCAGACTTCTGAGTTCACTAAATGGTCAACAAAAGATCAGTAAAAATATCTAAGGATTGTGAAGGGCAAACGTGTTTTTTTTTTTCCTCTTTCCTTTAAAGGGAAAATGAGACAGCAAAAAGCAGGAGTAGATTTTCAGCCTGTGGAAGGCTGAGTGACACACACCTTTTACTAAAACTGTTGCGATTTTATAGCCAACTTCCTAAAAGTTTCACCTCTGAGGATCCTGTGGCTCTGCTGCAATACCAGGTTAATAATCAGATTAAGGGCCCTGTGCATGAGTAGGGCTAAAGAGAAAAAGGGAAATCTCTCCTGTTTCCTTTGTGCCTGAGCTGGAGACACACAGGTACCCCTGGGCTGGGTGAGGGTTGTACTTTGCTGGTGTTAGAGCTGGGGATGTGAGGAGATGCACAGTGCTCTCACTGAATTTTCTTATTTGAAGGAAGCACCTGAGTGCTTGAGGAGAGGGCAGGCAGCAGAGTTATTTCCTTGTGCCCAGATCTGAGGAAAATTTGGTCTGGAATTCCAAAATCCCCAAGCAGACAAGCAAGGGCTCCAAAGGCAGGGACAGGGTCAGCAGCTCTGGCCAGGCTGTGGTGCCCAGCAGGAGCCAGGGCAGGGAGGACAGCAAATGTCAGCTGAGAACCCTCCCCTACTGCAGGGCTGCACACCCAGAGCTGCAAAGGTACCAGCAGTGCAGCTTTTCCTTGACTCAGTGATTTCCCTGCTATGTTTTAGAAATGTTGAGACTGGCATTGGAGGCTTTGAAGTGACTCGTTTAGAAGCACCACTGGATAATGATGTTACTTTTATTTTATAATGATGTTACTTTTAATGTGTGCACACACCAGTGGACACCTATCTGCTGTGTTTTCTCAATCTCTCCTATCTAACAAAGCCAGAACTTCTTGTGAATTGATATCTGCTAGCATCAATATTTAACACTTCCCAAATCTCTTGAAAGACTAAACCTTGAAAAAATAATTTATTTTTAACTAGAAATCGAAATTACTTTTTTCCTGGCATATAAAATTAGACAGGGGAAATAACACACCCTTTTTCCCAAAGCAGTGGCTACATTTATAAATGCATATTAAATGCATGTCTAAACATTATGAGCATATTCTTTCCCTCTGCTGCATACTAACAGATTTTTCTAAATCCTTGTCCTGTTCAGGAGATAAACTGCTATACTTAAAGCATTTTCTGTGTGCTTTCCCTTTGTTTTACCCCCTGGAAGTTGCTCGGGAGGCGCCGGGGATGCTCGGGCTGCGCCGCGCTCCGCTGCGCTCCTCCGGCGCTCGCCGCTTCACTGATGCCCCCTTCTGCCCTCCTCGCCTCACACCACGGGAAAATCCTCCTTGGGCATGGCTCAACAGCGGGGTTTGAGTGAGGGAAAATTCTCCTTGGGTACAGCTCAACAGCGGGGTTTGAGTGAGGGAAACCCTTCCTTTGGCACAGCTTAACCTGCGGGCTTTGAGTGAAGGAGAATCCTTCGGAGCAGATCAACAGTGCGGTTTGAGTGCAGGAAAATCCTCCTTGGGCACAGCACGACCAGAGGGGTTTGAGTGAAAGAGAATCCTCCTTCGGAGCAGCTCAACAGCCGGGTTTGAGTGAGGGAAAATCCTCCTTGGGCACAGCACAACCAGCAGGGAAAACCTTCCTTCGGCACAGCACAACCAGAGGGGTTTGAGTGCAGGAAAATCCTCCTTGGGCACAGCACGGCCAGAGAGATTTGGATGCAGGAAAATCCTCCTTTGGCATAGCTCAACAGTGGGGTTTGAGTACGGGAGAATCTTCCTTGGGAACAGCACAGCCAGCGGGGTTTGAGTGAGGGAGAATCCTCTTGGGCACAGCTCAGCAGTGGGATGTGAATGCAGGAAAATCCTCCTTGGGCACAGTACAACCTGCGGGGTTTGAGTGAGGGAAAATCCTACTTGGGCACAGCACAACCAGCAAGGTTTGAGTGAGGGAGAATCCTCCTTGGGCACAGCACAGCCAGAGAGATTTGGATGCAGGAAAATCCTCCTTTGGCATAGCTCAACAGTGGGGTTTGAGTACGGGAGAATCTTCCTTGGGAACAGCACAGCCAGAGAGGTTTGAGTGAGGGAAAACCTTCCTTGGGCACAGCCAGAGGGATTTGAGTGAGGGAAAACCTTCCTTGGGCACAGCCAGTGGGGTTGGAGTGCAGGAGAATCCTCCTTGGGCACAGCTCAGCAGCGGGGTTTGAGTGAGGGAAAATCCTACTTGGGCACAGCTCAAGAGCGGTGTTTGAATACGGGAGAATCCTCCTTTGGCACAGCAAACCAGATGGGTTTGAATGAAGGAAAATCCTCCTTGGGCACAGCACAACCTGCGGGGTTTGAGTGCAGGAAAATCCTCCTTGGGCACAGCTCAAACAGAGGGGTTTGAGTGAGGGAGAATCCTCCTTTGGCCCAGATCAACAGCGGGGTTTGAGGGCAAGAGAATCCTCCTTGGGCACAGCACAGCCAGAGGGGTTTGAGTGAGGGAAAATCTTCCTTGGGCACAGCACAGCCAGAGGCGTTTGAGTGAGGGAAAACCTTCCTTGGGCACAGCACAGCCAGAGGGGTTTGAGTGCAGGAAAATCCTCCTTGGGCACAGCACAGCCAGAGGGGTTTGAGCGCTGCCGGCCGTGCTCAGGAACGTGCCCCATTCCCGTGTTGTCTGCTCGTTGGTCATTGGCCTTTTCTGCAAGTCAGAAATGCATCCTGTGAATGCACGAGGAATACGCTGAAGGAAGGAGGTGGGAATGATTTCATCCATTAGAAATCTTTGTGTGCATGTGTGTGATCAAAAAGCTCTAAAAAGCACACTTGGCTTTCAGTTTTCATTTGTGTGGTCACCCATGCACTTTTAGCCAAAGTATCACACCAGAAATGTGTTCCTCCTAACAAAAAGATTAACAGTTTATCTTGGAAAAATTTGGACTGGTCTCTGTGACTGTTCTTTTCACTTTCCTCTCCAACAACCCCTTTAGGGTGACCCAGGAGTGCACATCCCCTGTCCCTTTGGGGTGACCAGGAGTGCACATCCCCTGTCCATGCTCCCATTTAGGGTGACCAGGAGTGCACATCCCCTGTCCCTTTGGGGTGACCAGAAGTGCACATCCCCTGTCCATGCTTCCCTTTGGGGTGACCAGGAGTGCACATCCCCTGTCCATGCTCCCCTTTAGGGTAACCAGGAGTGCACATCCCCTGTTTATGCTCCCATTTAGGGTGACCAGGAGTGCACATCCCCTGTCCCTTTGGGGTGACCAGCAGTGCACATCCCCTGTCCATGCTGGCAGCTGCTGCTGCCTGGGCAGGCTGTGTGCCACACTTTGGTGGCAGCCAGGGGAGTGTCCCAGCTCCAGGATGCACTTGTCCATTCTTGCCAGAGAGATCCAGTCACAGAGCTGAGAGCACCACCCAGATCCCTGCTCCCTGCTGCTGCCCCTGGGGCTCAG
Source organism: Ammospiza caudacuta (assembly GCF_027887145.1). Classification (NCBI taxonomy): domain Eukaryota; kingdom Metazoa; phylum Chordata; class Aves; order Passeriformes; family Passerellidae; genus Ammospiza; species Ammospiza caudacuta. Next base: position 5,227,907 of record NC_080603.1, on the reverse strand, counting down.
TTCCACTCGGGTGCATTTCTGCAGCCCACACTGTGCTGGGAAGGAGAGGGAAAGCAGTCCCTGTCACAGTTTAATTGGTGTGGGGTTTTCTGTGACCTTGCACAGCCTCACCCCTGAAGGTCTGCCTGCCCCACAGACTTGTGCAGGAGTGGCTCAGCTGCTGGGTGCTGATTGCAGGTGGCACTCCAGGGATTCCTCTGGAATGGCCATTCTGGGAATATCTGCACACAGACTGCTTCTTATCCTGTAGGGTCTCTCCTCCCCATGGTGTTCCAGGGAGATCCTGCTGCACAGAAAAACAGAGCTCCCCAAAAGGTGATTACTACTGTAACACACACCACAAGAGCAAAGAGTGCAGGTGCTTGGGCAAAAAAACCCCCAAAAAACCAAACCAGAAACTCTTGTCAATTCAAAATCTAGATGAGAGGATATAGGCTGCTTTAATTCACCATGTAAAGGGAGTGCAGAGAATAATGCCATAGTGACAGGACACATTGCTCAGTTTTAGGGACTTTTAGGGAAAAAAGGTGTCAGTAGAAGTGTTTTTGGATTTTTCCCAAGGCAATGTAAAGATTGTATCACTGTTTCCCAATATCAGCTGCAGTGAAACAGAACCACAGTGGAAGAAGGTTTTAGTCACTGACAAACTATCTTTGTTTTTACAATATTAAGTGCAGTTACCAATTGCATGGAATGATCTCTCTTCTAGGTCAAACTCTTTTGTTTGTATTGCAATGACAGCTTGACATAAAATGATTTAATGACTGAAATGAAAAATGCTCCAATATTTCAACCCTCATATCACGAACAATTTAGGAATTAAAAAGAATAACAGAATTCATCTATTCTTCAAAAACTCATTAAAACAACCCTCTCAGGTCCAGTTAACACTGACATTTAAATTGACCTTAGGTTTTAACAAAACACCTGTGTTTTTTAAGGAAAGAAATACCAACCTAATTGAAGTAAAGCCTTTGTATCTGAAGTTTTCTCCTGTGTGCTGATATAGCTGTCCCTGAGATGGAAACTTGTGCTTGTCCCTGTAAACAGCAGTGAGAACTGGCAGAGGCAGCTCCTTCCCAGCACCCTGGGATGTTGACACACAGGAGGGGCAGAGAGGAAGGTGCAAACAGATGAAAATCCCAGCTGAACGAGTGGGGTTTTAATCTTCTTGCACCTGTTTCCAGGAGGGAGTGTGACACTGATAGGGTGCAGAAAGGAATGTTACAACCTGGGCAGCAGGATGTGGGTGGAGGCTGCAGTCCCAGGGGTGAGTGGGGTGGAGGAGGAAGAAGCAGGAGCTTGCATCATATTTCTGACCTTGAATTTGGAAGGATTTGATATATTGAAGACGATAATTTAAGAGAAAGAAAATTATTTAGGAGATGTTTTTATGTATGCTGTTTACTGAGGAAGAGAGGTATTGACCTGCACAATGGGAATGCAGCAACTTTTGAAATAGCTCCATTTCCAAAAGCAATTGCAGTGAGACCACAGCACTGACTCTGCTGAGAGGATCCCATGCACAGCAGAACGTGATCTTATCCCCCAGGCCAATTGCCTGGGCACAGAGTGGGGATCCAGCAGGACAGGAGCTGGATATTGAGAGTAAAACCCATCCCCAGCAGGGTTTGCTGTGGGATTGGAGAGCAGCACAGAGGGCTCAGCCCTGGAGTGCTGGTACCCCCCTGGGGATGGGGGCAATGCACACAGGGGGCTGCTGGAAGATTTCCAGCACCACTTTATCCATCAGTACCAGGTCCCTGAAATCCTCATGGTCACAGGCTCCAGAGGAGCCTGCTTGGAGGCCAAGAAGAAGTGCACATCCCCTGTCCATGCTCCCCTTTGGGGTGACCAGGAGTGATTATATCTCAGCCACACTGAGCAGCATTGCGGCCCTGAACAAGACAAGATTTGCAAATTCCTTGTCAGCGCCTTCATTTTCCAGCCCTCTGTTCCTCAGTGGCCTTTTTCATTCCAGTGACAGGATTGTGACAAATGGCTGAATTTCTCTGCTCTGCACCGTTCCTGGGGATCTGTGAACCTGCTCCTTTCCAGCACACCCCTGGGCCCTGTGCTGGGTGTTCCCTGGCCAGTGGAGGCAGCTCCAGCTGCACTCAGAGTCCTTTGAAATGATGCAGAACAGAGATGGATTTCAAATGGTGCTTAAAATCCTGTGTTATTGGTATAAATCCTGGGGTTTTTTCCCTTTTGCTCTCTTTTGGGTGGACTCCTGGCAAGTTTGACAGGAGCACAGGATATTTTTGATATATGGCATCAGGTCTGTTAGTTCAGAAACCCCACACAGAAGCTTGTTTTTAGGAAGAGAGAAAATAAGATTAAACAGGACAGGGAATGCTGTTATGAAGGAATGAAAATATTTTCATTACCAGAGTATTTGTATGTCAACAGCTGATAGGGAATGATGTGAGACATTCCCAGAAGGACTCCCAAAGATTTTTTCATTGTGTAATAGACCAATTAGCAGAGCCCAGATTAAATGAGCAATGTCACATTGCTTCTTGCATTAAAAAAGTGTGACAGTCTCTTCAGCTGGTAAATATTTGCATTTTTTATCCTTGTGACTTCAGTTATACTGCTTTCAACAGCTCTATGTTCCCAAGTAATACAGGGAAAATGGTAGCTTGTCCAGCATAACTTTCAGACATATAGATATATTTCTCCTATGTAAGATAAATTTTAAAATATTTATTAATGAGAAGCTTTGTACACTCTTGGAACACATCCACATGAGAAAAGGAGGGGATATTAAACTCTGCTAACACAGAACTTGTAATAATTTTAAGCTGACTTCATGAGTTAATAAAGGAGGAAATGAGCAAATTCAGTTTCAGACTGCTGCCCAGCTCTCCTGGAGCAGCCCTTGAATTGACCCAAAAGAAATTATTTGATTTACAGTTGTTTTCCAATATTGAAGTGGTTTGGATAAATTTTAGTCTTTTTCTAGAGAAAACAGCTGAATAAGTAGATAAAACATTAGTGCTATTAGAAAAAAAAATTATTTGCAGTGTAGCTTTGTTTTCTTGGCAGCTTTTAGATTCCACTGCAGAAGAGGCTGTTTTTTTGTGAGAGGGCTCTTTTTATGAATTAATGTTGGTTTGCAGTAGGTAGAAGAAATTGTGATAGATTTCAAGAGCTTTAACATTTAATTGAATTTAATTTCCATGCACCTTTTCTATTTCTACATCCCTGAAAATTTGCACAAGTTAATTATCAGTTAATGACTCTACTTTTTCTCAGATGAGTGATTGAAGCAGGTTATAACTCAGAATCACTTTGGAAGTGATGTGATCTGCATCAGTTACCTGAATTCATTGAAAAAAGGCAGAAGCAATGCAATGTTATTCCATGCCAGCACTCAAAGGACTTGCATTTCACAGGACACTCTTATCCAGCCAAATCTTCACTCTGGCTCATCCACTGATGCATTTTTACCTCATCTTTACCTTCTTCCTCAAATCTGTTTCTTTTGCTGGTGGCTCTTTCTGAATACAGAGCACAAAGCCTGTTCCTCAGCTCACAGGAACCCTTGAGAGAAGAACAGTGAATTCCATGAGAGATATTTATTAATAACACTGCAATTTGCTCCAGAAAAGACTCAGGATTCTACTGTCTGCTACACTTAGGTATTGTCATCCTTCCCTTAGAACCTTCCAACATTGCCTCCGGTGGGAGTTTCAGCAGGGCCTAAATAACCCTAAGGAACTGCATTTTTCATCTTCACCCAGGTTACAGGGGACCTTTTTTCAGGGGTATCCAAGAGATGATTTGGGACTAAATAGAAGTTGTCCTTCTAATGGTTTTTCAGAATTTCTTCTGAGGTTCATTGGTTTCTCCTCTCCTGCTGATCCTGAGTTTGAGGAATCTGCTTTGTTACATCATCAGCTCTGAAAACAGGGAGATGATGGGAACCTGCCTTCTGTGTGCAAAAGTCATAAAATGTGTGTGCCATAAGGAAAGGTTGAATTGTGTCAGAAAATACCAGTTTTCTCCTTTTTCACCTCATCTGTAGCTGCTTAAGGTGTTTACAGCATTTGTTGCATTTTTGCACCTATTTGGAAGTGCAGATTTCAGTGCATCTGTGTTTCTTTGAGAGATGTGTGTGCGTGTAAATGTGTGCAGGAAAGACCATTTCTCTTCTACTCTTCTTAAAATATTTTTATTTTATTTATACTCTAATATAGTAAATATTTTATTTATGGAGGGCACCTCTCTAGAATAAACCTGAAATAATACAAATACAAGCATTGTTCTTCTCTCTCCCTTGCCCACTCAAAAAAATCCCAGGATGTGAAGCTCCTTCCCGGGAAATGAGTCCAGCCCTGTGGATATTCCTTGCTGCAGGAAGAAATGAGCAGGTGCCAAGTTAAATAAGGTGCTGCTTTCCATCCAAAGGGGTTAGTGTGAATATAAAAAAGTTAAAACAGTGCCTAATGTTGATTAGCTAATAGTCACTTTTGAAATAGACTCTTCCCGCCCCTGGGGTCACTTGGAAGAGGAATGACTGCAGGGATTTCACTCAGGGTGGGGAACCACAGGCAAAAATGCAGTGAATAATTTGTGTGGTATTCTACCCGCTGCAGAGGAGCCTTCACCTCTTGCTGGAGTTTTTTGGCATCTAGAAGAGCTTATCTACCAGCAACATGGAGAGTGTAAGGTGAATTGCAAAAGAGGAATGCAGACAGCTTCTCCTATCAGCACATTGTTTTGGTTAGAACTCCACTGGAGTTCTGTAAAAATGCGCTTGGGGAAAGAGAAACAAGACAAAGTCAGCCTGTCCTCTGGGTTTGCTTAGTTAATCAAACAAGCTTATTGGGAAATTAACACTTCTGGGCTTAGAAAAGAATTGTTATTTTATTTTTCAGCTGTATCCAGCTGTCTGAATAACAACCAGGCACAAAAAAATCTCTTGCACTTCTGGCTGTAAATGCAGAGGTGGGGGGCCAGGAGCCTGCACTGTCAGCACTGGCATGGCAGGTTTACTTTGAGGAAGGAATATTTTTAGGCCTGACTTCTTGTGAATGACTGTGGATCTTGCAGCACTCCGGATGTTGGCAAGAGCAAAATTCTCAGCAAATCACCTTTTCTCTGACATTTTCTGCTTTATTTTAGATTTATCTGATAACTTCCACCAATATTAGCTGTTCTTTTGTGACTTCTTTAAAACCACCCTTTAAGAACTGCCTGCTTGCAAGGCTGGATGTCCTGCACTTCCCTCTTCTGAGCACACCAGTGTGACTCTCACAGCATCCTCCATGCAAAGATCCCCCTGGAAATTTCAGATGCATTTTTCAGCAGTTGATTAAAATGTGCTCCTTGTTTTCTAACTCATTTTTGCAGGGAATTAAGCCCCCCTCCCAAAAAGTATGAATCTGCTTGATGTTTTGGCTGTTTCACAGTGCCGGCCCTGAGAATCACCCTGGCTCTGCTGCCTCAATCCTTGCCCTGGACACCCTGAACCTCTCTCCCCAAATGGTGGTGGTGGTCTCTGCTCAGAACAGCTCCTCTGCAGACACCTTGAATTCTCTTTCACCAGCCTTGTCACCGTTCCCTCTGATTCCCTTTTCTTCCTTGCTCTTGGAGCTTCCCTATTTTGTGATGTTTCCTAAGCAGCTTTAGGAGCACAGGGGTTTCAGGGCTTGCTGGCTGCTTCCTCAGCTGCTTTCACACCCTTTACATTCTGTGGGTTTGCATTTTATCCCTGAGAAGCACTTTTCCCTGTATTTTATCCCTTCTCAGTGAACTGAAGCATGGGAAGTAAAGCCTTGAATTTCCAAATCATTTAAAGCTGTGCTAAAGTCTAGGTTATCATTTTGGTGATAAATCTCTGCAGCTGGAGAGCTCAAGTGTTCTCTGCACTCATCTGTGTCCTCAAAGACAGTGAACTGGGGGAGTTTTGGGGGTTTTTTAAAGAATTTTAATGTAAATAAGCAAAATAGCAAATGTCAGCCATGCTGGGGAGCAGGGGCTGTAGATAGTTGCACTGGTTCTGTGGTGTAGAAATGAATGAACACTTGTGAATGCTTTGAATAAGGGGTGCTGTGGAGAAGCAGCACCCCAGAATTGTCCCTGCTGAGCTTTGTCCTTCACCCGGGGAGGATCCCTGTCCCTGTCCTGATCTGCCTGAGCATCCCAGAGCAGAGAACAGATTCTGTGCTGTGCTTCCTGCCTTTAAGGGAGCTGCTGGGGTGAGTGAGGATGTGTGTGGGAATGAGTCACCCTGGAACTCCGCGTTCTCTCCGGGACAGCCTTCGGGAGGAGGGGGCGGCAGCATCTGCCGGGCTCTGGGGAAGGTCACTGCAGGGAACTCCGGCATTGGATCGGCCTGGGGGACAGGGGACTCTGAGCTGCACTCTTGGAGCTGCCAGGCTCTGGGGAAGGTCACTGCAGGGAACTCCGACCCTGGATCGGCCTGGGGAACAGGGGACTCTGGGTTCCAGGTCTGGAGCTGCCGGCTCTGGGGAAGGTCACTGCAGCGAATTCCGACGTTGGATCAGCCTGAGGGAGAGGAGACTCAGCCCCACTCCTGGAGCTGCCAGGCTCTGGGGAAGGTCACTGCAGGGAACTCTGACACTGGATCAGCCTGGGGGACAGGGGACTCTGAGCTCCATTCCTGGAGCTGCCAGGCTAATGGGGCTGGGGGACAGGGGACTCTGAGCTCCATTCCTGGAGCTGCCAGGCTAATGGGGCTGGGGGACAGGGGACTCTCAGCCCCACACTCACCATCTGCCGGGCTCTGGGGAAGATCACTGCAGGCAAACCCCAACATTCCATCAGCCTGGGGGACAGGGGACTCCTGGCTCCAGGCCTGGAGCTGCCTGGCTCTGGGGAAGGTCACTGCCAGCAAACTCCGACATTGGATGGGGCTGGGGGACAGGGAATCTCAGCCCCACACTCGGGATCTGCCTGGCTCTGGGGAAGGTCACTGCAGGGAACTCCGACATTGGATCGGCCTGGGGGACAGGGGACTCTCGGCTCCAGGCCTGGAGCTGCCTGGCTCTGGGGAAGGTCTGTGCAGAGAAACCCCAACATTTCCCATAAAGAAACCCCATAAAATTCTTTTTTAAAAACCCCAAAACTCCATAAACATCCCCCAGTTCACTGTCTTTGAGGACACAGGTAGGTGCAGAGAACAGTCAAGCTCCCCAGCTGCGGAGATTTATCACCAAAATGATAACCTAGATTTTAGCACAGCTTTAAATGATTTGGAAATTCGAGGCTTTACTTCCCATGCTTCAGTTCACTGAGAAGGGCAGTAGAGGGATAAAATTAAAAAATCAGCCTAGGGGACTCTCAGCCCCACTCCTGGAGCTGCTGGCTCTGGGGAAGGTCACTGCAGGGGACAGGGGACTCTCAGCCCCACTCCTGGCAGGTACACCATGATTATATCTCAGGCACACCGAGCAGCATTGCGGCCCTGAACAAGACGAGATTTGCAAATTCCTTGTCAGCAAATGCCTTTAGGAAGTGTGGGGCAGGAAATAAAGAAAGGAGTCCCTGTCTGCAGCTCCAGAGCCATTTCTCTGCTGCCTGAGACCTTTCTTTTACCCTGTGCAGTTGAGAGACATTTCCTGAGTGCAAAGGCTTCTCGGGGACCCATGGATTTCGATCAGGCTGAAGCAGCAGGAAAACAGAGCTCAGTGTGGCATGCTGCAGGAGCATGTTTAATGTGCAGCTGTGAAATCTGGGGAGGGGAGAAGCCTGAAGATGTAAGCTAATAATATAAAGAAAACTCATAAATGCTGTACATTTTATCAATGCGTTGTTCCAGTGTTAAATCTGGTTTAGACAAAAGCAGAACAAGCAGTAATGAGGTAGCTATTTCCTAGGAGCTGATTTTCACCTCATTTCAGACATGCAAATACATAACTATCTCCTATCCCACCATGTATTTTTTCCTGAAAATATATTGTGTGCCAGATGAATATTAATAATTTATTTCTCTTTATTGTAGGCAAAGAAATTATATGCAGCTTACCTAAACACTTTTTAAAAGCAAGTATTGAACAGGGGCAGAGTTTGATTAGTCATTTTCACTGAATTATTCAGAGTTTCAGAGTTTGGTTCTGCCGTTATTCTAATAAGTCCCAGGAAAATGTCTTTGGTCAAATGTATCCCTGTGGAAATCTGTTATGTTGTATTTAGTGCTTTAGTTCTAGTTCTTTTTCTTTTTTTTTCTTTCATATTTTTTAGGATCTTAAGTGGATTTTTCCTTTAAAGATGAGAATTAAGAGAAGTTTTGCTGTATAAATTCAGAGGGAATCAATAAGGCTTCACTTCCCTTTTGTGGGGCTATGTATTAGCCGAAAACAAGATACCTTAGTGTTTCACTCCAAGAGAAAAAAAAAAAAAAAAAAAAAAAAAAGATGAAATGTCTGTTCAGCCCTGGCTTGAGCTATCTGATAGGGAGCTGGAATTTATCATTTAAGAAGCCTTGTAGTTGAACTTCAGCTCTTCTCAATGGACTAATCTTGGAGTGTCTCTATGCAGGGCCAGATCAGGCTCCTTGGTGTCAGTAATCAACAGCAAATAACTTGGGGAGGTAACTGGCAACAGAAAAAACTGAGTTGAGCAATCACTCTGTTCCAGCTTTCTCTGATTTCCCTCCTTTTGTGTCCTTGCTTTTGCCCTTTCTCTCACATTAAAGGGTCTAATTAAGTGGACCTGTTAATTACCTAGACAGCTGTCATGATTTTGTTGTTCAGTCTATATGAACAACATATATCTCTCTTTTTAGGAGGTAAATGGGTTCAGTCCAGGCAAGAGGAAGGGTACATTGTCCCTCTCTTCTTCCTGGTAATGAACTCTCCTGATGAGTGCCCTGCCTGTGGTTGTGCTGCTCCAGAAGACACTCTCTTTCTAGGAAAATGCATGGAAGTCCTCAGATAGCCTGGAAAGACAATGAACACACAGATTGTGTCAATGAAAAGTCATAATTCATGTAAAAATGCAGACAGTCTGAAAAAGAATAACTGAATCAGCACAATAGTGGCAAATCCTTCTTATTTAACTACTTTGACAAGGGGAAAATTTCTGAAATACTAAAAAAAAAGACTTAGCTGTGCTATTCATATCAAATAAATCCAGCATCCCTTCAGCAAGTATTTTTTCTTCATCATCCTGTGAATAACCTGAGTTAGAACAGCTGGATAAGGAACAACTCTGACTTGCAGATGCTGCAATGCAGATTATATTTTATTAAGCTGAAATGAGAGACATAGCAAACTCTCCCAGGGAGTTCAGGAGTTTCCACCCTCCTAGTAATTGCATACTGTACAGGAAATGGAGGTTAAAAAAAATTACAGAAGTCACTCAGGGTATCTCTAATAGCGTCACTGCCTTGAAACAAGTTCTCATCTCAGAAATCCTCTGGCAGAAAGAACCAGGAATGCCTTTTGGTAGTTCTTGGTATTAGTCAGGAAAAAAAGCTCCTGAGCTGCAGGGCAAACTCTGCACTGGCACCTGCATTTCACACTGAGGTGCTGCCTTCTCCCCTTATCACCACTGCCTAAAAAGGGTGATTTGCTGCTCCTGCGAAGCACAGCTGAAAGTATTTCATGTTGTTAATCCCACAGGCAGCAGTCAGGAGCATTATCAGCCTGCAGCTTTCATCTCACCACGGTGATGCCAGATGAAAACTCAGCGCTGGGCTGCATGGGAGCTGCAGGCTGCTCCTGCCCACAGCCCATCCCTCTCTGGGAGCACAGCTGTGCTCCAAGCTTCCCTCCAGCCACCTGGGCTCAAACTGCATCTTAAAGGCAGAGCAATGCTTTCCCCCTCCTTCCTCTCCTTTCCTTATGAATACTATTAAAAAAAAATTTAAAAAATCCAAGTCTGTGCTGTTAGCTCTTGAGAATAAGGTTGTTTTGGCAGTTGCAAGTCATGACAGTCGCTATAAAAGGGAAGCTTTATACTCAGATTATGCTTTGTGAGGTAATTCTCTAAAAAACGTGGAGTACTGGGAGCGTTTCATCCCCAGCAGTGCCAGAATGATCAGTTTCCTCTCTCGAGTGGAGAGAGAGAGGGGATTATCTGGGAAACAGAACACTTAATTTTTTGTTTTCTTCAGTGACTGAGTCATTAACAGGTGGATGGTCGAGGAGCAGAAGGTTCTGTGCCGTGTTCTTGTTTCTTCTCACTGCCTATCATTGACTCCAAATTGGCCATTAGCTTCGTGTGCCTTAAAAGAGGCATTGTGTGCCCCTCCAAGGGAAGGAAAGGTTTCTTTGCAATTTATAGATAAGATGCTTTCAATGTGGGCTTGACTTAGCCTGTCCAAATTCAGAAAGCTGAGGCTCTTCCAGGTCTGATATGTGGGGTGTACCTGATGAATTGTGCTGGAACTGCTTCATGATTTTGTAGGAAATTGAACTCCTTCTTCAGCACAGTTACCTGGATTTCTTTATGTGCATCAGGGACTTCACAAGCTGCCAGTGAAAAAGGGGGTGGTGGATTTTTGTGTACTTCATTTGCTCTATTTTCTATTTTCCAGAATAAACACAAGGTTGAATGTGTTCCATTAAAATGGTCATATTTGAATTTAAACCATCACAAGTGCAAAAATCTTGTGGGAGAGGAAAAAAAAAAGCTCTAAGACATGAACCTCATTGTACTTCCTTTGAGATTCCATCAGAATAGTAAATTAATTACACTGAAACCACCATGCTACACAAAATATTTGCTTTAGTTCTGTCTTTGTTGTGTACCAGCCAAAAGTGGTGCAAGATAGAGGCTCTTAGGAAAACTGAACAATGCATAATACATAAATTGGGCAATTTAGAGCACTGGTGGGATTTTATGACTATAAAAAGTACAGCTATATTAGCTCTTGCAAGATTGGAGACAAGTAGGATGTCCAGAAAAACTTAATTTATAAAAGATTTAGGTAAATTTCAAATTAACATGCTCAAATGTCCTTAAATCGATGTGAATCTTTGACTTAGCACTCTGTCAGTAATATTGATATGCTTCAATAATTATGAGAATAATTATCAACACTTATTTGACTTATTCCTTTCTGAAAATATCTGTACAGTTAACAGCAGTGTAATTTACTTTATCTAAAGAGGAATTTGATTCTATGTATGAGGTGACACAGGTAGTCAGCAAATCTGCATTCATTAAGTTTTAATAAAAGATCACATTTGGAGTTTGGCTGTATGACAGAATGTGGCAAATCAGAAAATACAACCTCTAACACACGTGGCTATCCAAGCTAGATAAATGGGCAAGACAGAATAATAAATGCTAATAAATGTGCTAATAAATGCAAATCTATGCAGACTAAAAGTGAAAAAGAAGGTGTTTGAAGGGCACCAGATTGCTTGGTTTACATCCTGGGATCTCAGGAGATCAAGCTGTGTAGAAGTTGATATAACAAATGCTCAGATTTGTAATTTTATGCTTCAAGAAAATTACTGAAGCACTTCTATTGAAGCAAGATGCATAAGAAATAAAAATCTTACAGTGTGCACTGTACTTCCATCTTTACTTTTAATGAATTTAATTTTAAATTATAGGTAATTTTTAGATCACATAATGTAGCCTGTGGTTTAAAATAGTTTCTCAGAACTTTTTTTTTTCTTGCTGCTATTTCAGTTGTAAACATTCAATAAACAATAAAAGGGCATTAAATCTATATCACTGCTTCAGTGAAGGCTTTCTGTCAGTAAGTATCAACTGGCTCATTTAACAACTTGGAGTTTTTATGCTTCTTTGACATGCAGCCAACAACCAAATTCCCTGGCTCTTGTGTCCTCTTGGAGTGCTCCAAAAGGCTAAGAGCACATTAAATTGAAAAGAACTCTCAGAATGCTACAAGGCCAGGCCACTGTCACATATCTGACAAAGGGCCTCCATACAATGAGTCACATCTGATGGACAGAAATGGGCTGAAAGCATCAGAATCATCTGTTGCATTGACATCTTTCTGTATTTAAAATCACATAACAAAAGCACAACCACAAGGCTGTGGGCTGGGACCTGCTGATTCTCGTGTCAGCCAGATGTTTGCTGGCCCTGTCTGTCTCAGCTGAATGCATCAGCCTGGCCTGCCTGGAGGAGAGGAAATGGGTGACATCAGTGAAACCTTGCCTGCAGTGGGCTGCTCACTATCTCTCCCATCTGAGGCTGCTCATCCTTTCAGAAAAGCTGCTGGGAGCTGTCCTGAGAGCGGGTCTGGAGCGGGCCCAAGCTGTGTGAGGAGCTGTTGTCCTTTTGTCCCTCCTGAGCCAGCAGAAGATCCCAGCCCGTGCAGACCCTGAGCCCATGGCCCTGGCTGTCCCGTCCCTGCCCCTGCAGGATGCTCCTGCTCACAGATGATTCACAGGCCAGGGCTGCAGGCAGGGAGGGCAGGGATGGAGCTCCCTGCCAGGGGGAAGAGCTCAGAGCTGCACAGGAGGGACAGGGAGCATCCCCTGAACAGCCCAGGCACACAGAGCTGGCGCTGCACGTGGCTGGGGAGGCACCTGCCAGGCACACGGATGTCAGCAGATTCCAGAGCTCCTCACCTCTCAGAGTTTCTGGGCTCCTGGTTACCCTGCACAGGGTGCAGGTTACACCAGCTCTGGTCACTTCACCCTCAGAGACACCCTGCCCATCAGGAGAGCTTTAGGAGCAGAAAGGGAATTTTCTGCACCCAGGCAGCACAGAGAAGTTAACAAGTGCTGAACTCAAACAGGCTGTGAGCTGTGCTGGAGGACCAGGCAGAGATTAGGGCACCGTTTCTGAGGAAGGGCAAACGTTTGGGTGGACAAGGTGATCAGAAATGATAATGGGGTGGCAGCTTAGGCTGGGTGTGCTGCAGCCAATGATGTGGGCAGAATAAGGAAGGAGAAAACTGAATTTAGAATTCTTAGCCATCCTAGTCCAAAACCAGGAGTAGCTGGACAAAGAGACTGACATGAGCTCAAGGAAGACAGCCATTGGCACAAGGATCCTGATTCACACCTTTTCCATCACTTCTGTACTGCTCGGTTCTGTTTGCTCTGTGTTGTGTTCTGCTCAATGAAGTCTTTTGTTCTGCCCTAAAGTCCAGGTCTATTTTGTGATTTTGTTTGTGAAAGATGCTCTGTGCCTTGGATTGCTCTCTCTGCCCTGCCTGTGCCTGCTCCAGGCTGTCCTGTCTGAGATGGGCCCAAGCAAGACATTCTATTCAGGATGTGAAAGAGCCATGGGTGTACAGGTAAATTTCTCACTCTTCATAAAATTCCACTGTTGTCTGTTGCTGCTCCCTGAGCTGGCAGCTTTTATGGAATCCCTTATTTCAAAGTTTTGCTTAGTGATAGCCTCACTGCATTGATAAAATCAGGATTTTTTTTATTTTTTTTTTACTTTGCAGATTGCTTCATACTTTTAAATGCTTGAGTTTCATATGCCATTTTATGACAGATGATAATATTGCCATGTAATTCTCCATGGCTGACCTTAGTTTTCACTTCACTTAAAATGCATATCATGAGGAAATCTCATCTCACTCTGCACTTCTCTGAGACAGTCATGAGCACACTGGACACCCCAACTCCAGTGCAGATTCTTGTGGAAACTCCACAATTTCCTGTGGCCAAGGAAGTGGCCCCACTTATCAGGAAGTGGTAATGATTTATTTATGAACATGAACACCTACTATATTTTTTATCTCATTTGAACTTAAAGCTCAGAGAGAGAAAAATTTATCATGAGCTCTCTGAGAATATAAGTGAGGTGCATGAGGAAGGTGCCTATATCTGTTTGTTTGTCTTTTCAGAGCAAATCAGTATTTCTAACATTCTGGCAGCCATTAACTATTCCAGTCTCCTTGGTCTTGCTTAAGGTTATTTTGATAAATGTGCCTTTTCTGTCCCCCTGATATGATGTATTTAAATATTCCTGCACTCTTCACATAGAAGATTTTCTTTTTTACCTTTTGATTTTCATTTTCTTCTAACAAGAATTAACTCTGTAGTTAGAGCACTGCTGTGATGGATGTTCTCCTCCTACAAGCAGCAACATGGTATGTGTTAAGTGTTCCTGTTAGGAACATTTTGATCCAGGACAACCAAAGAATTATTTCTGCTCTTGTGTATATTCTGACCAAGTGCTTTATAAATTTTTTGAGGGAAGATATGTTTGGGGCTTTTATTACAATATTATTTACAGGAAAACTTGGAAATGTGACTAGACTTTTAAAATTATATCCAACATGGGTCCTGAAAAACTGGGTGAAAAAATCATCTTGGTTAGACCTTGATTTTTTTTAAATTTTATTTTTATTTAGGAAAATAAAAACTTGAAATGGATTTCTCAAAAGCCCAACACAATGATCTTATGTGAAACAAAATTACTCATTTTCATGTCAAGGAGTTGCTCCTTGAAGGTTAAATTGAAGGTGTCTTGATATGAACAGACAATTTGAACATAAACATTTATTAAAAATTTCTGAGATGTAATACTTTGTTAAGAACTTATTTTCTTGAGAGAGGATCAGCTGAGCCACCCCATGTGCAGGCTGGTGGCTGTGTCTGACTGTGTCCCAGCAGTGCCACTGAGCAGCCCCTGTGCTTCAGCCTTGGGTTTGTCCCATTTTCATGATTTGCTCCCCAAAGCAAAGGGATTTTCTTCCCCATTGTTAAATGCATTGCTCTGTTTGAGCTGTGACTTGTGCTGCCTTGATTTGTACATACACACTTCAATAATCTCTACAGAGATTATTGCACCTCCCTTGGCTTTAGGTTTCTCTCTTCACATTTATTTTCTAAGGCTCTGCAGTCATTCCCCAGCTCCTGGCTGAACTGGTGCCCTGCTGGTCTGAAGCTGGGCGGGTGCCTCCTCTCCTTTGGATGGTTGTGGGAAATGGATTTGTAGAAAATTCTCAAAACTTGACAGCAGGCTTAAATAGTGTGTATCTGTATGTAAACTCTGAGGTAAGAAATGCTGATTTAGAAATGCCATGGAATAGGGCAGACATTGTTGAGAGAGAAATGGAACTAGAAACAAGTTTCAAAGAATGACCTGGCAAATAAGACTAGGTACTTTAGAGAAATAGAACTATGAAAAATGCATTGTAGTAGGACCTATGAGGGGTAATTTTAGATTATTGGTTTTAAGGCATTTGTAATATGGTGTGGCAAAAGCTGATATGCCAAGAAATGCTTATAATGTATTGTATTAGGAAATAGTTGGCTTCTGCTTGTGATGGCATGAATTATAACATGTATTGTCTCACCCTTCACATGAGACTGAAAATGGAATAAAAGTTTTTAAAGCACCACTCAGTTGTCCCATCTCTGGGTCAGAAAAAGGTAAAATCCAGCAAATGGTGCTTGAGGAGAAAGATTGGTTAGTTCTTCTCTCATCTAAAACCTTTTGAATGTAGCCTGAGAGAAGTGGTTGAGTCAGTGTAAAATCCTCTCTGCAGAGTGCCTAACGTTGTGTGGAAGGGGACACATTCCTCAGGAGTGGCAGAACACTGTGACACACATCACCATGACACAGAGTCTGGGGGCTTTTTTGTGGGGTTTTTTTGTTTGTTTTTTTAATTGGTTATTGCCCAAGCACTTGCACTCTTTGCTGTTGTGGTGTGTGTTACGGAATTAATCAACTTTTTGGGAGCTCTGTTTTTCTGTGCAGCAGGAGCTCCCTGGAACACCACGGGGTGGAGAAGTCCCACAGGATAAGGAGCAGTCTGTGTGCAGATATTCCCAGAATGGCCATTCCAGAAGAGTACAGAGCTGCTTCTCCCTTCCTAGCCAATTAATCAAGTGATGGATGTGATCAAAAGGTTTTAAATGTATCAGCCTCCCTAGAAATCACAGTCCTGACAAAAGCAGCGTTGTAGCATCCTCTGAAAGAGCAGGAATTCCTCTTTCTCCCTGATAGTTCCTAACAAAGTCCAGAAAACCTTACAGTAAAACCAATTTAGAATAAAGAATTCCTTTATCAAAATGATTTCCAGAATTATTTTTAATCACAGGAGATTGGGAGAATTCCAACCCATGAATGGAACCATGATCAGCAGCAGTGCCTGTCCTGGGCACTGCTCAACTTGAGGAGGTGCTCACTTGAGTCTCTCCTCACAAACGAACCCAAAATAACAAAGTTTCAAAAGATTTCAGGGAAGAATCCCTTTTCAGATAATTAATGCTAAGTAGTTAAAAAAAAAAATCCTTTTTCTTCACAAGTGGCATCCCATCCCCCTCCAGAAAGGCACAGTCTGACATCTGCTACTGCTGCTGCTCTGCCTGTTATTATTTGTCTTAGAGCCTCTGCCCATTCCTTTGCTTCTACAGCTGCTGCTGGTGTTTCCTCTTGGTGCTTCCTGCCTGCCTGGCCTGAATTCCTAAATGTGACACCCTCTTGGCCCTCTGGCTGGCTGCCCAGCTGGTTAAGGGCTGGCATCCAGTGACTGCAGCGCTTATTTCTGCACTCGGAACATGAAATAATATTTGGGTTTCATTTTCTTTCGAGAAGCTCTTCAAGACCCTTTCATGAAGGTAATCTATTATTTTTTCATGCTGACCCTTTGATCTGTGGAGGATCTTGTACCCGTGTGAGAATTGCCAGTGCCTGCAAGGGAAACTTGGGGCCAATTTCCTGCTGCAAAAGCCTTGAGGAGCTGCTTTGGGTGGGGAAGGGGAAGATGACTGCACAGCCTTGCCCTGGCAGCATCCCTGATATCTCTGCTTGCTGTAGACACTTCCCAGTAGAGGGGAGAAAAATGCAAGGAGGAATTCAGGCTGTGCCTTGTCTCTTGTTCTTTCACCTCAGTGTCCCTCTGGAAGCCCAGAGAGGAGAGGTTCATGGTGAGTCCTCCTCCCCAGTGCCCTGGGAGATGTTTCCTTCAGCCTCCAGGAGGAGAGGGAGTGCCTGTCTGGGCCCTTTCATCAACAAAGATAATAGCTAAGAACTGGAGAAGAGGCAACTGGAACTGCAGAACCTTCTCCTCTGTCACCTTAAATTTCTCACATTTAATGAACTTCATAATGCAGTGCTGAATTTAACCACATTAAGGACTACATGGCCAAGGTATTTTGGCTTTTGGGAACTGACAGATGAGAACCTGGCCTCTGGAAGATGAGACATTTGAAAGAGCCCACAGTTTATGGCAACAGCTTATCAGCAAAATCCCCATTTGGCTGATATGAGGTTTTTCTGGTTTTATTAGATCACCTAGGAAATATTCCTGTCTTCTGTACTAGCACTGGCCCTTGCCAACATCCTGAAGGGTGGGGAACCTGCTGACCTGATTATTTGGAAAAGACAACTTTTCTTTTCCTGTCCTGAAGTTACCAGCTGTATTCTATCAATGGCCAAAATAGACTTCTGATGTAATATTATCTTTTCAGCTGTGAAACAACACCTATCCCATGTAGATTTTTTAAACTTGGAACCAAAATAAATCCTTGCTTAGCTACAAGGATTTATTGTAGTATGGGTGGTGGATTTATTGTGGTATGAGTAGCCTGATGCTGGCTTGTGCACAGAGTGGCTAAATTGAAGCATTCCGGCTCCAACCTGATGTTCCCACTTGTCTGTCATCTGGATGTGGAGCATTTTTTTGCACTGGATAAGAGTAAGATGTTATTCTAGGAGATAACACTGTGCAGGCTAGTAATCACTTTTTTATGGATTAAAGTATTTCCAGAGCTACACCATGTCCAGCACAGAGAATACCAGGGAAAGGTTCATCTGAAATGGGCACAAGGAGTGACATTGGAAGGGATGCATGGAGCTGTGCCCCACCAAACAATGGCCAAGGGCTCCTGCTGTCTTCTAACCCAGAAGACTCAGAAATTACATGGAAATACCACTAAATTAAAAGGGAAAAAGCAGTTATCACCTCTTTTTCTCCTGAAGTTATTCAGTTAGCTCTGTTGAAGGAGCTGAAGGCAAGAATAGACCCAGGTTTGAAATGCCAGGTTCTGCAGACAAACAGTTTCCAGGGGCAGGGATCAGCCTGTGCAGAGGCACAAGGTTTGTTTCTTGCAGCTGGCCTTGAGTGATCATTTCTCAATGTTTTGCTGTCATGCTGCCCCCACCACAGGTAAGCAGCACCTAAAACATTCTCAGGACAAGGAAACGAATGGATGTGGAAAAAATAAGTTTGAATTTGTGAGACAAATATATGTAACCAATAAAGCATTTCATCTTCATGTAATTTTGTGTCAGTACAATGTAGTGGGGAAGAGCAAGAATAATCTTTTGCCAAAAAAAGCTAATTTTTAAGAGAACCAAGCTGCTGAGTACTGTCATGACTCATATTCCTTAAATCTGTATTTGCCATACTCAGATTACTATCAAAATATAAGACAGATACTATGAAGAAAATCTGCAGCTTTTAAGGATGTTGAGTAAAAGCCTGGAAACACAGGATGTGGGTAACAGTGCACTGCAGTCCTGCAGAGAGGCTTGTGGTGAACTTCCACCAGAAAATTCCTTGGAGACTCCTGCTCCTCCATTTGGAATGTTCTGGGCACTGCCAGGGGCTTCACAGGTGGGTGAAATTCTATTGCCTCTCCCAAAAAGCAAGAACAAGCACAGGAGGGGTTAATTTTGACTTTTAGTCCATTCTTAGACGGTATCTTGGGAGTGTGCTTGACAATCTCAATTTGACACCTGTATATATATATTTATTTTTATTGGAACCTAGAATTACATTGGATTTTAAGTGATTCCGTTTGGTTTGTAAAATGATATTTTGTTTACATTGGTTCTTCTGGTTTGTTTTCAAAATGTTGTTACAGTGAGCTCTTAAATATTTTAATTAGCAGCACATTAAAAAATACTGTTTTCAGGGAATTAAGTCATTTAGAACTAGTTAAGGCCCTTCTGTATCACTTTAACCTGAATCTAGGCTGCTAATCCTGTTGAATAACAAAAACACTGAATTTCCCTCCCTGGTCGTAGACTCAGGCAGATGCTCATGAATAAAGTGCACCTTGAATGTCACTCAAGGGAAGAAACATTAAAAAAGTCGATTTTCTAATTATCTCTAAAAGATAAATTAATTCCACTAGTGGTGGTTATGTGGTCTAGTGGAATTTCTGAAATTCCTGGGGTATCTGCTTGTTTCATATGATATTTCTAATGATGTCCAATAAAACACTCTCAGAATGTTCCTTCAAGCTGAAAAATGCTTTTGGTTTTCCCATACTTGTAAATATTTGAGTACCTTGATATTATTTCATGGCTTTCAGTGTCATGTATTTAAAAAAAAAATTCCCAAATCCATTAGGGTGTCTTCTCATTGCTTTTATTGAACATTTGTCAGAACTTTGGGGGCCACACAAGAACCTCAATGTGTGAAATGCATCATTTACAGCAATGGCTGCAGGTGTGGCCATGCAGAAACCTCAGCATATAAAAGATAAATATGTACATTGCCCATTCAGCTGGGCTTTGGTCTGGCCACACCAGTGCTGCCTTCCCTTGGGGAGGGCTGGGATCTTCCTCCCATTTTCCTTTCTCCACAGTTCCCTGCCACAGACATCTTTTATGAAAAATCCTTTCCTTAGGATTTTTCCTCCTGAGAAGCTGGGAGGCCTCAGGAACAAAATGTAAACATTGATTATCTGCTGCTGTGGAATGCAACAGGTGCATCTGGGATTGGCCTATGTTAGATATTTTTAATTAATGGCCAATCACAGCCCAGTTGGCTCAGACAGAGAGCCAAGCCACAAGCCTTTGTTATCATTCATTCCTATTCTATTCTTAGCCAGCCTTCTGAAGAAATCCTTTCATCTATTCTTTTAGTATAATATATATTATAAAATAATAAATCAAGCCTTCTGAACATGGAGTCAGATCCTCATCTCTTCCTTCATCCTCAGACCCCTGTGAACACTGTCACAGTTCCCCTCGTTTTCTCCTTGGTGTCAGTGCAGGTTTTGAGCCTCCATCCAAATCTGTGCTGGTTTTCCTTGTGTTTCTGGGCTTCTGCTGTGTGTGCTGAAAGCCAAGGCACTGAGCATCAGCTGCAGCTCCCCCCAGCCCAGCCCTGCACTTTTCTGCTGCCTGCCACCTCTCAGTTCTGTGCTGCTCTGCAGGATTCTCCCTCCTGGATAAAAGGCACAGCATCAGAGCCCCCGGCTTCAAACAGCTCCATTATCCCCTGGATCCCAAACTGCCCTGCTTGTTTTCAGGCCTCTCCCCTGGATTCGTGGCAGAGCTGCAGCCTTGCTAAACAACCTCCCCTCTTTGCTCTCCCCTGCTCAGCCACAAGTGGCCTTCCCTGTGACCCTGCTGCCTCTGCCACCTGGAGCAGCCTTCCTGTGCCTGCTGCCTCTGAGTCACCAGCTGCATTCCAAATGCCATGTGAAAGCCTAGAGCTTCAGCCTTGCCTTGGAACAATCTGCAGCAGCTTAAGGAAAACAACCTCTGGCTGCTACCCAAAGAGGGTTCAATAATTATTTCTCTAACCCTCCTAAATGTAAAAAGGTTGGGCACCAAAAACAAATAGGAGGAAGACCCCACGCATATTATCCATATTGGTCGGATTTTTATCCAAGAGGTAACAGGAATAAAATAAAATATAAAATATAAAATATAATAAAAATAAAATCACATATATAATATATAATATATAATATATTATATATAATATATTATATATTATATATTATATATTATATATTATATATTATATATTATATATTATATGTTATATGTTATATGTTATATGTTATAAAATATAATCTTGACCATTTCCTCTGCTGCCTGCAAAATACAAAATTAAAAAATGTCTATCCATACAAACAAAACATATTGGTATATTGATTTTTTTTGTTGTTTGCTTCTCTGTAATATTCCCATCAACTCCTGGTTCTTAAGAATCATTTCAGAGCAGGTGTATGTTAAGCAGTAGTAAGGACAGAGTGTACTGTTCAAGCAGAAATAAGGTTAAATACCCATCAAGAACAGGATGATTGGAAGAACTCACTTAAAGCAATTCCCAATTCTGTGCTGCTGAGACCATCCCTGTTTTAGAGCCTCTGCCCCATTCTGGTGAAACTCTCTCCAGACCATCCCCACAGGTGATGGATGCACTTCAGTTCTTACAGGAGGTATTTTCCATCCTGCTCTCTGCCAGGGACAAGGCAGCACCAGGCAGGTTTCCAGGCTTCAGCAGAGTAAAAGAAAGTTTGATTCAAATTAACGTGGCAGGCAAAAAGCATTTGGGAGCCACTTTCTAGCAAAGTCCTTGCTAATGCTGAGAGGAGCAGAGCAGGGAGGGAGATCACAAAGTCATCCTCAGTGTTTGCTTCCAGCATTATTTTTACTAACTGCTCAGTGTTTTGCTCTCTCTCTAAAGTTCTCAAGGGCTATTTTCCCTGTAACTTTCCATCTTTTTCTCACTGCTGCTTGTGGCGTTGCTTGTGAATGCTCATCCCAGCCAGCCTGGAGCAGCTTCTGCCTTGTGCCTGGGGAAGGCAGCACCCTGCTTCCAATTAGCAAGGCAAGGAAGCTCTGCAGAGCCTCCTCCTAACGAGAAACACCTCTGGTGTTCTTTGTTTGTGTTTGGAGCCTACTGTCCCTAGTCGAGCTCAAGAGATTGCTGTGCTTGGAACCAGATACGCAGATCTTGTCTTCATTAGGAAAAAGGTGGTTTAGATGTCTCGCTAAAGGGATTCAAAAGACTTGAGCTTAATACAAATCAGTTGCTGTTTTTAAAAGGGGGTTGTTAACTTTAAATAGCTAAAATAGATTAAAACAGCTGCTGTCTTTGGTAAGGCTGGAGCAATGGCTACAATCAGGCAATAGCCGTGGTGTGGCTCAGCCAGAAACTGCCAGACAGACTCTCTAGGCCAGCCAGGTGAGCTCTTCTTTCTGCTGCTGGGGCCACTCAGGATTTCTTTTCCACGCCTGGAAAGGGCTTTGTGTGAGCACCCAGGGGTGCCTGCCTCGCCTGGCAGGGTACCTTGTTGTATAAAACACAACAAAATGGTGAAATAGTGTCAGAACTCAGCACATCCCTCAGAGAGTCCAGAGTTGCCAAGGACCCCACCAGGGGGCTCAGAGACCCTGGCATGCTGCCCAGAAGACCTGGGGATTTGATTTTGACCCCTGGAGCAAGTTGCCAGCTTTGTATGAGGACATGAAAGTCACACAGGTTTGAATGGTGTAATAACAAAATGATCACAGGGTGAAAATGTAGATTTTAGGATTTTTGGTATGGGGGTTATGGGGACAAGATGGAACAATCAGGGCATGTCCAGCCTTTCTCCTTCTTCTTCTTCTTCTTCTTGTTCTCCATTTTCTGCAGTGATGTTGGCACTTTGGGATTGGTTTAGAGTAGAAGTGCACTGTCTAACATAGGTGATAGGTATTGGGAATTAAGTGTAAATATGTTATATGTAGTTTGTAGGATAAAAAGGCAACACCACCCCGGGGGCGGTCAGAGTGCCTGTGGCTGCCCTGCTGAGCAGATCTCAGCTGGGCAGAAAGAAAATTTTATAGATAAGAATTAATAAACAACCTCAAGACCGAAAAGTGAATAGTCCAGACTCGTTCTTCAGTTGTGCAGGCCAAAGCAGAGACATCCTGCACATCTCAGGGCAGCAATTATCAACAGCAACCTGAGAAAATAGGACTTGTACCTTTGAGCAGGTTCCCTGTTCCTCTACTTGTAACTTTTTGTTGCTCTTTACTCTGTGTGAGTGCACAATGGGTAGGAAATTCCTTCATGAGGGTTGATACAACCCCAGATTTCCCCTTAGGCCCTAGAAACTTTGTTCTCCTAAAATTTTACATGAAGAGGAAAAATTGTCAACCATGAGGGGAGAGAAGAAAGTCACCATCAATCTGAGTGATAAAATGATGTTTGCCCAAAGTAATGAAGTTTTTTCTGTACCAGACTGGGCAGCTTTGTCCAGATTAAATTTCAGTGTCATTCAAAGTTTGGGTCTCTTCCTTTTCTCTTTCAGTACTGTGAGCATTGCAACTGCTGATGTGAACAGTTGTTCCCACACCACTATACTGTTTATGTTATTAACCCTAATATAAGCCAGTCTTAATGGGGATAAAAGTCCTTAACATCTCCTTAATGCTTTTTTCAGCCACTTCAGTTGCTTCATCTCTGAATTAGAATTACTTACACACTGCTATTGTATTTAAATACAGCACTTACTTATCTGTGGGTAAATGCTAGTTTGGTTCCAATTATTGCACTGGAAGCCTGAGGCTAGAGTGAGGTTATTGCTTAAATAAAATATTAGAGGAAGGAGGCCATTTGGCTCGTTTTGTTCAAAATCCTGGGGTGATCATTTGTGTAAAACCACTGAAGACTCACACAAATGACACCTGAATAAGCTCCAGGGAGAATGGTCATCTCAGTTCACACTAGAAAAACCCCAGCTTGAGAGTCATTAATGAAGCAGGAGAGCTGCAGAAAAATTCCCTTCTGCATCTCCAGTAAGAGATTGAGGAATAGCTGAAGCAGCTAAGAAATATCACTCATCACTGCTCCAAAATCTAAGGAGAGTGGGGTTGGGGGTGCAGCTGAGAGGCTCTTGGAAACTTTTGAAATTGTTTTCAAGGTTATATTTAACCTTCATTAAATGTTCAAGTAAGTGAATATTTTGGTTTGTTAAGTGGGGTTCAGGTTGCAGTACAGACCACCACTCATTTCTGCTTTAATCTTTGCACTTATGGGAAATATTTGCCAAGTTTAGACACTGTTTGCTCTCTTCCCAGTCTCTTGATTTAAACCCAGCAACAAAGCAAAAAACTTTTGAAAAGTCCTACTTGCATCTGATATAAATTAAATCTGTGTTGATATTAGCTTTTCTGAATATCTAGGAATTTCTGCATTCTAATATCTTCGAATTTCTGGTTTGTGAGCTTGGCTACTGTGGGCAGTGTGTTCCTGGATGCCAGGAATGCCAGGCTGTGCCCAGCACTTTGGATTCTGACTTCTATCATGTACCCAGTTCTGAACTGAGAATTATAACAGTCCAATAATTTTTGGTGGTTTGTTGTTGTTGTTGTCAGTTTTTTGTTTGTGCTTTGTTTTGTTTGTTTGTTTGCTTGTTTATGGGGTTTTGGTGGGTTTTTGTTTTTGTTTTTGTTGGGGTTTTTTTGGGGGGCATTATTTTGGGGGGTTGTTTTTTGGAGGCTTGGGGGGGTTTTGTTTGGTTTTTACTTTCTATACCACAGGAAACAGTATTGATTACTTGTGTGTACTACAAACATGTTAGTCAGGCATGGCTGGCACAGCAGCAGGTACCTGCAAAGCCACCCAGTGCTGGATGACACACAGCTCTGGCATTTCCTTCCAGGGGAACCTGAGGTGCAGCTGCTCCCCCCTGCTCCCTCTGGGGCTTGCCTGGCATGGAGGCTCTGGCCAGGCTGTCCAGCATTTTGGAAAGGTCCATGGTGAGGTTTGATTCCCCAGCATTCTATTTTCCCATCAGCTCTACCTGCTGGAGTGTGATTTGGTTGTGTGGACCTGCACGGGGGAGGATGAAACAGGAAAGCTTTATAAATATGATTGTTTGGTGAAAGATTTTGAGAATATGGAAACTATAAGAGAGATTGAAATGAAAGTAAGCTTTGAGATATTTTAGTTACTCAACAACTGGAAAGCAATGGTAGTTGGTTGAAGGTAATTTTTTTTTGATGGAACAACACCCTCTGCTTGCAGACAGCTCCAAGGGTCACAGCAGACCCTAACAGCTTGGTAGAAGAGGTTTAAAGAGGAGTTTTTAGGGTTTAAAATGTAACACAGTATGGTAATGTAATGATTCTTATGGGCTGTATGGAAATCCTATAGGATTTGTATCTTGTATTAGATTGGTTAGTGAGAATCAGAATAGTCAACACAGAAGAAGATTTATGGTATTGTAACGGGAACTTCGTACTCTCTCACTCTCTTTCCTCTCTTTTACTCTCTCATCCCCTTTACCTTGCCTTCTCTCTTTCCCTTTCTCTCCCTCTCTGGGGTCTGCTCTGAGCTGTGGCTGCAGCTCCCAGCAGGGCCCTGCACCCAGGCCCTTTGCAATGAACCCCAAATCCCAGCAGGGCCCTGCACCCAGGCCCTTTGCAATGAACCCCAAATCCCAGCAGGGCCCTGCACCCAGGCCCTTTGCAATGAACCCCAAATCCCAGCAGGGCCCTGCACCCAGGCCCTTTGCAATAAACCCCAAGTTCTCAGCCCTGGCTGCAGAGATCTCTGCTCTCCGTCCATCTCCACCATCCCACCCCGACACTCCTGCAGCAGGCCCATGGAAGGAGGACTGAAACCCTTTCAAAGTGGCCAGACCCAGTCCAGACACCTTGCTGGTGTTCTCACCCTGCCAGAGCTGAGCTGTGGGGCTGTGTAGCTCACAAACAAAGGACAAAGCTGTGATTGCTCCCTGGAGCAGCTGCAGTCCAAGGCTCCAGTGCTGTGATGGGGCTGCTGGAAAGGCCAGGAGGCCTCCAGGGCTCTGCTCCTCCTGCCCTGGGAGTGTTCCTCATTCCTGGCACTGCAGGATGCTGCAGCCAGCCCTCCCAAGGGAGCTGGACTGGCCTGCCAGGGGCTGGGGACACTCCATGGCTCCAGAGCCAAGCTGTGAGTGTCTGAAAACAGCCCCAAAGCCTCCATTCTAGAGGAACACGCTGCTCTACAAAGCCCCTGCCCACACCAGGGCACAGGAGCCAGCTCTGAGAAGGGCCCATGCTGGGAACAACATCCTGCTCCTTCTGCTGCCTGCTTGTGGGAGCCCAGAGCATCCCTCTGGCTGTCCAGGATGGCCAGGACCCTGCCAGGGGGCTCAGAGACCCTGGCACACAGCCCAAAACACCTGTGGGTTTGATTGTGACCCGTGGAGCAAATTACCAACCTTAGATGAAGATCAGCAAGCCACAACAGTTTAGGTAGAATAATAATGAAGTTATCACAGGGTGGAAAAGTAGATTTTGAGGTTTTTAGAATGGGGGTTCAGGAGGCAAGATGGAGGGAACTGGGCATGTCCAGCCTTTCTCCTTCTTCTTCTTCTTGGCCTCCATCTTCTGCTGTGATGGTGGCACTGACAGATTGGTTTAGAGTAGAAGCTCACTGTCTAACATAGGTGACAGGTATTGGGAAGTAATTGTAAATATTGTACACGTAGTTTTTAGTATAAAGACATAACACTGGCCTGGGGGCAGGCAGAGTGCCTGGAACTGTCCTGCTGGATGGACCTCAGCTGGGCAGGAGAAAAGTTTTTATAGATAAGATACAATAAAAAACGTTGAGACTGAGAAATGAAGAGCTCTGACTCCTTCTTCAAGCACCGGGATGGGAAAAGAGACTTTGGAACTTTTCTCAGGGTCATTCTGACAAGCAAGAGATCCCAACACCTGCTCACTCCTGATGCTCTCCAAGGTGGAGACAGCCTGTGCTCATGGAGGGGAAAGAGCAGGAGAGGTTGTTCTGGCCTGTGTTATTTAGGAAGTCAGGCTGCATGTTACATGATCACCTCACAATCTGTAACCATAAAGTGCTGGGGCTGGTCCTGCTCACACATCTCAGGGGGCTGGAGAAGTGTCCAGCCCTTGTGGAGAGCTGTCCCCTCCCTGGTACCCGAGTGTCCCCTGTGCTGTCCCCTCAGGGCTTGGCAATATTCCTGTTCATGGCACCAAGGGGAGGGGAGGGGACCCTGCTGGGGTCTGCTGTGAGTGCCAGATGCAGGGCTGGGGCTGGCTCTGGAGCATGGGGGGACACGGGGCAGGAGGGGACACGAGGCAGGGAAGAGACACAGTGTGACCGTGTTCACAGCGGTCTGAGGATGAGGGAAGAGATGAGGATCTGACTCTGTTTCAGAAGGCTGATTTATTATTTTATGATATATATTATATTAAAACTATACTAAAAGAATAGAAGAAAAAAAATTATCAGAAAACTAGCTAAAAATAAAAAAAGAAAGAATGATAACAAAAGTTTGTGGCTCAGACTCTCTGTCCGAGCTAGCTCACTGTGATTAGCCATTAGTTAGAAACAACTAACATGAGCTAATCAAAGATTTACCTGTTGCATTCCACAGCAGCAGATAACCATTGTTTACATTTTGTTCTTGAGGCTTCTCAGCTTCTCAAGAGGAAAAACCTTAAAGAAAAGATTTTTCATAAAAGATGTCTGTGACAACACAGGACAGAGAGGGGACAACCGCGGGAAGCTCCTCGCAGCCACGACACGAGGACTTTGCTTTCCGCCCAAACCTTTGCTTTCCTTCCAAACCTTTCCTTCCCAACCTTTGCTTTCCTTCCCAAACATTTGCTTTCCTTCCCAAACCTTTGTTTTCCTTCCCAACCTTTGCTTTCCTTCCCAACCTTTCCTTTCATTCCCAACCTTTGCTTTCCTTCCCAACCTTTACTTTCTTTTCATTCTCAACCTTTGCTTTCATTCCCAACCCTTTGCTTTCCTTCCCAACTTTGCTTTCCTTCCCAACTTTCCTTTCCTTCCCCACCTTTGCTTTCCTTCCCAAACCTTTGCTTTCTGAGCTGTTCCTGAAGCTGGGTAATTTTTCATTCAGAAGAACAAAACCTAATACATTAAAATTACAGGAAAAAAACCAAACCCCAGCCTTCTAATATAGCAAATTATCCCTCATACAAAGTCAGTATTTGGTCTCACTTCATCTCCAGTGCTTTTTCTGCACTTTCAGAGATGTCTGGGATTTCTTCCCTGTTTCTTCTCTTCCTATAACTAGAGCTGGGTGATGCTTTGCAGCTCTCTGTTGTTATTCACCAGAAATGCAAGTTCTAAAATCCTTTACTAAATTCAAAGCTTCTAAGGAGTAAGTGAATCTATTTTTTAAGAAAAGGCGAACACAAAACCAAGTCTTGCAGTATTTAAATAAAGTTCACATTTCTTATTTCAAATTTTTATTTAGAAATCTAAAATGTTACTTTAGATAATTCTATAGACTGGGAAAACCAACAAGATTTAATCAAGATTTCATTTAAGTCAGGAAAAAAATTTTAAAAATCTCTAGAAATTAGTTTCTTAGAGCTGAAAAAAATAAAAAGGTGAAAAATCCATTCTTAAACCTCTGATTTAGTCAGTCAACAAAACTTATTTTGTTCTAGACATTGATGTCTGGAGCTAGTGAGGTGATAAATCTTTGTCCAGCTTCTCTTCAAATAATTAAGACATATTTTCTGTATATTACATTTCCTGGTAATATGATAGCTCCTCTTTTACATAATGCTATTTCAGGATTTATAAGACTGGAGGTAATTAATTTTAATATAATTATTTGTTACCGACTGGAGATCATGAACAATAGCACAGACTAAAAAGGAGAGTTGTTCAGAAAGCAAGGATAGAAGGAGTAGATTTTAGTTTTTCAAAGTAGATTTTTTTTTTTCAAATGCTTTCACTAATAAATTTTACTAAAAGAGAAATTCAGACAGAAATGCAGGCTGAGCTCTGTCTTGGCTGGAGTGGGCACTGCCTGCAGCCATTGTCCACACAAAAAATCCAGCCAGGGAGATTTTGGGAGCTCTCTGCTGCAGCAGCAGGGACGTGAGCTGCTGCCTGGTACAAATTTCAAGCAAATAAATGGTGTGCATGAATAAATCAAACCAGCACCACCATCACAGAGAGCCCACAGCCTTGCCAAGATCTGTGCAATCACCGGGCTGGTCACTACCTGAGAACTGCTCTGCCTCTCCTGACATAATCCCTGGTTTTTGCTAAGTTCACAAAAGCCTCCAAACTATCTGCAGTGATCAAGTCCTGATTATAGTCTGCAGATGAATTGAGAGGTCCTGTTCCATAACCTCTGTGTGACTTTGAAATGCACATTCCACTCCAGGCAGAGCCTAACACAATCTGTTTCCACTGAAGGCAAGCACCGCTGGAAATATGATTACAATAATTGTATTATGAACATGGCATTGTCGTGATCAAGCGAAGGGCTCCAAAATGTAACTGATAAAATTGCAGCTTTGACCTCCATCCCCAGCTCCAAAACTCGCTGCAGTTCAAATATCCCGGTGCTTTGGGCTCGTTAGCACAAAGCAGCCCCAGCAGCTCCAGCCCTGCTCCCAGGAGCCACTTCACAGACAATAATCGGGTAAACAAGAGCTTGTGGGAGGGGAGAAACTGGATCCAGCTTTTGATGTCGCTTTAGAGCGTCAAAGGCTGAAATCTTGTGCTGTAACAGTTCCATCGATTCCCCAGAGCCCGAGCAACGCAGAATTCGATTTGAAATTCCTGTGTAAACACGCTGGGGCAAATCCATGGTTGATGTAAATTGTTATAACTTCCTTAGCTGTGTTGGTATCACTGAAACCAATGAATTTGGGGCTGTTTGCACCGTATGAGGATTCATCCTCTTCACAAATATTTATGCAAAAAATGAGACAATTGTAGCAATTTAAAAATATTTTAATGTGGTGTTCCAAATCATGCAGGACAACATCTTCTTTGTTTTCTTTTCCTCTGGCTTCCTTCAGGTCCTAGTCTGAACTTCTCAGCTAAATATGGAAAGAAATGTGCAAACTGTACCAGTCCTACCATTAGTTTCAGCTTGCAGAAGTGCCATTGATACAGACTCCTGCATTTATTTGGGGTGGAAAGTGTCTATTTAAATTGTGAGATCAATCGTCAAATTAGATGTGTGACTGCACACATCGTTCCAGTGTTTATTTTCTTTTCTGGCACACTTGTGGCTCCTTGGGTTTGAAGAATGTAACTCAATTGGAATGAGCCTCGGTGATAAAATGGCCATCACATAAGACGTCTTTGTGTTGTTTTGAAATGTACTATTACAAGGCATTTTAATAAACTTTGTTTTTATTTTCCTTGATTAATAACACATTTGCTGGTGAATTTTCTGGGATGTTTGATTCATGGTCTTTCCTTTCTTTCCCTTAGAACTCCTTGGTGGCAGCAGCCTCCAGGAGGCCTTGTGGGACTATCCCATGGCGAGCTGACCTGGTCCTGCCTCTGTCCAAGTAATTTTAGTCGCACTAACACTTTTGACCCCTGGTGTCATTGATAAGCTCCAGAGCACCGAGTGCTGGGTCAAAAAAAAGTTTTGAAAGGTCTGCAGAAAACTAAATGCTTAAAGCCATGTGATTGATACTTATTTGTTTTAATTATGAATATATAGAATAATACTGTCACTTTCTCTTCTCTGCCCGTTCACACTGACAGAGGAGCTGATTTATGGATAGTAGATACAGTACATGTAATAAAAACTGCCAGTGGTGTAAGGGAGAATATTCTGGTTTCATCTTCTCTGCTCAATAGCTGATAGGATTTTTACTCGTTCTTCAGCTGTGTGGTTTAGAAGACTCTGAGTGTTGTGCAAGGCATTAAACAACAGCAGTTGATCACTTCTGCTAATATGGTTTCACTATAAGATACTGTCATCTTCTTCTGATTGGCATTTGCATCTCAGAAAAATTGTTTGGCTAACGCACTGCTTAATACTTTCATTTTCTATTTTCCTTTTTTCTTCTTTTTTTTTTTTTTTTTTTTGGTTGAAACTGGCTTTTATCTTTAAACTGTTTTTATAAAAGCAGAAAACTGCGTCCCTTTGAACTCATCTTCTGATGTCATAAGAGCTGGGAGCTGACATGAATTACACTGTGAAAATACTGACATTTAGAGCTAGGTACCAGCATGTGCTAAAACCCAGTAACATATGAGGCGCAGCAGAACATTTTTTTTACCGTGGTGTTATTAGTGGCAGGCTCTTTGGTCTGAACGCCTTTGATAAGTGAAATTAGCACGCTGTTTTTCCAGCCTAAGTATGGTAAATTCTTTCCCCTTTTGGGGTCAAAAAATATAAATATTAAAGAAAACTCCGAGCCTCGCTATTTGCAAGGTTACAATGTTTGTTATTAGAGCTGCAGAATAGGTTCAGCCTTTTGGAGAAGACAGTGAGAGGGAGCCCTGGAAGGACAGGAAACATCTCTATTTGCTGGCAGCGTGCCTGGATCAGACCTGCTGCTCCCAGTGCCACCCTGATGGCACGGCAGGGAGAGCCAGCCCAGCTATGCAGAAGGAAAACAGGCAGCAGATCAATGTTTCACAACACCAGAGGGGAGGGAATTGCATGAGGCTCTGTGCAGGAAGCCAGTTCTGTGCTCAGCCAGAAAACCCCAGGATGCTCCCTGGAATCAGGGCCCTGATCTCCATCCCCTCCCAGGGGAGCAGCCCAAGGCAGGAAGCTTTTTGCACTTCTTCCTCTGGGTGCCCCAGAGATGTCCCACAGGGAAGCCTGGTTTCAATGCTGCATTCCTCAGCACAAATAAAGCACAGCTTTACAGCCTGACTTGTGCAAGGCCTGGAAGGAGACCCTCATGGAGCCCTCCAGCATAGGTACACTGAGGCAATAGGGAAAGTACCATTTCCCTTAGACTTGTTGTTTTTAATGCAACAGGGATATGCCTTGCATGAAGACAAAGTGGATTTTGGATCTTAAGTAACATCAGAACATGTCATCCTTACATGGATTTTGGATCTTAAATAACATCAGAACATATAATCCCTACATGTATTTTGGATCTTAAATAACATCAGAACATGTCATTCTTACATGGATTTTGGATCTTAAATAACATCAGAACATGTAATCCCTACATGTATTTTGGATCTTAAATAGCATCAGAACATGTAATCCTTACATGGATTTTGGATCCTAAGTAACATCAGAAAATTACACAGCACTGTGCATCCTCTTAAAGAGGGCTGAGTTTAGCACCATTTATTTCCACCTATATCCCTCCTCTAACTGTGCCTTGTATAAACACAATCGAAACTCCAATTTTGATTCCATCAGGCAATGTTCCTGATTGTGTTAATGGATATTATCCTTCCCATGAGCATATGGAAAGTTTGGAGATGCTTTTAATATCCCCATTTCTCTTACCCAAAAAAAAGAGATCCACCCAATCAAAAAATCCCACAGCCTTTTGTTTTGTTGAACCTAGTCCATAGCTCCTGGAACCAACTAAAACAAGAGCACGAGCAATCCAATGCATTTGTAAATAATCCCAACTCAGAACAGCAGCTTTGGCCCTGGGGTGGGACCCAACCCAGCAGGGCAGAGCCAGGGAGGAGAGATGGGTGAGACATGGGTGCCCTGGGGGTAGCCCTGCTGGGGACAATCCTGCTGGTCCCATCAAGGAGAGCATGAATTTCTGCCTCAGCTGCCTTGGGATCCCCTCCAGAGCACAGGGATGCTCTCTGGAATTAGGGCCCTGATGTCAATCCCCTCCCAGGAGGAGCAACCCAAGGCTGGAAGCATTTTGCAGTTTTGTTTTTGCAGAGAGCTTCCTCTGGGTGCCTGTTTGCCCTGTTTATTCCAGGATTACAGGACATTCCTATTTTGGGCTTACCTAGAAACAGAGCCAGACAAAGCTAAAAAGATAAAAGCAGATGCATTTAATGAAGGGTCTTCAGGTACTTTAAGGGCTCCCCAAGGGGCTACACCCAAGGTAGACAATGTTGAGTTTTTCAGACAATTATAAATTTGGTCCATTTACATATGAGGGGTTAATTCTGCAATTACAGCTTCAGGTCGTGAAGTCATTTATCCCCAGTTTCCTCCCCCCCAAATCACTTTTTGTTTATATTTCAGGGCCTGAGGCTGTGGGGTGTCCTTGGATCCCAGGCCCAGAGGGATTGTTTTGTCTGACCAAAAATGTGAAGACAGTAACTCACACTCTATGTGGAGTTTGGAGTTATGCACTAATGCAGTACAGGATCTGAAAAATATAAAAGCTCAAATCTTAAGGCATCATCATGGTGGTGTGCCCATGTCCCAAAGTGGTGCTGAGCCCCAGAGCAGCACTGGGGGCTGTGAGAAATGCAGATGTGGCAAGGAAAGGCAGAGGCGGCAGCTGGGGCTGAGCTGGCACCTGCCCAGGCTGTGGTGACACCCTGGCTGAGCTGCACACCCTCTGCACCCCAGGGAGCACTGGGGAAAGTGATGCCTCCTGTCTTGTTTTGGAAAGACAGGAGTCTGCTAAGGAAGGCAGGAGCCTCCCCTGAAATGGAGAATGTAAACCCTCCCCACCCCTCTGAGTTGCTGTAAATTTTAAATTAAGGGGCTCTCAGGCAAAAATATGGGAGCAGGAAATAACAGTTCTTTAATAGGGAAAAGAAAAAAAAATAAAAGGATAAAATAAACAATGCAGAACACTAGAACAACACTGACAGAGTCAGAACCCAACCTGACACCCTGTGGGTCAGGGTGTTGGCAGCAGTCCCATTGGAATTGTGGCTCAGCCCTCCTGCAGTGTCAGGGGTGGTTCTGCTGGAGCAGGGATCTGTAGAGAAGGATGGATTCTTCCTCTGAAGATCCAGTGGAAGGAGAGGCAGCTGCTGTTCCTCTGGGGAATCCAGTGGAGAAGCCGTGCTGGTGTCTCAAAACCTCTGGATTATATCTGGGTAGCAATGCTTGGCTCCTCCCTCTGGGCTCACATCTCCCAATGGGATGCTGTAGTTCTTATCAGCCATGTAGTGACATTCAATAGCTGTTATCAGCAATGTTCCCTCCCAGGGAGGTGTGAATGTGGTGACTCAAAGAGAGAGATAAGGCAAACTGCCCACTTGACAAAGGTAATCTGCCATACAGATGGTAATGGAAAACAACCTGCATTGCAATCTTCAATACCTCCAAACTGAGACCTTGTACCTAGAGATTGTTGGCCATTTTGTGCCTTCTAATGAAAAGCTGCTGAACTCACAGCAGTGATACTGTTTTACTGATAAGAGATTATAAACACTTGAGTCCCAACATGAAACTGCTGTCTGGAGTGCCTTCAATGCAGAGCCAGAGAAACCCACAGCTGGGACCCCCACAGGCAGCAGGGGTGCCCCAGCTCTGGGGGTGTTGGGTTGGGGTCTCCTGAGCCTTCCCAGCCCCTGCTCTGCTCAAAGCTGCACTCCCTGGACCTGCTGGGGCACTGATGGCTGCTAGAGCAGCCAGAGGGTTCCTGGGGCTCCATCCCGCCGTGGTTCAGCTCTGCCTTTACCCAGGGAAGGTGCACTGCCCTCACCTGTCACAGACATCTTTTATGAAAAATCCTGTCCTTAGGATTTTTCCTCCTGAGAAGCTGAGAAGCCTCAAGAGCAAAATGTAAACAATGGTTATCTGCTGCTGTGGAATGCAACAGGTGCATCTGTGACTGGACTCATGTGGTTGTTTCTAATTAATGGCCAATCGCAGCCAGCTGGCTCGGGCAGAGATCTGAGCCACAAGCCTTTGTTATCATTCTTTGTTATTCTATTCTTAGCCAGCCTTCTGATGAAACCTTTTCTTCTATTCTTTTAGTATAGTTTTAATATAATATATATCATAAAATAATAAATCAGCCTTCCGAAACATGGAGTCAGATCCTCATCTCTTCCCTCATCCAAGAACCCCTGTGAACACTGTCACACTCACCCAGGGAAGGGGCACTGCCCTCACCCAGGGGTACCCTTGGCTCACCCAGGGCTGCCACAGGCACACAAGGGGCAGGATATCCTCAGAGAGCTGCTGGCACAGCCCTG
Source organism: Ammospiza caudacuta (assembly GCF_027887145.1). Taxonomy (NCBI): domain Eukaryota; kingdom Metazoa; phylum Chordata; class Aves; order Passeriformes; family Passerellidae; genus Ammospiza; species Ammospiza caudacuta. Next base: position 5,193,433 of record NC_080603.1, on the reverse strand, counting down.
CTCTCTCTTGCAGAGCTGGATGTGCTCCAGGAACTCATCCCTTGGGTGGGGGGACATCCCCTGTGGGGAAGCAGAAGCAGCCAGGAGCATTGGCTGGAGCTCTGGGAGAGCTGGCTGCAGCCTTGGCTCGTGAAGCCTCTGGGGACTGGAAGCTTTTTCCTTGCTGTGTTGTGTAAAATTGTTTAATACTCGTGATTCAATTGATTTTAAAGTGGATAATCATCGCTGAGTTTTAAATACACAGAGCTTGTTGTTGGAGCTACAGCTTTTCTTTGTTAATGCTAACATTAAATATTTATTCTGGATAAGGATAATCCAGTAATATGGGGAAACACCTGTGATTGAACTGCTGTGATAAGGATCTCTACTATACACTTCTCCTGCCAATATTTTCACAAACCTCACTCTATTCAGGGGTAAATAATTTTAATTCATTTTCCACTCCTGTTGACTCACAAATTTGAATGTGTTTGATGCATGAATCTTTGCAGTAGGTTGCAAAGCCCAGTTCAAAACCTGCGCTAATTTGTTTAAGGAGCTCTGCTTGACAGGAGCCCTTTTTTTCTTTTTTCCTTCCAGCACTAATTGGGTGATGATGATTGGGTCCTTTGTGGGAGCAGCAGAGCAGGAGAAGGCAGCTGCAGACAAACCCAAAACCAGCACAGCTTTAAGATTTGGTGAAGCTGCAGCAATTCCCTGTCTCACTTCAGTGGAGCTGTATTACCCAGGCAGCTCCTCCTTGTTTGCTCAGACAGCCCCTCCTGGGTGGCTTTCTGAAACCTGTAAGAGGGGAAATTTTTGCACTTGAAAAGTGGAGAATGAGGTGATTTGTTTCTCCCTCTGGCAAAAATGGAGTCAAGAAAAACTGGTGCTGAATACCTCTGTTATATGAATGTAAATTCAGATATGTCTTAATTTAGAGTTATATATTATACTTTCAATATTTCCTATTGAAAATATAATATATAACTCTAAATTAAGACATATCTGACTTTCACATGTGTATAACATGATAATTTTGGCTTTCAAATGTCTTACTGATACACTACGCATAAATTGAATTACTCCAAATAGTACTTTGCTCCAATTTTACTTAGCTTATTTTTTTTTAAATACACTCTTCAGAAGGAAACCGTTTTGTGGCATTGATATTTATTAAAAAAAAAAAAAAAAAAACCAACAAAACTAAAAATACAGCTTTTTCACAGCAGCTGTCATACATTTTTGTAAGTATCTAATTGGGCTCTTGCATGCATGGAACTCCTGCACTTCAGAACATTATTCTGAGCTGTGATTTTTGTTGATAGATTAATTTCTTTTAATATTAAATATTTAATATTAATATTAAATATTTAATATTAGTTGCTGCTAAGACCTGGGTAAACCCAGACCTTCTGATTTCTACTTGCTTTTGTGAAGCTGAGCTTGCTCTTTCTTGGTGGAAAGAGAAACTTGTCCTTCAGCCTTGTAAAAGCCAGGGAGCCAAGGGCTGTGCCAGGGTTTGCTGGCAGAGCAGGTGAGCTGTGCTCCCACCTCTGCTGGCTGCAGGAGGGGCTGCAGGAGCTGTGGGTGTGCAGAGGAGCCTGTTCTGAGCTCCTGTCCTCATCTTAACATTCTTAACTCCTGTCCTCATCTGGAACCCTGGCAGCAGGAGCTCTGTCACTCCTTACAAAGCAATTTCTGTTCCACAGTGAGTGTGAGTGACATTTCAGTGTTCATGATGCCAGTCCTGCTCCTGGCATGCCTGGGCAGGAGCTGTGTGCCTGACAAAACCCTAAACCCAGCTCACAGAGATCTGTGTGCTTCAACCAGCCCCAAACCCAGCTCACAGAGATCTGTGTGCCTGACAGAGCCCCAAACCCAGCTCACAGAGATCTGTGTGCCTGACAGAGCCCCAAACCCAGCTCACAGAGATCTGTGTGCCTGACAGAGCCCCAAACCCAGCTCACAGAGATCTGTGTGCCTGACAAAACCCTAAACCCAGCTCACAGAGATCTGTGTGCTTCAACCAGCCCCAAACCCAGCTCACAGAGATCTGTGTGCTTCTATCAGCCCCAAACCCAGCTCACAGAGATCTGTGTGCCTGACAGAGCCCCAAACCCAGCTCACAGAGATCTGTGTGCCTGACAAAACCCCTAACTCAGCTCACAGAGATCTGTGTGCCTGACAAAACCCCTAACTCAGCTCACAGAGATCTGTGTGCTTCAACCAGCCCCAAACCCAGCTCACAGAGATCTGTGTGCTTCAATCAGCCCCAAACCCAGCTCACAGAGATCTGTGTGCCTGACAAAACCCCTAACTCAGCTCACAGAGCTGCAAACCCTCCTCAGAGGGAGCACACAGACCTCAGCCTGCTCTCACTCAGCCTCTGCTCTCACAGAGGCTCTCCAGCCTTTTCCCCCTTGTGCTGCTCTGTGCTGCACTGCCACTGGCACACAAATTGCAATATTTGCTTCCACTCACACGTTTAACACCCACTGAACACAGCTTTGTAATGAATCCCTTGTTTGAGTAGGAGTTCAGCTGGCAGCCAAGAAATCCAGGGCTTCTGTTTTCCATATTCCTCATCCGAGGTTGTATACATAGCACTGACAGACAGCAAATGCTATTTTTGTTATAAGCAACAAATAACATTAATTTCCATAATAATTTCCATTGCATTTTAAAGAGGTTTTTGACCAGTTTAAATTTATTTGAGATTTTAAAAATGTTGTATTGTTGTTTAACCCACAGAAAATCTTATTTTTTTTTCATTTGTCCTAATACTGCTTGAAAGACTCCAGTGCAATCTTTCTGTAGAGTGCTGAATATCCAGGAAATGTGGCACACCTTTTCTTCTGGCTTCTACTTCTGCTTCTTTAAAAAGCTTCTCCAGCTGGAAAGCACAGCCAGTTAAAGATGATTTCTGTGTTCAAGTTCCTCCTTCCTGTACTAAACAGTGTAATAACTACAGCTCTTCTGATAGTGCATGCTCTGGGACAAACCTTTCGTGTTGTTATTATTTATTCCAGGGCTGGGGTGTGTGTTTGTAGCCCTTTTCTCTAACAAGGAATAGGCAGAGGAAACTTAATATGTAGATGAAATCTAATAATAGCATGGAGTTCTTCTTTTCCAGCTCTGTTATTATTATTTTTCTGTTGTTATTATTTATTCCAGGGCTGGGGTGTCTGTGTGTAGCCCTTTTCTCAAACAAGGAATAGGCAGGGGAAACTTAATATGTAGATGAAATCTAATAATAGCATGGAGTTCTTCTTTTGCAGCTCCTTGAACTGTGCTGTAAATGCAGGGGAGTGTAGCAGGGTATCACTCATGGGCTGGCTGCCTTTTCTGTCCCCAGAGAATGGAAATCTGGATTTTTCTCCTCTTTTAAGTTAGAAACTCGCAGCAAAATCGTGCATCTTTTTTGAGGAGGTTGTTTCCCAGTGGGGATAGGGTGCTAAATCCTGGTTTTGAGCAGGGTGCCAGAGGAATGATGTCTCAAGCCCCCAGGGCAGCAGGGACAGCAAATGAAGGGCACTGCACCTTCCCTGTGTAGGGGAAAGTGGAAAATGAGCTCAGTTAGGCAGCAACACCTGCACTGCTGTTTCCTCTTGATGGTTTTCTCTAGACAAGGATAACAGCTCCACAAAAAGGAATATAAAATCACATCAAATCACATCTTGAGGGTGCTGCTGTTGGGGTGAGGTATTGCAAACCACCCAGACTTGAAGCCAGCAGCGAACACAAATCAACACAAATCATTTATTTTGAAGTAACTAAAAGAAGAAGCCATGAGAGATGTATTCATCTAGAATATAAAAATTTCAACCACAACAAAGCTGGCTGATTGGAGTGAATTTAGCACACTTTGGTGACTGCTGAAGGACCCATACCAAGGTTGTTTTTCTGTGGAACTGGCTGTATTTTCCAGGAGGAAAATGTCCATGTGGACATCAGGCAGGGCTGACCCACCCTGCTCCCCCATGGGCTGCCTGGGCAGAGCTCACCTTCCTTTACCCTCATTATTTTTATCCATTATTATTTCATTATTACTTTTATTCTTTGGGTGACATCATTGAGTTTCACTTAAGCTACTGAAAAGCCTGGAATACCTGCAAACAGTTTCAGGTGTTAAACTGGGGGCCCAATACCTGCAGAGAACACTGATGTCAGAATTTTGCTGCTGCTGTACTGACATGGGCTGCAAAAAGCAGCACAGAGATTGCTCATAGAACTCTCATGAAATGATCCTGGAACTCTTGCTGAGATTAAACATTTTCTTTGTTTACTTTTAAAATGACAAATTTACTTATCCAAATTGCTTTTTTCTGTGTTGCTGTAGCACCCATTTACATAGGAAGGCTTTAAAAAAACCTCAGCAAATTAAGTGAAGATGTGAATTTAAAGCAATTACTTTAGCAGGACTAAAATCCTCTGTGGAAATTCCTTTCAGAATTTGAGTACTCTAAACAGCTTTTAACTTAGTTAACCCAAAAGCTTTTGCTTGTGCATAACTTGGAGGCTGAGGCCAATTAATTAATCCACTTTAAACACTAATTCAGAATAATTTCCTGAGTGTGTGTCTGTAGGCAGTTCTGAGGAACACGTGCTGTAGAAATGGAAACCAGTGAGAATTTTACTCTCCTCCAAAGGATTTTGGTTCCTATCTAGGTCTGGTAACTATTCCTCAAAATCTGAAGTTTTTGCAGTGACTGTGTTGTTATCAACCTTTTGCACAGCTTCGGTAATCCCTTAATCAATTTTTCATTAAGCATTTCCCTAAGAAAATGAAAGTTCCTTAGAGATGTGATTTGTGTCAGCCTTCCCAACTAGTTCAGAGTCTTTTCTTTTAATCTAAAACAGTGGAATTTAGAGGAATACTGTGAGCTTTGTAGTAAATCTTCAAGGGAAAATTCTGTTGGCAGAATGGAAGGCAGTTGATGCTGGTTCAGGATAATCTATGCTGACTTTCCTAACACATAGAATATATATTTTTTTTATTTTTATTTTTGTTTTTATTTTTATTTTTAATTTTTATTTTATTTTTATTTTTATATATATAGAACCAGATATAGGTTTAATATATATAGGAGATATATATAATATATATCATATGTATATAATATATATCATATATATCATATATATCATATATATCATATATATATATATTTCATATATATATCTATATCTATCTATCTATATCTAGATAGATAGATATAGCATATATATATTCTATATATATTCTATATATCATATATATATATTATATATATATTTCATATATATACACCTATATATATTTCATCTATATCTATATCTATATCAATCTATCTATAGATAGATAGATCTATACCTCTATATATATTTATAGATAGATAGATATAGATATAGATATAGATATAGATATAGATATAGATATAGATATAGATATAGATATAGATAGGGTTTGGGATTGGAAATATTGGAAATGCTGCAAACTGTGCATTGTGGTGTGCACAGTTCCTTGCCCAGTGACCTCACAGCCTTTGAAATTCTGATTTATCCTTTTCCAGTATAGAATAGCATCACTGTTTCAAAAAAAAAAAATCCTCTTGAATTGATATCAAGTATTTAATGGCAAAATCACAATTTTTTATTCCATTTAGCCATTTGGCAGTAGAAAGGCCCTACTGTGTTCTTTCTTTGAAGTCTGAAAAAAAATCTGGCCTAGGTTTGTTATTTGGGGAAAAGAGATTAGTCTTGTGTAACAATTACTCTCCTAATGCCATGAGACACTCGGGGTGCGTTGTGTTTTCCTGACATAAACATTTAGTTCATCTTTTGTTTTTGTACCAATGGCTACTCACATCAGTCCTGCAGAATTTGGATGGAAAAGTGCCTTCTAGTAGGGGATTGTCTTCTCATTAGCCTCGCTGATTTTCCAAGAGATTTTCCTTCGTGCAATGCATTATAATGATATGACAGGAGAACAGTGGAGAGTATGGCACAGCATTTCCCATCGGTTTCCTATCCCAGATAAGAAAGACAAACATTCTGCTGTGCTTCTGCCGGACAAAGGCAGCCCTGGGAGTTTCCTGGATGGGAGCTGCAGGAGCAGCGAGCCTGCAGGAGCTGTGTGCTTGTGTCCTGCTGTCCCTCTGTCCCTCTGTCCTGCAGGAGCTGTGTGCTTGTGTCCTGCTGTCCCTCTGTCCTGCAGGAGCTGTGTGCTTGTGTCCTGCTGTCCCTCTGTCCCTCTGTCCTTCAGGAGCTGTGTGCTTGTGTCCTGCTGTCCCTCTGTCCCTCTGTCCTGCAGGAGCTGTGTGCTTGTGTCCTGCTGGAGCTCTGTCCCTCTGTCCTGCAGGAGCTGTGTGCTTGTGTCCTGCTGGAGCTCTGTCCCTCTGTCCCTACTGGGGCTCTGTCCCTGCCGGAGCTGTGTCCCTGTGTCCCTGCAGGAGCTGTGTGCCTGTGTCCTGCTGGACCTCTGTCCCTCTGTCCTTCTGTCCCTCTGTCCCTCTGTCCCTCTGTCCTGCAGGAGCTGTGTGCTTGTGTCCTGCTGTCCCTCTGTCCCTCTGTCCTGCAGGAGCTGTGTGCTTGTGTCCTGCTAGAGCTCTGTCTCTCTGTCCCTCTGTTCCTCTGTCCTTCTGTCCCTCTGTCCCTCTGTCCTGCAGGAGCTGTGTGCTTGTGTCCTGCTAGAGCTCTGTCCCTCTGTCCCTCTGTCCCTCTGTCCCTCTGTCTCTCTGTCCCTCTGTCCCTCTGTCCCCGTGTCCCTCTGTCCGTCTGTCCGTGCCGTAGCCGCGGCTCCCCGCGCACACAGATCCCCGTGTCCTGCCGGGATCTGCCCGCACAGAGCGAGGCAGCCGCGGCTGAGCTGTGTGTGCGGGGCTCCCGGGAATGTCCCGAAGGCCCAAGGGTCCCTCCCCACTCCGCAGCTCCCTGCGGCCCCGGGGATGTTCATTTGCTGTTTATTTTCCAGTGCTCTCCTTTCTGGGGAAACAAGGCAGCCTTTAATGGGATCTCTCCTCTGTTCCCGGGCTGCCTTAGGGTATGTGTGCCTTGACTCTCCATGACCCACCTCTGCTTCAGCCCTGACACCCCGGCCAGGGAAATATTTAGCTTGGGGATGACTTTCCTAAAGCAGGGAGAAAATCTCTGGTTACAGGAGCAGCGAGCAGCGGAGATGCTCTCAGTTTGTGCCACTCTCTGCTGCACTTCCAGGGGCTGAATTGTGCAAAAGGGGGAAAGAATCCCCTGGCATCACTTTCCCAACCCAGCTGGGAAGGTTGAGGAAATCTGGGTGGGTGAGAGATTTAAGAGCTTTAGATGGGCTCAACAGGAGAGGCTGGAAAATTGCAGTGATGCTGCCAGTGTCAGTGGTTAACAAGATGTTGAACACACAGGGGTGACCTCCTCCCCAGCTCCAGAGCTTTGCAGTCCCTGCCTTTTTGCTTTCCCATCTAACTTTCTCACTTGGAACTTCTTTTTTCATCCTCAGAGCAAGTTTTGTAACGCACTGACATCTGCTGTGTGTTTGACTAACACAGCCACTCCAGAACTGACACAGGCCCTGCAGCCCGGCCAGAATGGGGCTGGAGAAATAAATCTGAGAGAAAGGAGAAAGAGGGTGGGAGAACCTGCTGCCTCATTATTGATTCAAGGAGGCAAGAGAGAACAAGCCACCCTGCCCTTAAGAATCTTCTTTTATAATTGTTTTATGGAAGAGATGCACAAAGAAAGCTGATTTCAGTCATACAAACAGCAATTCTATCCATGGACTATAGTTATCACCATTTAGAAAAAAAAAAAAAACAACTATATTAGCTCCATTTTTCCTTTCTTTTTTATCTAATCAGTGTTGTGATGATGTGGTGGCCATCATGTGGTGGGCAGTTGGCCCTGATAAAGGGTTTTGTGCCAGTTTTCAGACACACTGAGACTGAATAACCTGCACTGTGAGATTCATTCACATTTACAAACTCTGTAAGACAGGAGCAGCCTCCACCTGTAGGTTATTTGTGCAGGAGCTGCTGCACAACAGCATCACTTTTAAAACACTAACCCCACCTCTGAAAAGATTCTTTTGGTTTGATAGCAGCAAAACTTGCTGCTGATGGAAGCATTTTCAGTGGAGGTTGGTTTCTGGCAAGGATGTGAAGCAACAGAAATGTTCCCTGCTGGTGTGAGACAACCAAACCTCCTCTAACTCTGCCTCTGCACTCAAAATCAGCTCCAGCTCCTGCCCCAGGTACATTTCAGTTGGGCATTTCAGACACACACTAATCAGAAATCTTTTATCAAAACCGTTTTAAACAAGAAACTGACCTGTGCCCAAAGGAGTAGTCAGGCAGTTTTGATTTTTGCCAAAAATTAATAGCATTTCTAATGAAAAACTGAAGCCAGGCTGGGATTTTTTGGTACATTATTCAGACTAAAATAATTGCTTATAAACCCACAGCTGGTTTTTTTTGGTTTTTTTTTTTTTTTTTCCTAAGTAGTTCTTTGCTGGTTTCAGGAAAATCTAACAGTCTCTGAAAAGGGGGAGCCTCCTAACAAATGGTTTTTCAAAATATATATTTACACCAACTTCATGAATCAATGAGTTTTGGGGTTATCCCCCACATTAGTCTCTCTATATAGGGGGTTTTGGGGTTATCCCCCACATTAGTCCCTCCATATAGGTATTTTCAAGGTAATAATTCTCTGAGGCAGGCAAGACTCTATGCATAGACACTTGAGCAAGAAAGGAGAGATGGCTTTTTTCCCCCCCATTTTCTATCCCAGAAGTGGCTGTAAAATCTTGGTTTGTAAATATATGTTTTATTAGAACAAACAGACTTTAAATAGGTCATAAACTGCAGTTTCTCCTTTTCTTCATTCCCAGCAAATGTGCAAAATAGCTGCAGGGCCATGACAGTGCTGGATTAACACCTCCCCAACAGCAAGAAGTGAAACAGAAAAGCACCTTTTCATTATGAGGGGTTTTAAACAGTAGGGGAAATCCTGCTCCCTTTGAGATCAAGAGGGAAATTCCTTTTCAGCTTCAAAATAGCCAAAATGCAGCTCTGCATTATTCTGAAAGCCTGAAAGTTTAAAAGCCCAAGCATTTCTATCCCTTTGCAGTCATCCCTCAATCAGGAACAGGGACACAGCTCCTTACACCTTAAATCAGGGTTACAGGGCCTGCTTTTCTGCAGGCCTTGCTGCCTCTTTATTTCTTTTTAGAGCTTATTTTTTTTGGTTCAATGGTACAATGTCTCCCTTGAAAATCTCTGCTGAAGTGCCCTTCATTCATTGTTTTTAATGCTTCTTGCTGTCAAGGCCCATCACATTTTCAAAGTGAGGTGTCTGACATCAGCAATCACAGCCAGGATTTAGAGCTGGACTTCCCAGATGTGTTTGAAGATCCTGTGTATTACCTAATTCTGAGAAACCACACGTATAAAATGACATGAAATGACTGAGGGAGGATCCACTAGCAAGTAAAGCTTTGTTTTATGCCTTCCAGCAATGATGCTGTTTGTAAAACACTTGAATTGCCCAAAAAGTGAGTGTACAACACTCCAGGCATAGATCAGCTCTAAGAACTGTTGGTTCAATAATTTTTCAGGTGAAGCTGAGCCCAGTTCTCCCCTTTGCAGTGTGAGCCATGCACTGACCCCTGGCACATCCCCGGAGCTCTCTCTGGATGCTGCAGGACACACTAAAAGCTGACACATCACTCAAGGCAAAAGAAACAGCCAAACCCCTTCATTTTCACTGCCGTGGATTGAAGTCAGCTAAAATCAGAGTTTTAAAACATCCAACTGTTGCACCCTGCCCATTAAAAATGAAACACAGCAGAATAATACATTTTAATTTTTTGAACAGTTATTCCAAATACCTGCTGGAGGCTTTAACATGCATTCAGTGCAATAGCTCAGCCCCACATGAAGCCATCAAACAGAACTGGCTCAATGCAATATTCAGCCATGTGGCACATGCTTTTCTGTGGAAATAATGTTCTTTCATGCTTTGTATGAAGCACCTATGGCACCAGGCAGATGCAGACTGATACAGGGCTTAACTTCTCCTGACAGCTATTCTCATAATGGGTGTCTCTTTTATTTGTTGCAAGGGATAGCTACAAACTGGATGAAAAAAGGAAAACAAATTGAAATTAAATTATATGTAAGTAAACAAACTGTAATGAAATGAGCAGGCTGAACTTTCATCTACATTTCAACTGGATTTGAACCAAGTCCCTTCTGAGAGTCTAAGAAAGTTTGGTTAATTTTTTTTTGTTTGGTCTGCTCTGCATTTCCTTGCTCTCAATTGTGACCAAGAGAAGAAATGCTGGAAAGCTGCAAGCAGCTCTGATCTGCTGTTTCTGGCCAGGTCAAAGGCAGGACAAGCTGGAAATGTCATGCAAATTCCATGTTTGGTGCACTCCCAGTTCAGGTTTACATACTCAGAAGGTCAGAACAAGATGGAGATAAACTAAAAGACCTCGAGGTGAGTGCACAGACAAAAATCAACAAGGATTTAGGTGGCCACACTTAAACTGAAATATTCAGCTTCTTCAAAGTTTCAGTTCTTGCCATGAAGGGAAATCAAGTCCTTTGGGCTCACAGTGTGCTTCCAAGCCCACTGGTTGGCTGGAACAATGCAGGGGCCTAAGAGGTGTCTGAGGATCAGATCCACCCTCCACTGGCACTCCAGGGAGTGTGTGCTTCATTCAGGTTTTGGGGGGAGACTGTCATATTTGTTAAATGTGTCATCTGAAGCTGACTTTGGCTAAGGCTTAGCTCTTTTCCTCCAGAAAGAAGAGAATTACTTCCATCACATCACTTTTAACCTAGAGATGGCATGTGGTTTGATCCAACAGATTTGTTGTCAGATCAAACCTGGTTATTTATTTTTCAATCTTTGCAGAAGCACAGTAGTTACACTGAAAAAGAAACAAACTTCTAATTGTTTTAAAGTGCAGCAGGTATTGGGAGAGGCACAGCTGGAGTTAGGAGGGAATAGTTTGTACACCACTCTGACTGGGAAGCTTGAGAAAAAGAAAGGCTTTACAGACGCAGGCTCCTCCTGAACCCCTCAGGTTTCCAAAGGGTGGAAGGTGCTCTTGGCAGGGTGTGCCAGCCCTTCCTCACATCTCTGCCCTCTGGATGTGCCAGGGCATTCCCTGGGTGCTGCAGCCAGGGCTGCTGGTCAGCCAGCAGATGGGGAGAAGCTCGTGTGTACAGAGAGTTATTCACAAATCCTTTAGGTGGGTAATATATACACACATTCCAGATGTGGACAGACTATTTAAAACAAAAGCACCCTGTTCCTGGCTGATACAAGTTCTGGAAGACCCTGGGACACAACTACTTAGCTTTAACCAAATTCAACTGTTCCTGCATTGCTCAGAGATGGAAGAGGAGCATGACTTACGTGGTCGTGGTGTAGATGGCAAAGTCTGGGTGCACACGTGAATTTCACAGCACCTGGCTGTGTCTGGCTGCTTTCTCCCAGGGCAGGAGCCTGCAGAGAGTGGACAGAAATCCCTGACCATGCCTGGCACAAATTCTCAAGGAGCTGCCAAAGACAGAACTGGAATTCTCAGCGCACAGCCGCTGCCCCGAATTCAGAGGTCGGGGTGAGTCAGCATGGGCTGCTGGCTCAGACTGAAAGCTGCAGAGCTGCAGACCTGTCCCAGCCTGTCCCCAGCGCTGCCCTGGGACTGGGGCTGAGCAGGAGCATCCCCAAAACTCCCACAGCAAAGGGCTCCCAGAATTGAGCCAGCACTCCCAGTGCCAGGGCTGCCTCCAGCCCCAAGGCGGAGGTGCAGTTTCCAGCCCCAAGGCTGAGGTGCAGGATCCAGCCCCAGGGCTGAGGTGCAATTTCCAGCCCCAAGGATGAGGTGCAGGATCCAGCCCCAAGGCTGAGGTGCAGGATCCAGCCCCAAGGCTGAGGTGCAGGATCCAGCCCCAGGGCTGAGGTGCAATTTCCAGCCCCAAGGATGAGGTGCAGGATCCAGCCCCAAGGCTGAGGTGCAGGATCCAGCCCCAAGGCTGAGGTGCAGGATCCAGCCCCAAGGCTGAGGTGCAGGATCCAGCCCCAAGGATGAGGTGCAATTTCCAGCCCCAAGGATGAGGTGCAGGCTCCAAGCTGCTCCTTGCCTGTGTCAGGTGAGGCATTGCCCTCCTCCCCATCTCTAACAATCCAGTTCCATCGTTACACTGCATCCCTGCATCTCTGTCTCCTCAATTTCAGCTTCTACCCTGAACGAGCTTTTCAAACCTTGTTGCTTCAATGTAGTAACAGAGCCTTTAAGAAAACAGACTTGGGTGATTATATAATTTAAGACATTATAGAAATTCATCATGCATACGGTTTTGGACCCACATTCTGAAAAAAGTAATAGAAAACAAATTTTCATTGATGTCTGTATGTTGGTTGGAAGAATTTTTCTTGAATTCTCTTTTTTTTTTTTTTTTTTCAAAAAATCTGAAGTTTGTATAATTTTCCTGGCTTCAATATTTAACAAAGCAATTTTCAAACGTTCTAGACAAACACCCAGAATTTTTTCTTACCTAAAAATGATCTGTTAAGCCATGTATTTCTGCAGCAACAACGGGAGACGCCTCCTTTGGCTCTAATTTTGTTGTACAATGTTCTTAATTTACAACTTCGGGGCGATCTGGACATGAGTGGACTTGTATGGTTTGGGTTTTTTTAATCCCTCTTTTTATTTCCCCCTTCCCATGCTTTGTAGAAAAAATAAGCATCAATTTCGAAGTGCTAGAAAGAGCAGCTTGCTTTTGAGGCTGTCAGACTGAAACAAACGATCTTTGCTTCGAGCTTCCTAAAAGAGCCATCATTTCTGCTCTGTGTAAAAAGCAGAGGCTGCCTTGTTTGTTTTTATTTGCAGCATTCGGCAGCGTTGCTGTAGGCCACGAGCTGCAGGATGGCAGCAACACAGGATTATCCTGCAGAGCCCTGCCCGGTGAATCCATAACAGCCAACCTGAACTCTGCTGCGGGCTGCCATTTAATACCACAAGAAACTGTTTGCATTTCATCATGTAACCGGTTGTGTGAATTCAAGAACCTTCCCTGGATCAGGCTCTGCTTTCACATGAAAGAAAGGAACTACCAAATGGTGGGGTGAAATGCGGAGTTTGTTTTCCTCTTGGTCTGTTCTCTAAGCATAAACAAATATACTGGAGTGAAGAGTCGGGCTCAGGCTACAGAGGAGAGATGGGAAGCAGGAATAGATAAGGGGAAAGGGCTGGGGCTGGTCTTTTCTTGTGAGATAGATTTCTTTGATACTGAGGCAACAGGAATAGGCTCAAAACTAAATGGGATCATGAAAATATCCTCAGAGTATCAGCTGAACGGGGAAATCTACTCTCCGGGTCCTAAAACCTTTCACACCCATTGGATTCGGTAGAGAATTGAGCCCGTTTGTGACTCTTCCCCTCGGGCTCTGCTAGATGGACTTTTATTCAATGGGATTTCAGTCCAGATCATAATAAAGTTGCTCTGTTTCTCATGAAGCTCACATTTTAGATGTACAGCCATCATGGTCTACGGATTGCTTAGTTTTTCCTGTAAAAACAGAAATCTTTGTACAGCTGGGAGCTTGTAAAAACAAGCCTGAAGCTACCAAAATTTTTAGCTGTACGGTATAAATGAGAAACTAAATTCTCCACTGCGAAACATATAGGCTCAAGATTTTGACAATGAGACTCATTCATGCAGAAGAAGACACTTTCCAGGTGAATATTTCCTTCTTCTGGCGTCACACTCTGAGTAATGTAATTAAAGAGCGTTTATGAAATGTTCGGGATTGTGCTGCCGGGAATCCTGAACAGACGGCAAAGTGGGATTGTGTGTTTGTGGTGAGCGAGGTGATTTGCAGGCCAAGTGAGAGGTGAAATTTTGATAATGCGAGCTTTTCCAAGGCAGCGTTTAGGGTCTAAAGGCGCGCACGCAGTCTCGTCTCACATAATAGCTACGCTGAGGTTACAAAGGTTGTATTCCTGCCGACAAAAGCACCTCCAGGTTCGAGCCCTGCCTCTAGGCGTCATTTAGAAAGGGTTTTGCGAACGGGTTTTGGAAGGGAAGCGGGGCCGGCCCGGCCCGAGCAGCCGCGTCCGGGGCACCTCCGCTCCCTCCGCGCTCGGTACCGCGGGAAAACGGGAAAAACGGGGAAAACGGGAAAAACGGCCCCGTCCCAGCCTTTTCACAGATCGGATCGGCTGAATTTTCACTGAGGCCAGAATATTTTATTTCCCGCAGTACATTTCGTTAACTCTCATGAGCGCCGTGGTGCGAGACAGAGCCGCGCACGCCGCGTTTAACACCGAGCCTGCTTTTTCTGGGTTTGTTATGGGGAAAAATACTCCGCGATCTTAAAAAGCGGTAGTACCTGGGAAAACAATATTTAAAATAATAATTTAAAAAAAAAGAAAATAAAAAGAAAAAGAAAGGAATAAAGTAGGAATACTTGAAAGGGCAGCATGGTGAGTTTGCGGGGTGTGCCGAGGGAAGGGGAACGGCTGGGGGGACGGAGCGGGGACCGAGAGCGCCGCGGGGAAACGGGGCTCGGAACAAGGCGCGCCCGGGGCCGCATTTACACCCGTGTCCGTGTGGCTGCTCCGTGAACCCAATGAGTGCGGGTAATGTCGGGACGGCACCAGGGCAGCCGAACGGAGCAAGAGCCGCAGGCAGGGCTGACACCGGGGCTGTGCCGCCTGTGCCCGTCCGGGTCTCGGTGCGGGAGGGAGAGCCCTGCCCCGGTGCCTGCAGGCGGATTGTGCTGGCCGAACGGGAGCGGGGCTCTCCGAGCCAGGGGCGGACCGGCGCTCCGTTTTCTCGCCAAAAGTTAAAAAAAAAAAAAAAAAAAAAAAAAAAAACAAAAAAACCAAAACTACTTATGGAGAGGAAGGCTGCCGCATTTTCAAACAAACCGACCCCCCGACCCCAACACTTTCCAGCTTCTGCTGCCTGCAGAGAGTGAGTAGAAAAGAAAACCCAAACTACTCGAGTATTATCAGCGCTTCAGCTGAAGGCACGGCTTTCGCGGCAATCCTCGTCCGGGCTGCCGGGGCCAGACGCGGGGGTGGCACCGTGTCCCGTGTCCCCGCGGCAGAGTCCGCCGCTCGCCGTGCCCGCTCCGCTCGGCGCTCCCACCGCGAACGGGCTCAGCGCTGCGCACCGGGGAAACCGCACCGGGGCCCGGCGGGGCTGCCGTGCTCGGTTCGGGAAGGGGAACCCGAACAACTCCGGCTCGGTAGCGGCGAAGCCCCGGTTTGCAGCAGCTCTCGGCTCGCCTCTCTCAGCGGGGTTGCGCGGCCGGGATGGAGCCCCGCTCTGCCCGCCTCCCTCCCGCTTCCCTGCACCGGCGCCGGGCAGTGTCCGGGGCTGCTCTGCCCCCGTGTGCAGAAAGCGAGAGCCCCTTCCCCGCCGCAGCGGGCCGGGGCAAGCACACGGCGCCGTGAGCCCCCTCCTCGGCTAATTCCCCTCCTGTATCCCCTACCCCGGCGAGCGGCTGCGGGAGCGGCTCTGCGGCTCCTTCTGTCCCGCCGTGTCCCGGTTTGTCCGTCCGCTGCCCGGCCCGGGAGCGGCTCTGCGGCTCCTTCTGTCCCGCCGTGTCCCGGTTTGTCCGTCCGCTGCCCGGCCCCGGGCGGGGCGCGGCCTCTCCCGGGGGCACCGGCGGGCCGGGCGCTTCCCGGGGCCGTGCCGGGATCCCCGCTCCTTGTCCCGAAAGGGCTCTCCGCGCTCCCCTCCTCGCTGCCCGTCCCCGTTATTGCATTCCCCTCGCTGCGGCTTTTCTGTGGGTGCCGATAAGCCCTCAGCTCTCCGCTTAACCGCAGCTACAGCGTTCGGCTGCCAGGGGCGTGTTCCTGCGTTTTCAGGTAGTTGTTTCATGTCCCAAAAAGGGCTTAATTAAAAGAGGGGAGAGGGGAAAGTCCGACAGCCCCTGCCTGCCCTTGAGTCAAGCGTTCAAGTAGCCGCACACGGGGCTGCGCGCTCACCTTTGCTGCTCGGCCCGACCGCCGCTCCCAGCGCTGGGCTCAGCTTCTGCCCTGGTGTTCATCCCGAATCCCCCTTGATGGGGCTGTCAAAAAAAAAACCCAAACAAGCCCCTCGGATGTCAAACGCCCTTTGCGAGCGAGCGAGCGAGCCCTGCCAAGGAGCAGCGCGCCGGGCTCAGGAGTGAGAAGGGAGGAATGTGCCATTTGGCCGAGGTGATGACACACGCGGCAGCGCTGCTACACCTGCACCGGCCCTGGCCGCGGAAATGCTGCGAGGGGGAGCGCAGGGAGCAGCATGGGTGGCCGCAAAAAGGAGCTCGCCCGGCCCTGGGGAACCCCGCAGCCCCGGCCCCGACGGCGGGGCACAGCTGGCTCCGGCTGCTGCGAGCTGCCGGAGAGCCGCCGGGAGCTGCTCGGGGAGGGGAGCCCTGGAGAGGGTCTCTCCTGCGGGCCTCGTCCCTTCGCCCTTTCGTTTGTGCGCGTTAGGAGAGAACCCGGGGCCGGTGTGCGCTGCTCCGTGCCTGGGTATGAAAATAGACGGGCCTCCTTTCTGTGACAGAAATCACAGAGCCCGGCTTTGCCTCCTTTCTGTGACAGAAATCACAGAGCCCGGCTTTGCCTCCTTTCTGTGTCCGAAATCACACAGCCCGGCTTTTGGGCCATACGTTCCTCCGTACTGGATTGGTTATATGGCTCTAAGCGAAGATGCAGAAACGTGTTCTAACTGAGACATATCGAAATATATAATTTTATATATATATATATATATACACACATATATGCATGTATATAAATCTAATAGTTCTTCGAAGAGCTAATTTATATCTCGGTTAAAATAGGTTTCTACATCTTCGACTGCCTTTACCCGCAATTACTCTGTCCCGGGTCGGGTAGAGGAACTAGAAATCCGCTCACTGGCCACCGAAGCCCTGGGCGGCCCGACGGCAGAGGCCGGTTGTCCCGGCACGGACGTTCGGGAGCTGCCACCCCCCGGGCTCACGCTTGGTTACGAAAATTGATGTCGCACTTAAAATCATGGGGACAGGGCGCATCGTGAGAGGCGGTTCGCGGGCAAGGAAGGCAGGAGCGAGTCTGAGGGCCATGAGCTGCCGGCGGGCAGAGCTGCGGGCTCCGAGGTGAGCGTGCGGCTGCTGCCAGGGCCGCTTTGGGCAGCGCGGGTTGTGTTTGAGCTCGGGCGGTGATGCCGGGTCCGGCGGGCTCGCTGCTGCAGCGCCCCGGTGGTGCCGGCCCCGCGGAGCCCGGCCCGGCTCCTGAGGCTGCCGGCGGTGCCTTGTCTGCTGGAAAGGCTCGGGAAACAAACGGGGTCTGCCCCGCTCCCGGGACACGACTGGAGATCCCGTTAGAAACCAGTGTGAAATGTCCGCTGCTGTGCCCCGGGGCACTGGTTTGTCACAGCGCGACATCTCTTGTGCTCGGGCCAGCTGACACTGCCTGTCTGCTGCTCGGGGAGGCTCTGCCCGAAGGCAGGAAAAGGGAAGGAGAGGGGTATGTGGGTGCCACATACGCTGCTTCAGGAACCGCGTGAAACAAGCCGAAGCACCTCCAGGGGAAGGAGCAGGAAAGCTGCCCAGTGTGTCATCCCCCGTCTGGCCACCCTGCCCCGGCCCTCGAGGCGCCTGTCAGCCCCGCAGCCGCGCTGGGGCTCTGCGTGTGCTCTGCAGGGAGGGAGAAGGGGCGACCCGACACCTTATGCTTTCTGCCTGCTGCAAATAAGAGCTGCAAGAATCGACTTGCAGGGAGCGGCAGCAGCCTCCTTGCGCTCCCCGGGAGCGATCGGTTGGCGGGGCCCGCGGCCAAGACATATAAACGCGACCGCGTGTGCGGCTGGAAGCGTGACAAGCCGCCGTGGCAGGGCGAGCGCCGCGGGCACACCCCTTCGCACCCACCGCCTCCAGCGCGACCCCGCGCCGGGCGGGAGGGGAGCGCGGCGCCGCGGCACCGGCGGGCTCCGGGGTGGGCGGCGGGGGCTCGCCCAGCGCCCCCCGGACGCCGCCCCCCGCCTCCCCCCGCCCCCGGCGGCTCCGCGCCGCTCCGCGGGGCCACGTCGGGCCGCGTGTGCGCGGGGCTGAGCGCGGCGCCGTGACTGCGGGGTGAACTCGGCCGTGCCCAGCGGCTCGGCGGCGATAGGGGAGCGGGCTCCTGACGAAAGCGGAACTCGGCCGGGCCCATACAAATCAGAAAAGAGCCCGGCCGCCGCGGCAGAGGGGAGCCGAGCCCGCGGGGGCAGGGACGCCGCCGCGCTGCACGGACCAGCGGCGCCGCGAGAGGCGCCTCCCGATCTCCGGCCGGGTCCCGGCTTCGACTTCGGCTTCGGCCCCGTCGCGGCGAACGCGGAGCGGGACGGCCGCCGGCAGCGGGCTCCGGGCAGCGGGCAGCGCTCCGCACCGCGCCGGGCGCCCCGGGCGCGGGGCACCATGATGAGCAACTACCCGGACGGCGAGGAGGACACGGTGGCGCTGCTGGCTCATGACACCGGCGGCAGCAAGGAGCCGGATCGGGGCAAGGAGGAGCTGAGCGCGGACAAGGGCCCCGAGAAGCCGGACCCCTCGCAGAAGCCCCCCTATTCCTACGTGGCCCTGATCGCCATGGCCATTCGGGAGAGCGCGGAGAAGAGGCTAACGCTGTCTGGGATCTACCAGTACATCATCAGCAAGTTCCCTTTCTACGAGAAGAACAAGAAAGGCTGGCAGAACAGCATCCGCCACAACCTCAGCCTCAACGAGTGCTTCATCAAGGTGCCCCGGGAGGGCGGCGGCGAGCGCAAGGGCAACTACTGGACCCTGGACCCCGCCTGCGAGGACATGTTCGAGAAGGGCAACTACCGCAGAAGACGAAGGATGAAACGGCCTTTCCGGCCGCCTCCGACCCACTTCCAGCCGGGCAAGACCCTCTTCGGCCCCGACAGCTACGGCTACCTGTCCCCGCCCAAGTACTTGCAGTCCACCTTCATGAACAACTCGTGGCCGCTGGCGCAGCCCCCCGCGCCCATGCCCTACACGTCCTGCCAGATGTCTGGTGGGAACGTCAGTCCCGTCAATGTGAAAGGACTCTCGGGCCCGGCGTCCTACAGCCCCTACTCGCGGGTGCAGAGCATGGCGCTGCCCAGCATGGTGAACTCCTACAACGGCGTGGGCCACCACCACCACCACCCGCACGCCCACCACCCCCAGCAGCTCAGCCCGGCCAGCCCCGCGCCGCCCTCGGCCCCGGCGGCAAACGGAGCCGGCCTCCAGTTTGCCTGCGCCCGCCAGCCCGCCGAGCTGTCCATGATGCACTGTTCTTACTGGGAGCACGACAGCAAACACAGCGCCCTGCACTCCCGCATAGACATCTAGGGAGGCTCCGGCCAGCGCCGCCACAGCAATGCACCGGCCCCGCTGCCCCGCTGCTACCCCGCCGCGTTCCCCCGCGCTCCGCGTCTCTCCTCCTCGTCTCTAGTCACGGACTTCCCTCTCTCTGTGTGCCCAAACCCTCGCGGCGGGGAAATAGCGGCTTTGCCCCGCGCGTAGTGTCAGTGTAGGAGCGTCCCTCGATGAGAAGAAAGCAGTGTAAGTGTGGGGATCCCCGCGGGGCAGCGGCGGCCGGGCCGCCTCTCCGGGCGAGCGGGGATTCACCGGGAGTTCCTCTGCTCCGCGTGTGTGTTTGTGAGTTGTTGGGGTTTTTTTTGTTTGGGTTTGTTTGCTTTGGTTTTATTTTGTTTTGTTTTGTTGTTTTTGTGTTTTTGTTTTTTTTAATGGAGGGGGGCATCTAATTAAAAATTGGTTGTTCAGCCCTCAAAATTATTTTGTAATTCGGCCGGAATCTTTTCGGGCTCGGCCATGGGGAGAGTAAAGCGGAGTCTGTAAATAGCGGAGGCATTTTCACGCGTGCGGTGCGGGGCTGGCGGGGCCTAGACACACCATGGTGTGCCCGCGGTGCTCGTCCTCTTCTTCATCCCCTCTGTCTTCCTCCTCGCTCTGCAAAGCACTGCGCTTCTTCCGAGCTGTGGCTTTTCGTTCAAATAGTACTTAACGTGGGGACTGCTGTAACAGCAGACGTGCGATATTGCTGGTTAATAGAAACCAACAAACAAAACGCGCCAGGTTCACTCGTCAAACGTTTCGGCAGCGGTAAATATATTTTTTAAAGGAGACAATGTCCTCTGAGGTCTTAAAAGTAATTTTATACAGGTCTAAAAAAATATTTTGATGTTATTAAAAAAAAAAAAGAGACTCTTTCCTGTAAATTGGGATATTTTTCCGTGTGCATATTATTATTAATAATGAAAGTTTAAACTATCTTCAGTTTTTTTGCCCCCAAACCTGGCCCAAAATGGATTTCCCGGTAGGTTCTGCTTTTGAATGCTTACTCTTTCTCTTAAAAGGTTTTGATCCTTCAATTTTACATAGATTAATGTGGAAAAAAATAGCGATTTTAAAACAGGGGCCAGTTCATAGCGATTTTGTAAATGTTTGTGTAAACCGATAGATGCTGTGGCATAGTACCATTTTGGGACCAACTTTTCTAGAATGAACTAGCACTTTCATTGTACTTTCTAGCATTGTAAAGTCTCCAATAAAATGCCTTTCCGTCTTTCCATATCGTTTTATTTCACTCGCTCCTCCGCGCTCGGGATCGGGAAGCGGCAGCGGGGAGCGGGGCGGGCGCTGTGTGCCGGGGCCGCTGCGGGCGGCAGGCACCGCTCTCCGTGCACCGCAGCTCGGCTGCGGGACCCTGCTGGGCGCTCCATCATCTCCGCCAGGCCCCGGCGCTGTCTCGGCGGCGGCCGACAAGGTGCGGGAAGAGTTGCGTTGGTTCCGCGGTGTGCGGCGCCTCCGCTCCGTGTCCGGGCAGCCGCCGGCACCTCGCCCGTGTGCCCGCCCGGGCCGGCGGAGGCCTCGGGTTTGTGCCTGGGGCTGTGCCGGACGCTGCTTCGCTTTCATTTCTTCCTGGCATGCTCGGAACCGTGGTCCTGGAAGGAAAAGAACGGTCCCGTGCCGCTCCAAGCCCGGCCCGGCCGCGCTGCGACGGGGCCCGAGCCCCGTGCGGAGCCTCTCTCTTTCCTCGCCGGGCCCGTGGGCCTCGCTTCTAACCCTGCCTGGGCCTCGCTTCTAACCCTGCCCGTCCCCGCCGGCAGGGCCCTGACCGGGCCCGGGGCTCAGCACAGGATGGGGCTGGCGGGGCGGCCCCGCTCAGTGCGGGCCCGGCTCGCAGCGGGTCCCGCTCAGCTCCCGGCCTGGCCAGGCCTGCGGTGCCGCGGCAGCGGCGGGGACGCGCTGTTCGCCTCACGGGCTGCGCTGTTCGCCTCACGGGCTGCGCTGTTCGCCTCACGGGCCCCACGGGCAGCTCTCTGCCCAAACCAGCGCTGCCGGGGTGAAGCCGGTAATAACGGGGCCGAGCATTCCGCAGCCAGGGGCCTGACACTCGCCCTTGCCCGGCTGCCTGAGCTCTCCCTTTCTGCAGGCAGGGCCTGCTGGCCCGCAGTGCGAGACGCGGGGACTGGCGGCCTCTCTGCCGCTCGGCGGGCACGGCCAGGGCACAGGGGCTCTGAGGAACCCGCCCGGCCATCCCGGAGCCCTGCGGTGCCCCCTGGCCTCGCTCCGCAGGCGGGGAGGGCGCTGCGAGCGTTGATGGGGCCGAGGGGCTCCGCTCCGGGCGGACAGAGAGGCACAAGGGGCCCGGAAAGCGGGGGTCACGGCGAGGCGGCCGTGTGGTACCGGGAAGCACGGAGAGAGCCTGGCCTCCGCACGAACACCGCTGTAACGCGAGGCCCAAGGCCGAAGCGGGAATGCCGGCGCACACGGGACGCGGCCGGGACTCACGCCGCTGCCAGCGCACTGGGGATCGCAGCTTTGCACCGGAGGGCTCAAGGCCTTGGCTGCTTGTTCCTTACTAGATAGGTACTGCCTATACCGCTGCTTTCCTCAGGGTTATGTTGAGGCCAAAAGGGCCACGGGGCGAAGGGAGGGTGGGAGCAGCTCCCCGGACGCCCGCACAGGCCCACCGGCGCTCCCTGGGCTCCGTCCCTGGCTGTGCCGTCCTTCGGCCTGAGGCAAAGGCTGAAGCACCCGCTGGCACACTCCGGGAACGGCTGGGGCTCGCCAGCTTGGAGTGAAGCGACACCTGACCGTGCCAGGTGCAGGGAGAGGAGGCGGCAGGCCGGGACCGGGCAGGGACGTGCGGCCCCTGGGGCTATTGCAGTTCCTGGAATAGGTGGTGTCCGCCCAGCTCCCGCTGCGCTTGACCAGCGGCCGATTTAGCCCATAGAGAGAGGCAGGGAGCCGTGCGTTTGGGAGAGAAGGGAGCAGGCAGGGCCGTGCGGACGCTCTCCTGCCAGGCCAGGGGCTTGTCCGAGCTCCCTGTGCCCGGCCGGGGCTCTGCTCTCCTTCTGCCGAGCTCCCTGTGCCCGGCCGGGGCTCTGCTCTCTTTCTGCCGAGCTCCCTGTGCCCGGCCGGGCTCTGCTCTCTTTCTGCCGAGCTCCCTGTGCTCGGCCGGGCTCTGCTCTCTTTCTGCCGAGCTCCCTGTGCCCGGCCGGGCTCTGCTCTCTTTCTGCCGAGCTCCCTGTGCCCGGCCGGGCTCTGCTCTCCCTCATCCCGAGCTCCCTGTGCCCGGCTGGGCTCTGTTCTCATTCTCCCCGCGCCGCTCCCGGGCGGCAGTGGCCGTCGCGCCTTTAAGATGTTTTTACGATGGTTTTCTGTATTTTACAGAGACTGCATTGAATGCAAACTCGCACGGGAACCGCGGGGAGAGTCCGGCCGCCGTGGCTGGCTGCGCTCGCCGGGCGCTGTCGGGCAGCGGCCCGAGGCAGGGCTGGTCCTGCCGGGCTCAGCCCGGCCTCTGCCATTGCCGGGGACGGCCGGGCCTCCCGTGCATGCCACCGGCCTGGGGAGGGGGTGCCCATCATCTCCCGGGGTGCTGGTGCTCGCCTCGGCAGCGGGCACGGCCCCTGGGGAACCGCTACCGAGCGGCCAGGCACCGGGCCCGAGTGTCCCGGAGGAGCTGTGCCTCCCCGCTGGGCAGCCCGGGGGATGCGCAGGGACCGAGTGTCCCGGACAGCGGCACTCGGGACGGCAGGGGCTGAGCGGGAACGGGAGCAGGAGCGGTGCAGACCCCTCCGCAGGCAGCTCCGCGGGCACGAACACCAGCACAGGACCGAGGGGTGCCCGTGGTGGCTCAGCGCTCCCTCGCCACCTCCTCCCGCGGCTCCCACCTGCCCCAGCCCCGCGGGTCCCTCACAAAATCGAGCCGCATTCCTGGCAAGCGCGGTCTTTGCGCGTTGTGTAAGGTCTTTCCCCGTTATATAAATGACGGCAGGAGGAATGCGCACGGAGCGGGACGCGCTCCCCGGGACGGCACCTTGGCGCGGAGCCTCCTCCGATCCCGGGGCTGCTGCGGGGGCCAGAGCCAGGGAAGGGAAGGGGGGCTCAGGGCTGCTGAGCCGCCGCTGCCCTTTCGGAGCGGCCACGGCTTTATGCAACGCTGGCGAGAGATGAAAGCAGAAGAGCGAGGGGTGTTTTCTCCCTGCCCGGAGCGGACGTGGAAGGAGCCTGCCTCTGTCGGGGAAGGACAGATTTTGATTCCCGAGACAGAGCGGACTCCCAGCGCCCCTGTGCTGCTGCAGCCCCCGGGGCAGTGCCAGCGCCGGGGGATGTTTTGTCACCGCAGCTTTCTCGTCCTCTCCGGTCCTTTGCGCAGGCCGCAAAGGTCCTTTGAAGCCCTGGCCGGGCTCGGAGGGTGGCAGAGCCCTGGGCGGAGGGAGCGCTCCCCGGCGACACGGCACGGCACGGCACGGCGCGGCACGGCACGGCTGCCCTCTGCCTGCGGGCCGGCGGGAACGCGGGGACAGCGGGATGCTGAATGATGGACCCCGTGGGTTCTGTCCCGGTTCCTCTTGTCGTACCGGACCGGGACCGGGCAGGGGGCGGTGGCTGCGGGCAGGGCAGGGCAGAGCCGGCTCCGTGAGGAGACGCACACACAGCTCTTACCTTGCACCCTCCCTCCCGCCCCGGCCGGAGCGGCTGTTTAGTACCGCCTGATTCCTGGTATTCTTGTCAGTGTTTTAAGTGGTGAAAAAGTCATTTCCAGTCCCATGGTCTGCGTTTCACCCTGAACTCATTGAAAAGAGAGTGCGGGGTCAGGACTGTTTATTATACAACCAATTAAAACAGGAAAATATGCAAAGGCTTCATTCAGCGAGATCCGGCCATTGTTAAGCCGAAAACGATATTTTTGCTTCAAAAATAAAAAAGTACATTTGTTACTTAAAAAAATCTCCGCTCTGCGTGTGTGACGCTCGGGAGCGCGGTGAGGTCCGGCGGGCCCGGGCCGGCCTGTGCGGCCGGAGGGCGGCTCGGAGGGGCGGGCGGGCACCGGGGACCCCCGTTCCCCGCCCTGGGGTCCGCTCCTGCCCGCTCGCAGGAAGGGCCGGCCAGCCTCAAACGCGGGGGATCAGCTCCGTGCAGGCGGAGTGGTGCTTTGGTCAACCCCAGACAGCGAAAAAATTATTGCGAGGGCTAAAAAGCTCGACGCTGTAGTGGGCTCGGGCAGGGCCGGGATAGCCGGGCTGGAGAGCCCCGAGAAGCGCCGCAGAGCGCAGTGTTGAGCCCCGGAGCGCCGCTGGCAGCCCTGGGCACACCGCGGCGGGTGGAGAAGGGACTCAGACAGAATTCCCGGCTCTGCGGTTCCCCTGCGGCTTCTCCATCCACCAGAAGCCCATCCCTGGGTCTGCGGAGCATCTCTGCTCTGAGGCACTGTACCATCTGCCCCCAGCACAGGACCAGCACAGGGGCAGGGCAGGGGGCTCCTCCCGGCACAGCCGCCCGCCCCAGGTAGCCCTCGGGGATGTGCTCAGCAGCGGGCCTGGGAAGCGTTCACCAAAACAATCGCTCGGGCTGGCCTAATCCGATGAGTTTATTTTAGTCCTCGAGCTGTATTGAAAACATTCGCTCTGCTTCTTGTGGTTGTTTACAGTATGTCGGTCTCAACATCACAGCCGCCCTTCTGGAAAAGTCTTACAGGATTCAGGCAGAGGGAAACCAACACAGAAGTGACTCGGAAAGCATGATGGCAAATGATTAATCAGATCAGAGACAGGAAGGCGGAGGTAATCAATGAGTTTTCACTTATAGTTTACTTGGATTAACATCTTTTTCCTTTTTCTTTCGTGAGTTTAGAAACCACACGGGGTTTTATTGCCCAAACAAGCAGCTGCAGGATTTGGTGGGCTGGTGGGAATTCGTTCAGAATCAGCTGCGTGTTTCCTCAAGAAGAATTCGGCTTTCGACAAAACCTCGACAGCCTGCTTGTTCCCGCCGCAGGCACACGGCACCGGGCACCGGGCAGGGCTGCGCCCCGCGGGACCCCGCCCGCTGTCCCGGAGAGACAGAGGCAGGCAAGGAACGCAGATCAGCAGCGAGCAGCGCAGATCAGGAGCGCAGGGGCAGGGAAGGAGAGCCCTGCTCTCCCTCAAGTCGCTCAGTGAGCAAAAAGCCTGAGAAATCTCATCAGGTGCGATTTGAGAGTGAAACACCGGCTGTCCCTGCTCTGCCTTTGAGAGAGGGTTTGCGAGCTGTGTAAGGCCTTTTCCCGTTGTAAAATGACGGCAGGAGGAGCGGCACCCTGCCCTGCCGTGCCGTGCCCTGCCGGAGATGCCAAACTCGGTTTTCCCTGAGGGCACATGCGAGTGTGCGCACACAGGTGGCTCCTGACACCGGCAAAATCTCCTGACTTCCCAGCTGGTCCCTGCAAATCCTACGGTTTTGCTGGCAGATAAATTGTTCGCCTACTTTCGTTTAATTTCTTTCTCTTTCCAAAAGTAACTTTCCCCCCACCCTACCTGAATAACAAATTCGGAGCGATCACGAAATAACTGGCCGGAATTTCACTTTTGTCGTTCACAGTGACCATTTTCGATGACACGAGGCAGCACGGGGTGAATGCGAGCAGGGGCTGGCCCTCGAGGGACATGTCACTGACAGCTGATGGGCATTTGGCTTTTGGCTGGGGCAGGGGAAGGAAAACCGCGGGGCTTCAGTAAATGGGCCCTGGGAGAGGAGAAGGTTCGTGGTTTGTGGGTTTGTCGGGGTAGCCTCCACTTCTTCCAAGGTGCGGGTTTGGAGGCACGCTGCCGGCCCCGCCGCACACAAGAGTTACTGAGCTGTTGTTTAAGATGTGCCGCCCGTTTCCCCGTTTTCTGCCCAGCGATAACTGGTTCTTTTCGTTACTATCGTTTTGTTCCTCGAAAACCCAAACAAACAATGAAGTGCAGGGTGAAGCTGGGCACAACACGAGGCGTAATGTTCTCAGTTATCAAAACGGGGAGGAAACAAGAAAGAGTCAGTCGCTACTGATCTCTTTTTTTTTTTTTTTTTTTTTTTTTTTTTTTTTTCAGGTGTGGCTTTTAACAAGATGTTCAGAAAAAAATTCTATCAGGCACATGTTGACCTGCGCTTCCTCTGCTCCTGGCTTTGGAGGCGATATCGCTTGGTGCTTATCAGCCACAACGTCTGAGGCATCGGGTACGTGGCTCCTGACTGCTCCCCGCGCTCGGGTACGAGTGGTTCTTGCGACACGAAGGTTTCCCTGTGTAGAGCCCCGCATCCAGCCCCGCATCCAGCCCCACGTCCAATCTCGCATCCAGCCCCGCGTAGAGCCCTGCAGCCAACCCCGCATCCAGCCCCCATCCAGCTTCGCATCCAGCATCCAGTCCCTCATCCAGCCCCTCATCCAGCCCTGCATCCAGCCCCGCATCCAACCCCTCATCCAGCCCTGCATCCAGCCCCGCATCCGACCCCTCATCCAGCCCTGCATCCAGCCCCGCATCCAGTCCTGCATCCAATCTCTCATCCAACCCCGCATCCAGCCCCCATCCATCCCCTCATCCAGCCTCTCATCCTGCCCCGCATCCAGCCTCCATCCAACCCCGCATCCAACCCCCATCCAGCCCCCATCCATTCCCCATCCAGCCCCCATCCATTCCCCATCCATCCCCCATCCATTCCCCATCCATCCCCCATCCAGCCCCGCATCCATCCCCCATCCAGCCCCGCATCCATCCCCCATCCATCCCCCATCCATCCCCTATCCATCCCCCATCCAGCCCCGCATCCATCCCCCATCCATCCCCCATCCATCCCCTATCCATCCCCCATCCAGCCCCGCATCCATCCCCCATCCAGCCCCGCCGAGGAGCTGCTGACAGCCGCAGCGCAGAGTCAGAAGCGGCCCCGGTAACGGCTCGCAGAGCCCAAACAACGAAATGCCGAGAAATGTTCGCCACTGCTTGCTGCCGGGCTACTGAAACTCCCTCCGGGCCGGAAGGGTTTCGGGGGATGCAGGATGCAGCAGCCTGAGGTTCGGGCAGCCTCAGTTCTGCCTTGTGCCTTCTCCCCGAGGTTTTGGGGCCGCGGAGCTGCTGCCAGCCCCTCCTGCTTTCAGAGCAGCCCCAGAGGGGCAGCAGGGACCGGAACGGCCCCGGAATCCCCGCTCGTACCAGCGGGAGAAGGGCTCCGAGGCGCTTCAGTCCATGTCCCCGTTAGATCCTGCCATGGGTCTGATGTTCCCTGCCGGGCAGCCAGGGCAGAGACAAGGGCAGGGACAGGGATATGGGAAGGGGCGGCCTCTCTGTCCCAGCCTTACAAGTCGCTTTTCTGCTTCCTATGAAGCCTCCGAGATACAGGGACGTTTTCAGAAAAAAAAAAAAAAAATCCTTCAAACCCCACAAACAAAACCAAACACAAACAAACAAACAAACAAAAAACAAAACAATGAGGAGATGTTAAAAGTTAGCTATATGGTTTTTTAAAATACCCATCAGCGATGATATCTCCTGCAGGGCAGCCTCCTGCCCCGCCTGTTGTAGTTCCAGTCTCAGGGAACAGTCCTCTTAACCCACTCTTTCCCCCAAATCAACGAGTTTGCTGTGGAAGTCTCTAGGCTCGCCTTTTTTGATAAACCACAGTTCAGTTCAGCCCGGAGCAGCCAGTGGTGTCTGGGACAGTCACCAGTTGCCTTGGAACAGAAATGGGAACCACTTGTTTAAACATCTTAATGTCCTAAAATCTCTAAGAGCCATCACAGAAGGGTTTGGGTTTTTTGTTCCCTTCCCGAAGCGAGAAGGGAGCGAGGGGATTACAGGGAAGAATGTCTGCTCCGGCTGCTGCAAGCACCAGAAGATTTTGGTTTGCCTTTCCCCCCCTCCCCATCAGTTTTTCCATTCCTTGAGGAAAATTTTTCAGTATCTGAATCAAAGCGCATGATTCCAACTTTTTTTTTCCCTGTTGTTTTGTTTTATTTCGGCCCTTTTTCATGTTTTCATTTAAAAAGTGGCAGATTTGGTAGAACTCTCAAGTGTTTCCCATTAGAGGCGGGGAGTTCACCAGTGCGCCTTTCTGATGTTGCACATGACACGTTTGGGGCTCTGAGGCAGGAGCACTCCCTGAGCATTGCAATGGGCCGGTGTGGGGCAGCGGCCGGGGCAGGGCCGAGCCCGGAACTGTGGCTGAGGCCGAGCCCGGAGCTGTGGCTGTGACCGAGCTCCGGCCCGGTTCTGTCACAGAGCCCGGAGCTGTGCCTGAGCCCTGCCCGGAGCTGTGGATGTGACAGAGCCCGGTCCGGAGCTGAGGCCGAGCCCGGCCCGGAGCTGAGGCCGAGCCCGGTCCGGAGCTGAGGCCGAGCCCGGTCCGGAGCTGAGGCCGAGCCCTGCCCGGTGCTGTGGCTGTGACCGAGCCCGGTGCTGTGTCTGAGGCCGAGCCCGGTCCGGAGCTGCGTTTGTGACCGAGCCCGTTCAGGATCTGTGACCGAGCCCTGCCCGGCGCTGTGGCTGTGACCGAGCCCGGTCCGAAGCTGTGACCGAGCCCAGTTCGAAGCTGTGACCGAGCCCCGTCCGGAGCTATGACGGATCCCGGCCCGGTGCTGTGGCTGAGGCCGAGCCCTGTCCGGTGCTGTGACTGATCCCGGCCCGGCGCTGTGGCTGTGACCGAGCCTGTCCTTCGCTGTGGCTGTGGCCGATCCCGGCCCGGCGCTGCCCTCTGCCGGCCCCGCTCCGCCGGGAGCCGCTCCGTGTCCCTCCGCGGGGCTCCGCTCCGTCCCAGCGCCGCGGCCGAGCCCGCCCAGCCCAGCCCAGCCCAGCCCAGCCCAGCCCAGCCCAGCCCAGCCCAGCCCAGCCCAGCCCAGCCCAGCCCAGCCCAGCCCAGCCGGGGGCGGGCGGTGTTTCCCGGCCCGCGGCGCGTTGGCTCTCCGTGCGGTCTCGCAGCGCGGGGAATTCCTGCTATAAAATCGCGCCGTTGCACATTTCTGCTTTTGCCGGCTCCCTTCCCCTCGCGGATTCTCCTTGGCTGTTACCTCTCTCGTCCTCGTTCCTGACAGCAGGCTTTTACCATTGCTCTGGTGTTCCATGTTTTTAACCACCGATCTCTCCTTGAAGGAAAATTTCCTTCATGTAACAAAATTTCCTTCATGTAACACGCTCCAAATGCGTTTTGGAGCGTGGCCCCGTACAAATTTTAATAAAGTGTTGTGGAAAGCAGCACTTGGTTAGCAGAACTGGAAGGTGTCAAGTGATCTTCATAGCCAAATTTTCCTGTAAATACATGCAGGATACAATCCTTTTTTGGCAACTGAGACTTTGCAAATACAGAAAATGTGTGTGTACACACTTACTGACGTTTTTGGTAGTAAACCTTCATTTTATATTACTGGCATCCAAAAAAGTCACTGTGTAGTGCATTAACCTTGAACAAAGGGACATGTGTGATTGCGAAATTTGAAGTGAGAAAAAAAAAAGAACAGGGTATGGGCTAAGGAAATATCCCTTTCCATACATTACTTGCATCTGTTAATGCACAGACACAGGATTGTTGCTAGCTTGTAGCAGTGGTTTGTAATTCATGCAACAAAATCACCAAGTTCTGTAGTTCCCAACATCATGAGTTTGAGGTGTTCACAATTTATTAGATCCTACATGAATTCTAAAATTCTTTATATGATCAGCTATTGCCCTTTATTTGAAAAGGAACTATTTATAAAGTATTAAGACAAGCAGGGTTTGCTGAAGAAACTCGAGCGGGTGGTGGATGCTGGAGAATGTGAGGAGCAGTGAAGCGATGCTGCAGCTCGCAGGAAGCCCTGCATTCCCCGTGCTGCTGGGAGCTCCCTGCCCTGTTTCAGTTCTGCACGGGGCTGGGCAGGGATTGTGTGGGACTGCGAGGGGTCCCCACGGCCCCTGGGCTGAGATGAAGGCTCCTGTCCTTGTGTCCCAGCAGCCAGGCAGCGGGAGGATGAGCTGTGATATCCCCTGCCAGCACAGAAATACACACTGCACATGAATGCCCCTCTGGCTGCCCAGCCTGGCCGTGCTGAAGCCACAGCCCCGCTCAGTGCTGCAGGGTCAATGTGCCAGCTCTGATGGCAGGATGAGAGTTTGGGTGGCAAGGACTGAGCTGGGGCAGCTCTCCTCAGCGAGCAAACCTTGATTTCCAGGGTTGTTTTTCTCAAATCTGTTAATTTCTGAGCTGACAAAGGCTGAATTTTGTACTCACTGAGCACTCACAGCTTGAGCCAGTGCAGTGGGAAGATGAGGAGCTGGCTATTTCTGAGAGGAAGGTGCTCACCTTGTGTTGGGAATTCCAGGAGTGGGAATTTTTTTTTTGTGGTTTATCTTTGCAGCTATGGTTATATTTGTTTACTGCTCAAGCAAGACTGAGGTGTTTGTGCAATACCACAGCACACGAAGCAGCCCCAGCTCCTGAGAGCCCCCAGACAAAATACTCCTGTGATGTTTGCAGACTGCTGCCATCCAGACTGAAGGGCGCCCTGCTCCTGGAGAACTTGGCAGGGCTGATGTTGCCCCAGTGCAAATCAGCAGAGCAGAAATGAACCCAGTGCACCCTCATGGTGCTAGGATGGATTTCTATTGACACGGGCAGTTCCCTTTGTCCTGTGCCTCACATCACTCTAGCACAGAACACCTGTCATGGTTTAATTTTGTGCTTTTTTCAGAGAACTGACTGAGATGGACTGTGTTCTGGTGGTCACTCAGTATTTTCTGGCTGGCAGTCAGAAATAAAACCTATCCATTTAAAGAGCCCAGGTGCTGCAGGAGCAGGGTGGAAAAGGCAAACCCTGAGCATGGCTGTGCTCTCAGGCTCCTTGAAGGAGGGTGCCTGTGGATCTGGCACCAGTGGATTTGACACAATGTGAGAACTGTTTTCCTGTATCACTCACATTATAGTTGAAATGTGAAATGAGCTCCATGTGGCAGCAGCCAAAGGAAAGAAAAAGGAAAAAAAAAAATAAAAGGAAGCACTCTCCAAAAGTTTCGGTTATCCCTTGAAGCTATATTACAACATCTACTGCTCTAATTGAATCAGTGTGAGAACTTTTCCCCTCCATTTAGATCATTCCTAGTCTCTGTCCACTCTTCCCTGCAGATGCACACATTGGATACAAAGATGTGCCAGGGACACCTAGGGTAGGATTTAAAGTACAGTTTACTGAGTTAGGTGCTAAGAAGGAAATGTCAATTCTCACATGTCTTTGCCAGAATCCATTATGATGTTCCCCCTCTTCTCTCCCCTTCTTTATAGACTCAGCACTCAGCAGGTGAGGCACAGGAGTTTTGTGTGAGTAAAGGGTGTGCTCTGAGGATGCAATAGGTGAATTGATCATTTCTAGGCAACCTGTTGGAGTGAATCAGAAAACCTTCAAAGCAGTGCTGGCACCTGTGGCAGTGTTAGCAAGGCTGATGGTGATGAAGAGGCACCGTGGTCTCGATGCTGCTCAAACCCTCCCACCCTGCCTGCCCTGAGCAGGAGCTGCATGGGAGGGCTCCTTTTCCACCCCTGAAAGCACAGCCCAGGCAGCATTGTGAGCTCTCATTTGTTACATTTAAAGAGCATTTTTAGCAGCGTGGAGAAAATCTCCGCATGTTTCAAAGCATCAATGCTGTTACATGACCCAAAATTACTTGACAGCTGAGAAAGCAAAAGCCCTGGATACCCAAATGCAGGTCTGCTCCCTAAGTGTTCACATGTGCCAATCAATAGGTGAGCCACAGAAACATATGGCTCTTGTATCAAATACATGGAATCAACTTGAATTATGAAGACTTTGAAAAGGTCCTCAGTTTAAATGTACACGGCTCTCTGAAATGTCCAGCTAGGTTTAATGCAACAATTAAAACCAGATAGATTGTCAGGATTCATAGAGCAGGGGTAGAATTAATTCAGTATGAAAGAAATTAATGACTGGGAAGAAGACAGAAGAGCAAAAGCAGCAGGAAAAGAACAAGAATGAGTGGAGGGATGAAATGCTAATGTGGGGGGAGTAGGGAGAGTGAGGAATGGAAGGGGGGAAGAAAGAAGAGGAATTAAAGATAAAGAAAAAAAATGCAGAGGGATATGAAATAGGAAAGAGAAGGAGAGCATCAAGAAAAATAATGACACTTTAATGTGTAATCTGTCAGCTTTGACTTTAGAAAAACTAAGCCTGCAGCATAAAGGCTACTTACATATTGAAATATGTGGGAGGGGTTTGGGATTTTTCATGGTGTTATATATATGTATTTATATATACATGTGTGTGTGTGTCCATGTAATTATATACATAAAATGACACAGAAATTTCAGTCTCCCTGGGCATCCCCCACTGTTCCCCCTACTATCAGTTTTCCCACCCTGCCACATGTCCAGCAGCAGCAATGCCCTTTTCCATGCCATGCTGTGAGCCAGGGCTTTCTGTTTCAGTTTTCTGTTTGTTTCTGTCCTGCCCTCCAAGAGCTGGAAATGGGGGTTCTGGTAGCCCCTAACTTCAGGGCTGTCCCCTGGGTTGTTTGCAATTGCTGTTTCCCCCTGTTGATATTGTCATTTTGCATTGACTGATCTGAAATATATAAAATGTTTCATTGTTGAATTGGTTATTAATTGGATTAGTGCCACTGGTTTTGCCTTGTCTGTTCCTGTGCATGCAAGCTGTTAGTAAAATAGCAAAACTTTCATGGTTTTTAGGGTTAAAAGAGTCATTGAGTGATATTGAAACTATCTATTTGATGTTCTCCCCAAGGTATGAGGAAGGTCAGACTCCTTTAGCTTTCTCCCACACTCTGGAGAGTTTTCTCTTCTCCACAGGTATCCTCAGCTCCTCCCATGAGTATGTTTACCCCTCATCCCTCCAGGGAGGGCCCCTTTTTGAGGAGTCCAAGGATTTTGTAGTTCAGGGATGGATACTTTATTTCCTGGTGCTGTTGGAAGTGGCATTTCAGCACTTTGTCAGCGACCTGTGTGCTTCATTCCCGTGCCCTGTCGCCTTTTCCAGGGTACAAAGTACTCTAGCTCAGGCATGGATCCCAGGTTCATTAACAGCACATGGCTAATCTGTAATTTTTCTAAAACCAAAAAGGCCTCTGGCCAATGCTGGACCAATTCTGGATGTCTTTTCTTCTGTTTTGTATAAAAAACCTGAGCTAATTTTTGCTATTCTCCCTTATCATTTCCCTGTTTCATTTCTCATAATTCTAATAATCCTGTTATGAAGACAAGAAACAGAAACATGGATGTTTAACACTTAACAATGTCTTATTGTCTTACTGCTTTTGGAAAAGGGAATGGAAGAGGAAAAACTTCACATGGGGCTATAAACAAAGCAGAAGGAAGTGAGTTCACTGTCCATGGGAAAGCACAGCTCTCCTGTGAAGGAGATTTTTGTTTCAGTCGAGGGGAAATGCACCACTGGTCTGGTACTGAGCAGTTCTTTTCAGCAGGCTGCAATGCTGAAAAGAACTTGTCAGGAAACCCCACAAATGTGGACCTTGGGGGTGTTTCTGAAGAACATAAGGCCTCTGGAGTCTAAGGCAGAATCAGAACTGCATTGGAGAACTGGGAATAAAAAAGTTAAAAGCTCCTTAAAAATTCTGCAAATTTAGTGATTTTTGTAAGAACAGCAAAACTCCAGATTACTTAATGTCTGAGGTTTGTAAAAGGACAGATATAACTGAGCACCCTCATTTTATTCCCTTCCTCCAGAAGATGGCAAAAGTTAGCTGGGCTTAACACAGGCAGAGGGAGGGGAATGTTGCAGGGCTGAGTGCCCCAGCTCCAGGTCAGCAGTGACATCTCCATGGAGATCACAGCCAGAAATGCAGCTGTGAGGAGTTTAAATTTTGTACACCACGTGTGGAGACACAAATTGCAGTGTTTGTTAGTGCTCATGGTATGACAGAGCTTCTGCTGAAGAAAAATCCCTTGAGATTCACTCCTTAAGTGCCAAAGAGATTAGTTCCCACTAGTGCAGCAGATATTTTGGCTAGGACACTGTGGAGAATTGGCATTTACATAGGAACTGTGACTGAAAAAAGGGAAAGAAGTATAACAAGTGTATAGAAAGAAACATCAGATTAAATACAGATTTGGCAATTAGGTAATACAATTTGACAACTAGGATTTTTTTTCTTTTCATCTCAGCAAGGTACTCTAGAAAAAGGAAAGAAATATTACTAACAAAATCAAAAGAGGCACAAAATAAGCTTTTATTTTTCCTGCAGTTAGTTTTGTTCCTATATTTAGCTTCTCTGGCAGTTTATAATTTCAATATTAGGAAAATATGAGTGTATTTGGGTAAAGTGAAGTGATTCCCTGGCCCTCTGCTCCCTGTGAAAATGCAAATAGATCAGAACAAAACCTTGATTTTTGTTTGAAGTCTCTTAATATGTCAAAATATTCCATTTCCCATCCAGAAGCAGGATAAAATCATGTTATCTCAACATTTTTGGCCAAGCTGAGTTTTCTGGGTAAATTCAAATGTGCAGAAGGAATATTGCCAACTGTCTGTTTTTAGCAGCATGAGAAACAATACCGACCACGGAGCAGAGCCTGTGTCACTCGCACTGGAATGACTCAGCGATGCTCCTGTCAGGAGCCGGCTCTGATGGGGCAGGAGAGCCCCTCAGTGCCCGGGCTGTGAGCTCCATCCCTGGGGTGTGAGCTCCATCCCCGGGCTGTGAGCTCCATCCCCGGGCTGTGAGCTCCATCCCCAGAGTGTCAGCTCCATCCCCGGGGTGAGTGTGAGCTCCATCGCCGAGCTGTGAGCTCCATCCATGGGCTGTGTGTGAGCTCCATCCCCGGGTTGTGAGCCCCATCCCCGGGCTGTGAGCCCCATTCCCGGGGTGGCTGTGGGCTCCATCCCCGGGCTGGCTGTGAGCTCAATTCCCGGGGTGGGTGTGAGCTCCATCCCCGGGCTGTGAGCCCCATCACCGGGCTGTGAGCCCCATCCCCGGGGTGGCTGTGAGCCCCATCCCCGGGGTGGCTGTGAGCTCCATCCCCGGGCTATGAGTTCCATCCCCGGGCTGTGAGCTCCATCCCCGAGCCATGAGCTCCATCCCCGGGCTGTGAGCTCCATCCCCGGGCTGTGAGCTCCATCCCTGGGGTTGGTGTGAGCTCCATCCCCGAGCTATGAGCTCCATCCCCGGGCTGTGAGCTCCATCCCCGAGCTATGAGCTCCATCCCCGAGCTATGAGCTCCATCCCCGAGCTATGAGCTCCATCCCCGGGGTTGGTGTGAGCTCCATCCCCGGCGTGGCTGTGAGCTCCATCCCCGGGCTATGAGCTCCATCCCCGAGCTATGAGCTCCATCCCCGGGCTGTGAGCTCCATCCCCGGGCTATGAGCTCCATCCCCGAGCTATGAGCTCCATCCCCGAGCTATGAGCTCCATCCCCGGGCTGTGAGCTCCATCCCCGGGGTGGCTGTGAGCTCCATCCCCGAGCTATGAGCTCCATCCCCGGGGTTGGTGTGAGCTCCATCCCCGGGCTGTGAGCTCCATCCCCGGGGTGGCTGTGAGCTCCATCCCGGCCGCGTCAGCGCTGCCGGCCCTGCCTGTGCAGCAGAGGAAGCAGGCACACAATAGCTCCAGCGGTAGGAAGCTTTCCAGCCTCCCCCCGGCTTCCTCCCCCAGCAGGGGCATTACCTGCCTGCCCACCCCTCTCTGCACCTTCCTGCAATCCCCCCGCTCCCGCAGCTCCCCCTGGGACAGAGCGAGCCCTGCTCCAAGCCCGCAGCATCGGGGCTGGAGCTCCGATGTTCCCTTGTGCTCGGCGGCAAGCTCCGAAGAAGCTGCTGCAGCGTTAATGGCTCTGCTGCTGCCAGATGAAAGGAGGGCAGTACTCAGATCTAATAAATCAACAGATGTTCAAGCGGTTTCTGCCTTCTCTCTTCCAGTGCACATCAACAGGAACGTGCTAAAGTGCTTTTTTGTACCGTTTAGCATCTGACATTTCAGCACATCTTGTGAGTGTGCATTAGGAGAATGGAATGTTACTATATTTGTACTTGCAGATTTGGAATGAGAAGAAAATCTGGAGAGATGCAATGTGCACATGGGATGTTTTCCAGAGGGGTTGACGCTGAGGAAACCCAGCACAGTGAAGCTTGAGCTGTCTTGAGACTTCAGGCTGCAAATGCACAGAGTTTGAAATGGAACTGAAAACTGGAGAAACTTGTAGCTGCTTCTCCAAACCCAGCTTAACTGTGGGATCCCAGATGCCATTGTAAAATACTGAGAGCGTGTTTGATCTTTGCAGTTACTCTGAAATATCTTGTTCTTTCCTCGTCTCCTCAGCTGTGGGTGATGTCCCTCTGGCTGGTGCCTTCAGAAGGGCTGTTTTTAGGAAAACCAGGAGGCTTTTACTGCTGAGACCTGGCAGAGCTCTGAAACAGCCACTGCACATCAGAATGATCTCTCCCCATGCTCTTTCAGCAGTTTGCTCTTGGATCCCTCCTTGCCCATGCAGTGAGGTCCCTGGAGCCCCTGAAGCCTCCAGGCAGCACAGGTGTGTGTGTCTGTGTGTCAGGGCTTGAGGAGACCCCAATCAGCCCAAAGAGCCTCCCCTGGGCCCTGCAGCCACCTCTGTCCATGGCCCAGGAGCCCCTTGGTGCTCACCCTGGAGCCCTCAGTGCTGACCTGAGCTACAGGACAGCTCCAGCCATGCTCACAGCTGTGCCACAGACTGGCACTGAGGGCTGGTGCCAGCCCTGCCCTGTCACTGTGGGTCTGCCTGGGACACCTGCAGGGCACTGGCTGGAGCAGGGAGGAACCAGCAGCCTCGACTGCATTCTGGCATGGAAGGTGGGTCTTGGGAGATGGGCTCAAGGCTTAACTCACCACAAGAGAAACTGAAGAGACACCTCTACAAAAGGTGCAGAAGCTCCTGCCTTGTAGATTTGTGCCCTAAAAAGTGGAGACAAAATTGCAGAGGCAAAACTGGTGAAATCCTTCTTCCCCTCCTCTCCTGTATTTCTCCTCAATTAACTTGTTTGGATGCTACCTTTCCTTTCTAGGTTCATTTCTCCTGCCCAGGCTCTGCTTTGTCTTTTTTAAGAGTAACATCAGTGTTCAGGTGTCCTTTGCCCGCTCAGCCCCTGTGCTGTGCTGGCAGGGCTGTTTCCAGCCTTTGCAGTTAGCAGGGTTCCGAGGCTGAACTGCTTTTCTCCTTCCACAGGGCCCTTCCACTTTTGAATCGGTGAAGCTAAAACGAGCACCTTAAATAAGCCCACAGCTTCCAGGGCTTTTCCACTGCAATTCAGCCACTTCTCAGGCCAAGGTGCAGGAGGATGTGTCCCCTCCTGAGGTCCAGTCCCATCGCAGTGCCCCTGTCCCTGAGACGCAGAGGCAAACTGGGACAATGCTGCACAGGGGCTGTAGCCAGTCCGGCCTCCCCAGGTGAGCGCTGGCTTTAAGGCAGGGGGAGGAACGGAGCCCCGCGTCCCCAGCGGGGTGTGACCGAGCCCGGAGCAGTGTGCCCGAGCTGTCCCCACACCGGTGTGCCCGAGCTGTCCCCACCCCGGTGTGCCCGAGCTGTCCCATCCCTGTGTGCCCGAGCCCATCCCGGTGTGCCCGAGCTGTCCCACCCCGGTGTGCCCGAGCTGTCCCATCCCGGTGTGCCCGAGCCCATCCCGGTGTGCCCGAGCTGTCCCACGCCGGTGTGCCCGAGCTGTCCCATCCCGGTGTGCCCGAGCCCATCCCTGTGTGCCCGAGCCCATCCCTGTGTGCCCGAGTCCATCCCGGTGTGCCGGAGTCGGCAGTCCCGGCCGCCGCCGCCAGGTGTCGCCACAGAGCGCGGGGGCTCCGCGGCGGGCGGTGCCGGCGCTGGGCCGGGCCGGGGCCGGGGCCGGGGCCGGGGCCGGGGCGGGCGGAGGGGCCGGAGAGGCCCGGGGGGCCCGGAGGAGCCCGGAGAAGCTCCGAGGAACCTGGGGGAGTCCCGAGGATCCCGGTCCAAGCGCACGGGCTGCACCGTGTCCCGGCCCGATGCCTCCGTGGCCGTCCTTCCCCGCCGCAGCCGGGGGGAGCGGTGGCTTTGGCGGCACGGAAATCACAAAGGGCGCGGTCGGGATTTGGGTCCCAGCAGATCTGTGTGTGTCAAGTGTCGGCTCTGCAGGGGCCTCGGCTCTGCTGGAGCGGCTGAGCGACAAAACCAGCGCGAATCCGAACGCTCGGTGAGCTCGGCAGGTGGGGGGAAACCTCAGCAATGCACAGGGGGGCGGTCAGTGGTCACTGCAGGTGTGTGGCCACTGGGCATTACCTGTGCACGCCCACTGTCACCTGTGCACGCCCATGGTCACCTGTGCACGCCCTCTCTTACATGTGCACACCCTCTGTCACCTGTGCACACCCACTGTCCATGTCACTGTGTACACCCACTGTCACTTGTATTACCTGTGCCCACTGTCACTGTGCACACCCACTGTCACTGTCACTGTCACTGTCACCTGTGCACACCCACTGTCACTGTATTACCTGTGCACGCCCACTGTCACTGTATTACCTGTGCATGCCCACTGTCACTGTCACCTGTGCACACTCTCTGTCACTGTATTACCTGTGCACACCCGCTGTCACCTGTGCACACCCACTGTCACCTGTGCATGCCCACTGTCACTGTCACCTGTGCACACCCTCTGTCACTGTATTACCTGTGCATGCCCACTGTCACCTGGGCACACCCACTGTCACCTGTGCATGCCCACTGTGTCACTGTCACCTGTGCACACTCACTGTCACTTGTGCACACCCACTGCAGCTGTGGTCACGGTGTTATTTATTACCTGTGCACTCCCCCTGCCAAGGCTGCAGGTCACGTCCCGAGGGCGCTGTTGCCGGCTGCAGCGGAGCTGAATTTTCAGCTCCATCTCTTGTTGAGGAGAAATCAAGTGTTAAAGGGCAGCCCTGGAGAATTGCTGCCCCTGGGTGTATCATTCCCACGGCTGACGTCCTTAGGGTTGCTGGCACATTCTCCACGGGGACTTAAAAAGGATCACTTACAAATACCCAATTGAATGTTCACTGCCCTTGCCCTGGGTGGAATCGGGCCAGCTAATAAATACATGTACAATCCTTTTTGGAGGAGTCTCAGCTCGACTGAAATCTTGCGGGAATGAGTTCCATAGGTTAATTATATGCTGTCTAGAAAAGAATTTTATAATTTAGAATGTTGCCTTTCAAATTGCATTGAAGTCATGTTGTTCTTGTATTTTTAAAAGAGAGTAACCAGTCAGCCCAGAGCTGACAGCAGGACTTATACAATAGCTGTTAGTGCCTAAATGTGTGAAGTGTAAACAGGACTTGGGTTACTGCCTGCTCTTGTTAATGTCCAGACTTTCTCAGGACTCACTTTAAATTACTTGTCTTCAGATTTGTGTTTTCTACCCTTTCCATGTCCTTCTATAGCCCTGTGTTCAAACATCAGGACAGGAAAGAGCCAAGCTGCTATCTCCTGTATTGAATGCTCCTACCAAGTCTTCTTTGACTCACTAGTTCTCTCTCCTGGGAAATCCCAGGTCTTTCAGCCATCATCTGAAATTCCCCAGGCCCCGTGTCATCAGGATGTGGAGAAGGTGAAGGAGGTGACAGCTTCAGGCCTGGTGTTTCACTCTGAAGCAGGCAGGGCTGTAATCTCCCTCCCTTCCCTTAGCATTGCTCACCATATTTTTCCACAAGCTAAGGAGTAGCTGTTACAATAACAACATAATTACACTGTACAGTGCTCACATACCTGAGGTTCCTACAAAGATTTTTTGTTTCTCTGTCCTGTACCTCAAGCATTCAGGCTCCCTTCAGTGGCCACACTCATTCCCGTGACGGCTCTCCAAAGCTGTTTGCAGTCATACCCAGGTAGATTTTGTACCAGCACCATTAGCTGTGAGCAGCAGTGTCTGACAACAGCCCTGCCTTAGTGCTTTACTGAAGTACAATTATCTCTTAAAATGCCCAGACTGGGCTGGCCTTTATTTTATCCCTGTAATTGAAATTTGGCTTCAAGTGTTTCTAACTACAGCCAGTAAATAGAGGCAAACCCCAATCCCTCAGCAGCAGTTCATTCACCCATTGTCCAGCAATGTCTCCAGTGATTTATTTGATGAGTTTCTTGGCTGTGGAGGAGATGGGGTGAGCAGTGGGGTGACAGGAGCACTGATGAAAGGGCAGGTTCAACTAGGAAGCAGCTAAAAAATTTGGAGAGTGCATGGGAGAGGAGTGTGTGTTGGAGATTGGAACATACATTTCTCAAAGGACTAGGAGGGGATGGCAAAACATGTATTTTTAAATAAGCTAGCATCCAGATTTTGTTACCCTTATTTAGGGTTATCCCAACAGGCCAACTCTCAGATTTTATTGAAGTTTGCCCTTTTAATGCCTAGATTTTCTTCCTCTTTGGATTTTGTCCAGACAAAGTAGGGAGCAGATATCAGTGAGTTTGCAGTAGTGCTCTGAGTAGAGGGAATGCCAGGACATATGAAAATAAGATAGCATTACTCATTTTAAGAAGTGGCAAAATCTGGCCTCTAGATATCACTGCTATTTTCCCACTTATCCAGAGTATTGGTCATGTGCCAGCAGAAAAAGCTGCCAACTAAAATGTTTTAAGAAAGGAAACACTGTTTGAAGCCTGGCAGTAAATGTTTTCCTTCCCCTGAAATATGTGCTGAACATATATAAAGAAGCAAGAATCAGGGGTGTCTAGTGAGGTTTAACATTCTGTAATCATGATGATGAATTTGTTAACATTTTCACACTTTCTTCTTTAATAGATGAACATTGTAACTAATGGGTTTTAGTTAGAAACAGTACTTAAACACTGAAAATGAGAGTCAGTTGGATAAATCCATTAAAAAGGCAGTAATATAGAATTAAAATGCCAACACCATGAATTCTTTGTCGGTTTAAAATTCCTTTGCTGTTCTGCCACTTTCTTTGTTCCTCTGTGCTGCTGTTTTTCCTTGTGGCTGAAAACATCAGATGACCACGAGGGCTGAATGTGCAGCGGTGCTGCCTCCCAGGACGTGTGGCTGCAGCTCTAAGCCCAGTGTTCCAGCAGCCAGGATCCACGTGGCCGATTGTTTTGCAGACACAGTGGTGGCGTATTTCTGCATTTCTGAACTTGTTTTTCAGGCTCTGAGGCCGCCTGCACTGTGGAGTTCTGCTGCTGAACAACAGAAATGAAGCACTTGTCAGGCAGCAGCAGTGCGTCAGGGCAGAATGGAACTCGCAAGAATAAAGTTTACACCAGGCAACAACAAAATCTACTGTGCCATTCTGTGAGGCAACAAAGGTAATTTGTTATGCAACATAATGAGGACTTGTGTGTGATAGGCAGCAGTGGCTCTTGGTTACAGGGCACTGACATCAACAAGCACATGCAGAGCTCACATACAGAATTGCTGTACATAGCACAGAATTCACAAGCTTGGCTGTTATTACAGGGGGTTTTTCCATCTTAAAACTTGCAGAATAAACAAACACATTGAGACGGGTCCTGCAGTCTTTCTGTTCTGGGTAGGGCCTTCCTCATTTCCTTTTGGGCTGGTCTGTGTCTCAGACTTGACCGTCAGCCTGGGGGCCACGAGGGCAGGGTCACAAGTGTCACCCATTTCATGTGGCTGTGACACATCTGGCAAGCCTGCCAGCCCACACAATGACAGGGGAAGGGCGAGGGCAGCGGGAGAAGTTAGACATGGTCACAATGCTGTTCGCTGCTGCCCAGAAGCCTGTGATGTGTGATTCCACATGCCCCACTGCTGCTGTCCCCACATGCACTCCACAAGGCAGTCATCCATCCCTCCTGGTGGGAGGCAGGGGTCCTGCAGCTGCTCTGCAGACTCACTGCAGTGTGCAGTGTGTGCACAGAGCTGGGAATGCAGCCCTGGCCTGGAGAGCAG
The DNA here is from genome assembly GCF_027887145.1 of Ammospiza caudacuta. Classification (NCBI taxonomy): domain Eukaryota; kingdom Metazoa; phylum Chordata; class Aves; order Passeriformes; family Passerellidae; genus Ammospiza; species Ammospiza caudacuta. Next base: position 5,151,271 of record NC_080603.1, on the reverse strand, counting down.
CAGGGCTCATCTGCTTTGCCATGTCACCTCTCAAAGCAAACCTACCTGCTGCTGTGATGGGGCCTCTTGCTCATGATGACTTAGGCTGCTCTCTGCCTCCAAAGCTGCAGCTAGACCCAAAGATCCTGTTTGCTGACATTCCAGTACTGTCTCACAACTGCTTGTGTAACTCACTGTTGGGTATGTGTTCTCCTGGCCCACACTGAATGTTTCCCTTGTCATCCAGCTGAGAGAGTATGCAAGCAATCTCTTCCTGAGAGCTGCAAGGGAGAGAGTGGGCTCGAGCTTCACTGATGAATTAATGCAGGAGAAATAAGGAATCAAGACTGTGCCACATGGCCTGCAGAGGACTGAGGTGAAATTGTGTTTGTAACCTTTGTCCTGCAAATCTGTGGGGCTGGTTCTGTTTCTTCACTGTACCTGTAACTGTACCTTGCTCATGACACTTTGCAATAGTCATAGTTAAACAAACAGTGCAGTTCCACATGTGCTGTGTTAATCTGCAGTAAATGCTTGCTTTTTACCTCAAAACCTGCTTGGCCAGACCACATCAGGGGAAGCTGCTCCTGCAGGAAAGTCAAAGACCCCCATTGCCTGGCGTGCTGTGCCTGAAGCATCATTGCCAGTGGCAGGATGTTGGAGTCCTTCTGCCTGTGCCAGTGACTCAGTAAGGGCCTGATGTGTGTTTAGTCCTGCTCAAACAGGAGCCCAGCTTCCTAGCACAGTTACAGCAGCAGTACAAATAAGGGTGAGCCACTGAGTTAACACTACCTTGCTGAAGCTACTTCACCTCTCAGTGACTTGGGGGGGACAGGACGATCATCACTGTGAACTTGCTCTCTGGTGCTCCTGGGTTTAACCAAACACACTGAAACAGCTGAAGGAAAGTGGTAAGACAAGCACTGCTCTAGTGCTTTATGGTGTAATGTTGGACTTGACACTCAGGTCAAGGTATTCAAAGTAGGATGAGACTGAGAAAAATGTTGCTTTTGGTGCCTGGAGGGGGACCTGTAGTGTGCCAGGTGCCTGCCATTCAGCAGTAGCCTCCTCACATTAAGAGGCAGATGGGTTTGTCTGGTCCCTTTCTCTAATGCATTTTTTTTCACAGCCTCTTGAACAATAGGGATCTAGTCCTGACTGAAATATTTTAGAAGCCACTGTGACAGAAATACTTCATGATGATACTGGTTATTTTAATTTAAGACATGCTGATTTAATTACCAACCAAAGTAATTAAATTAAGTCTAACCAAATTAATATTGCATCATAAGAAGCACTAAGATTCCATACTGAGAGGATAAGAGGCAAACCAACCAACCCTTTCATGCAGAAGATGCTATCTGGCATTTGCATAGATATTGTGTATGTAATTAAAGCCATCCTTAACGCGTAATGCTCTTATTGCAGCCCTTGCTATTTTGTAGCAGTTGGTACATCTTATAATGAACGAGTATAAAAATATCCCAGGGACTCTAGAAAGCATTGCAGTGACTTAGCAGACAGCGATGCTCTTAAAGTAAACGCCACAAAAAAAAAAAACTCCAAGGGAAACACGTTTTTAGCATCCACCAGGATGAATGCCTCAAGGAAGCGAGGGCAGAGTGTGCAGTGAGGGCAGAGTGCGCAGAGAGCGCTCCGCAGAGCCGGGGCTGGGCCGCGGAACGTGGGGAGCTGAGCGGCGGCTCCGGACAGCCCCGGGCCCTGGGCAGGGGAGCGGCAACTCGAGACAGCCCCGGGCCTTGGCGAGTTGAGCCAGCCCCGGTGAGCGGCTGCCGGCCGTGGGGAGGGGAGCCAGCCCCGGTGCGGTCCGAGGGCAGGGGAGTCAGCCCCGGTGCGGGCCGTGGGTAGGTGAGCCAGCCCCGGGCCGAGGTGAGGGGAGCCAGCCCCGGTGAGCGGCTCCCGGCCGTGGGTTGCTGAGCCTGCCCCGGTGCGAGCAGTGGGGAGGGCAGCCAGCCCCGGGCCGGGCCGTGGGCAGGTGAGCGGCCACTCTAGCCAGCCCCGGGCCGTGAGGACCTGAGCCAGCCCCAGTCCGGGCCGAGGGGAGGGGAGCCAGCCCCGGTGAGCGCTCTCGGCCGTGGGGAGCTGAGCCAGCCCCAGTCCGGGCCGTGGGGAGCTGGCCCCGGTGAGCGGCTCCCGTGGGGTTCGCGCTCGGCTGCACGGCGGAATTGTGCAGCGGCAGCGATGCCGTGGCAGACGTGCCCCGGGCTTGTCTTTCCGCCCGAGTGCACTATTTGCAAATGTCCTCTGCTCCCTCCTCGGCAGCGCTGCTCTCGGGAGCGTTCCAAGGTCAAGGCTGCTGGCAGCGGGCGCTGTGAGCGCGGTGCTGCCGCTCACGGCAGGGCCCGTGGTACGGTACAGGGTGGTTTATTACACATACACCTCTGCACTACCTGGTAAAGTTTTCCCCACAGCTTGCTGCTCCTGCCTAGCAGCAGCACGCTTCATGTGACTTTGGCTGAGCCCTGCTGCCTGTGCCCTCCCAGCATCAGGCACAGCGAGGCGAGGAACAGCTCAGAACGTTCAGCTGAATGAAGTATCACACGGAACTTGCACTGTTGCCAAAATGAGAATGAGTGCAACTATTCAAAAACAGAGTTAAGAGGGATTCTCACCTGTAAACATTTGGACTGAGAGCTGGTATGGTAGCAAATAGATGTGTGGAGCTGTGTGTTTTAGGCCTGTACTCGTGTTTTCAAGGCGCTGTGTAAGGGTCAAGTTCATCTGGGTTGGGATGGTGGAATTTGCTCCTTGGAACGAAGCCTGCTGCCTCATTTCTCCCTGTGTGGATGAGGTTTTATTGCAAATGGTGTGTCTGTATTGCTTCAAAAATCATTGTTGTACCAAACTGCACCTATAGAAAAGCCTTTCAAAAGTCAGGAATTTTGAGCATCACAGGGTTAAGAGAAGTGAAAACGAATAGATATTCCTTTATCCTGCTTGCAGCAGATGCTGCAACAGGTGACTGTCAGAGACAGGATGGGTGTGGCTGTCAGGGACTGACAGGTGACCAACCAACTTTTGTTGACCAAATGGGTAGTTTTTATATTGTAATCTAAAGCCAGGTTCAAAGCGGGTGTGTTTGAGGTATTTGTCAAGTGTTAGGGCTTGATAACTGCTGTGAGTAAGATGAAACTTTGAATTAACCACTTTGAAAGTCATAACAGGCCGGGTATCTAATGAAAAACGAAAGAATGGAATTAGTGGGAGCAGGAGAGCTCCCACCAGGGCAAGGAGAGTCTCCCAGAGAGCAGCGGGCAGCCCTTGCAGGGGCAGCTCGTGTGCTCTCTTCTCACAGCTGCTCGTGTCTTCTCCTCTCCTCCGAGACTGCGGCTTGGCTTGGCTTTCACTCTGTTTGTTGTCAGTACAGGCTGATTTGAATATTCCGAGCAAAAACAGTTACAGTCTCAGGATCTGCCCCCAGGAGAGTTTCAGCTGCGTTTTCAGAAGCGGTCATGCAAGCAGCTCTCTCCTGGTAGTTAGTTACCTCCTAGCCCAGCCTTGCTTATTTCTCAGCTACAGAGAACAAAATACTCAGAAATCTGCTGCGTTCACACCATGCAGAGCTCACTCACTGGGAGTTTTCTTGTGAGGCTCCAGATCTTCAAAGTTGTAACGAAAAGAAAATGTCAACTGTCAAAAACTCAATACAGCCCTGGTTTTGGTCCATATAAAAAAAGAATTAAAATTAATAATATAATGAAATATAATTTTTGCCCTAATGGTTGCACAAAAAATTAGAAATTAGATGCAGCTGTAATGTAATACTGTAGGCAGAAAATAACTGATAATTAATAAGAAAATCATACTTTAAAAGTTATTTTCATTATTGAAATGCTAATATCATTTTGTTGCCAGTATCATCTCTTTAATAACTAAATTCAAGATGGTGATACTGTTTTCTCCTCCAAATAATGTTATAACAATATGTAAAATATCTTTAATACTGTTAGTTCATTAGATTTGGGCAAGCACAGACAAGCAGAAAATGCAGAACAGCATGAAACCAATTCTTTGTGGACTTCACGGGACCATCAGGACATTCTCACTGCTTATCAGAAAATATGTAAATAGCTCCTGGCTCCCTTGCTTGCTCAGATAGGGAGGCAAGATCTTTTCCATAAGCCTTCTTCCAGGAAACTCACCCTTCTCAAGGTGTGTGGTGAGAAATGATAGTAAAAAGAAAAAGCAAGAAGGATAAAAGGCAACACTAGATAAGGACAAGAATACAAAGGGATCCTGGGAAGCAGAGAGGGAGGGGTGTGGGTAGGCAGGATCTGAAGAATGCTGAATACACTGATAAGGTGAGATGAAACCTTGGCCAGGAGTCTGTAAGCTAGGCTGGGCAGACAAGCTGTCTGCAGGCTGAAAAATCCAGCTGTGGCAGTGGACATACAAACAGGATCCCTTCATGGCAAGGGCAAGAAAGTGAGCAAGTGGGATTTGTCTCTGCAGTAGCTTGGTACCTATTTTTACCCTTTCAGGCCATGCTGAGGTGCCACAGCTGCGTTCAGTGCATGGGGAACACCCTGACTTGGACAGCATCATCTGTACAGGGATGGCTGGTGGAGGATGGAAAAAGGGAAGTATTGGCCATGCTCTGTGGGAGGAAATTGGAAATCTGGATTAAGGAACTATCTCAGGAACACTCAGTGAGGAATTAGAGCCAGCAGTGCCTTGCTGCTCGTTGTTCTCTAAAATTTGACAGATTGGCTCCCTGGACATAGATGGTCATGCCAGAATGTCCAAAGGAAGCAGAGTCCTTTCAAAGCAGGGTTTGACCTACACATGCCATAAAAGCTACTGATAGAGTGCTGGCAAAAGTCAGTCGTGGAGAACTGTGCCTCCAAATCTGTAAATTCTGATGCAGATATGAACCCAAAAGCACCCACAGCCCTGAGAGTTACTGGTGCAAAACACTTCCTAAGGTCCTGATGTTTTTTTCTAGTTGTTCCTTCTCAGCTGCTTGGGTTTTCATCACATCTGCCATTGATCCATATGGGTGTTAGGGGAGGTGCCTGGAGGATGCCTCAATTCAGATTATTGAACCACTACTTCTAGATGCAGAACTAAGTACTGTACCTTCTGTTAAAAAAAAAAAAATAAAAAAAATGAACATATCCTTTCTCCTTGAGGGAGCAGCTGCTAAGAAGTCACAAGTACATTGGGAAAAGAAGCCAACATGGTGTTTTAGCATGGGTAAATTCACTCAACCCACATGTGCAGTGGGAAAGGAGCTGGCAGTGGTGGGAGGGCAGGGGCCATGCAGAGAGCACCACGAGTGGGCAAGGGAAGGGGGTATCTTCCTGTGGTGTGGGTTTGTGCCAGGTAAAATTGGGGCTGAACTCTGACTTCTCAGTTCCTGTGACTCCAGGGGGAAGCTGTGTGCACAGAGTGCCCCAAGCTCTTCTCCAGGTGAGGGTGAGGTTGCAAGGTGCTGATGTAACTGGTGGGCACAGATGCTTGTCCAAGGGGAGGGAACCGGCACCCTGCAAGAAATGAAAAGGATCTGCTGCAACCTGGGCTTTGTTCTGCGTCACTGGGAGGGACAGCTCTGCTCCTTCCAGACCTGGCCCTGAGGATCCCCAAAGCACACTCATGTGCAAAGAGAGGAGCCTGGAAAAGGAAATTCCAGGGGGAGGGCACTTCAGGTTCCTTTGTTCTGTGACATTGGTTTTTCTGCCCTGCTCAGAACCTTATTTGTGGCTAGCACAGCTGTAGGAGAGGGTCTGGAGTTGCTACTGTTGATTGCAAGTTATTGCCCATACCATGAATTAAAAGAATGTCAGGCTTCCAAAATGTAATGTTGCCATGTTTTTAGCATATATTCCAACTTTGCAGGTTTGAAAATTCTTGTTAAACCTTTCTTGCAAGTACTGAAATTTACAAGAGATCATTAACTCAAGTTTCTCGGCTGCTGAACACCACGCTTGCTGCTTATGGCAGACAATAAAACAGGAATGCAATCAGCTTATCCTGTGGGATGTTCCAGGTCTCCTACTAGGGCATTTTTTGGATTCAGGCTTTTCTTAGAGACCACACTTGCCTTTGGTTCAGCAGTGGAAGCCACTCCTCCTGTAGGGTCTGCTTGCTGTCCTCCTTTTAGCTTTTATCAGCCCCATGTGTGCTGGCAGATGCCCTGGCCGTCTCTCCAGATCCGAGCTGCAGAGCTCTGTGCTTCACCCCCTGACACGTGGCCAGGTGTGATGTCTGGGTTTGCACATCTGTCACCTCTGCACCTGAATTTACAGGTTTTGATTTGTCAGAATGTCATCTCCCAAGCAGTGGCCTGAACCTGGGGAAGGCAGGCACAAGGTGCTGCTGAAGTGAGGAGGAGATTGAAGCCTTTTTTGGATGTCTGGAGGTCAGGCAGACACCTGTGTGGGCAGCTGGTTTCTGCTGTGCATGGAGCTGGGCAGGGCAGAGCATCCTCGGTGATGCAGGGTGTGCCTGTGGGATGCCCGTGGCAGCCTGCAGGGCTCCCACAGCAGTTTCTGTGGCAGGTGTGGTGGTGTTTGTGAGGAAGGCAGGCCCCGTGGGTGGCTGCCTGGCTGCAGGCCATGCTGGGAGCCGCCTGAGGAGGAGGAGGAGGAGAGGGGTGGAAGGAAGCTGTGCCTTCGGCTGGCTGTGGCAGAGCCGGGCCCTGCATCCCCCACATTACCTGCTGCTTTCCCTCCGAGGGAACCGAGGCTGGCCTGAAAGAAACCAGCAGATTTTATTGCAGTAATCACCTTTCCCCAGCGAAGGAGATAAAGGAACAGCTGGGTAACATTTGGCATGACTCAGTATTTCACTACCAAGTGCAAAGTCACGGCTGAAAAGATCATGCTTGTAAACTGAAGGGGCTGGCTGCTCCTCTGCCCAGGCCAAAGGCACAGCGTGGTTGGGGGCACTGCCAGGCGGTGCGTGGCGGTGCCAGTGGCAGTGGCAGTAGTGGTGGTGGCAGTGCTGCCAGTGGCCGGTGGACAGCGGTGCCCCGGGAAATGCCCGTGCCCGGGGTGAGGAGGAGCTGTGCGGGCAGCAGCGGCAGGGGAGCGGGCCGAGCCGAGCCGCCCTGTCCCGGGCCGGCCATGCCGAGCCGAGCCCCGCGGGGTGGCTGAGGGCGGCTCGGGGCCGTGTTGTGCCGAGCCCCGCGGTGTCGCCGAGGGCGGCTCGGGGCCGTGTTGTGCCGAGCCCCGCGGTGTCGCCGAGGGCGGCTCGGGGCCGTGTTGTGCCGAGCCCCGCGGTGTCGCCGAGGGCGGCTCGGGGCCGTGTTGTGCCGAGCCCCGCGGGGTCGCTGAGGGCGGCTCGGGGCCGGGCCGAGGCACGGCGGGAGGAAAGAGGCGGCGGCCCCGGGGCGGGGCGGGCCGTGCCGGCGGTGCTGGGGACGCGCTGTCGGTGCGAGGCTGCGGGAGGTACACGGCTCGGTAGGACCGCGGCTCGCGTTATTGCTTTGCTGCTTTTGTGCCCTCCCCCGACCCCTGGGCAGGAGCGGGGGCGCTCCCCGGGCCCGGCACCGCCCGCAGCCTCCGCCGCTCCTGCCCGCTGCCGGGGCCGGACTCGGGCGCGTCCCCTCCCTGTCGCTGCTGGCGCTTCCCGTGCTGTGACAATCTCCCCAGTCCCAGGTGAATCCCCACTCCCTCGGGTGCTTCTGGCGTCTCTTTCCCTTTCCGGGGTGAGGAGATGAGGAGTTAGGATTGAGTGAGATCACACGCTTGTGCATCAAAAAGAAACCAAGAAAAAAAAAGTAGAAGAAAGAAGAAAAAACGAAATCGAACCCAGCAAGGACATGTAACTACAGTGGCTAATTTACCAGAAAGCAAAGGGAACAGGGCCTCCCGCTGGGAAACTTTGAAACCTCAGCGAGCTCTGGCAGCTGCGGGGAAGTGTGGCTGGCAGCGTGTCTGAGGCTCGCACCTCCTGCCCAGCAGCATGTGTCACACCTGTTCATGGCAAGAATTCACCAATTAAACAACATTTCATCTTTTTTCCCTGAAATGTTTTCCACGTGTGCTGTCCTAAAGAGTAACCTCAAAAAATTTTTAATGATGTAAAGCGTTGATGTTGTCTGTCTTCCTCAGCAAGGTGCTTTCCTTAGCTGTGATTCATCACCCTGTTTTTCTGTTCCAATTAAGCCGCTCACTTAGAGCGCTGAGACAATCAGCGGCTCATCCTGTGAGCTGGGCTCAGCATTATCGGTGACTTTGTCCTTCGGAGTGGGTTCTTTGGTAGACCGGAGGTGTTTTCAGTTTCAGGCTTTTGTATTTTACTGGCAATTGTGACACGAGGGAGGTCAGTGAGCTGGTAAAGCTCGAGCAGACTGGGAGGAGTCTGATAAGAGTGGAGCCTTGATTGCACATGCTTGTGTGCTCTTGGGTTGCTTCTCGGAGCCCTCACATACCCTCAGAGAGCTCAGGCAGCTGCCGAGGCACCAGGATTTGCTGTTAGGGCTGTCCATTGCCCTCGGAGCAGAGTCTGTGTTAAAGGCTTACGTGTAGAGTTCCTCTAAGAGTTTTTGTACATTAAACATGAGGGTCAGTGAGTTAATCTTTGACGTTTTCAGAGCATTCTCTGGGAGCTCAGTCCCTCTGGGCAGTGAGTGGCCAGATACTGTGGGTGAGATGCTTGAGAAGGGGAAGAATTCCCTTGCAATTCCGGCAGTGGTAGGTATGGCTGCTGTTGCTGGAGCCTCCAGTGTCCTGCTCGCTCCACTTTTATAAGTTGCACTTCAGGAGTGCCCAGAAATGGTGAGGAACAGACATGATCACCAAACACGTTATTTTGCAGAAAAATTTAAAGCGAAGCGCATTGCTTTTGTCAAAATTTGCAGTAGACTTTCTAAAACTGCGAATAGTTTTTCATGGACAGCTTTGACTCAGGTGCAGCCTGGCATCCCTGGCCGGGCTGCATCTCCCCAGTGGTGTCATCACCTGCCCTCTGAGTGATCTCACACCTCGTGGGAGGTGTGCTCTGGCAACTGACCCACAGCTCCGGTGAGGCACCACTTCAAAAACAAGCTTTTGTTGAAAACAAAAACATAGTAGGTCTTGGTGTTTTTAGAAATTAAATACTAGAGAGTGAGGGCCTTTAATGGGAAGCTTATTTTTCCCCCCCCCAAGGACAAACACACAATTTTCAACAGAAAAACATCATGAGGGGAGTTTTTTGATTAGCCCTGAGCAGCAGTTCCTAAGATCCAGTATTAATGGAGGGATGAGGAATGAAGGCAGTCAGTCTTGTACATTTCTTGTCTTGACAGCATCCATGCCACGTTGTCCTGATGGAGTGAGGGGACGTGTAAATCTTCCTGCTTTGCCTCAAAAGCCTGCATGGTGCAGGTGCACACTGCAGTCCTTTCATGCCTCAGTGGATTTGGTGCTGGTTGCACACCAGTTGCCCAGTTCCTAGGCTAACAGGTTTATTTCTCACACTTTTGAGGCCTGTATCACAGCATTTTGGCTGTTTGCAGGGATGCTGTGTGCTGCATCAAGTGCTGTTTCCAAGGAAAAATGCCATGAGTGGGTTCTAAACTTGATAACCGTGGGTGTCCTGTTCTACATAGTGGAATTTATTTCTTCCTTATGTAGTGGTTGTCTAACTTGGCAATGAATTTTAGCCAAGTATTTCTGGCTTGTCCTTCAGGAATCACATTAAAGTCTGTCAAACAGTGTGGCTGGGAACCTTCCTGTGCAGCATCTGGGTATGAGCAGTGCTGGAAACAGGATCCTGGCAGAAACGAACCATTGTGGTTTCTCTAATGAGATCAGTTTGCCACCTGCATCTCTCTGGGCTGTGACTATTTTAGAGATTTTGTAAGCGTATAAACAACCTTCTTCCCTTCCATCTTTTGCTTTATTCTCCATTTCCTCCTCTTCCTCCCCCTCCTCTCTCACGGTGCCGTGTCCTCGCAGCCGTTCCTTGTTGCTGCTTTGAGGTGAGCATTGTTTCACAGCTGGGAAAGAGCTTGCACGTGGGACAAAGAGCCCTGAGGATTTCACAGCAGCCCCTGAGCAGCACAGTCAGCCAGGCTTTGGCAGCACCCAGGTTCTCATCTCTGGCTCCTGAGTGTTGCTGTGGCTCAGCAGAGCTCAGCTGAGGAGCCCTGAGTGTAACATCACATCTGCTTCTCCAGGTCGTGAGCACAGTGAACTTCATTGAAGAGCTGTGAGCAGTGAGGCTGAAATTCTGTGATCCAGGAACTCACAGGTAATGCTGGACTGGTGGATTTCTTATTAACTTTTCTTATTAACTTTTCATGGAAGTTGCTCAGATATAAGGAATTTATGTTGAAGGCCTAAATATTTGGGATTACACTTTGTATTTATTGTCAACAGTCAGAACAACATTGGCACTGAAACTTCTGTGGGAAGGTTGTGAGCTATTAATTATTTTCAGTCTACCTGGCATAACATGAAGGATTATTAACATAACCAGTCCTACAGGTGATGATAAATTCAACAAGCATTACTTCTACTTTTTAAAGAGGTTGGTTTTCATTCTCATTAATCTTTCACATAGATGTCTTATTCTAGCTGACACAAATTCCTTTTAGAGCTGACCTAAACCTTGTAATTTGCCAGGAAGTTGAGATATTTATTTAAAATAATTTCCTCTCTTAATATAGCAACCGGGGTTTTCCTTTTATCTTGTAGAAAGCAAAACATCATGACATTATCTCACTTCTGCAGTTACCTAAAGTTAAATTCTGTGTTTTACCAACCCATCTTAAGGGGAAGAACACGTCTGGTAAATCTTTGTCTTCTTCTTCAATTAAGCACTATAGTTTTCAGTAGTTCCTATACATTTACCTTCAATATTGAGTGTAGCAGGCTGAAGCACAGAGGCCAGCCTGGGGATGGCTGTGGGGATGCTGGAGGGCACGGGCACATTTTGGAGCAGCTCCTGTGCAGGTCACTCACAGCTCCGAGTGGCACTGCCAGTGCACATGGGGGCACTGAATTGTGAGCAGCTGAGCTGCTCTGCCTGCTCTGGAGAATGTGTGTGACTTTCTTGCTGGAACATGAAAGGAAAGCCCAGCTGAGTGACCTTGCTCATTTTTCTGCCTCCTCTGCACGTGTTCAGGGCATTTCCAAGCATGGCCTGCTTTGCTGTGCAGTACAAAACCATATGGACTCCAGCAATGTCCTGTGGGCTCTGTCAAAATGGGGCAATGAAATACAAACTCATGAGAAAGTAACAATGCAAATACCTGTGTTATTGACTGAAATGCATGTGTGAGAAAAGTTAGCCTTCTAATAGTCTAAATAGAGAGAATTTGTGTGTGTGTGTAGGAAAGAAAAAAAGTCCTGCTTTCTTAGTGTTATATTTATTAATAGTAAGTATATTTATCTTTTCCCCCAGTGAGCAAGTGTTGAGGGGGTACTTGTAGTTCAAGTAAATTAATCTGGTTTTGCTTGTTACCCACTTGTCTGGCACATCAGAGAGTGAGGGTCACTTCCTCAGGCTGTTTTACACTGAGAGCACTGCCCTTCTGGTGAGAACACACCTTGCAGCACCCAACCCCGACAGCTCTTGCTGGACTTCCCCTAGTCTAAACAAAGCTTGGGTGCTACTGTTTGTGTTAGTTGTTTTTGTTTGAGACGCAATGTTTTTTTAGTTTCTCTGAAACCTGCCCTGTGTGTTCTGATACAGGTGGTTCTGTGGTGCTTGATGTCATCCAGTCAGAGCATCACAGCATGGCCTGGGATGGAAGGCACCTTACAGAACCTTAGGGATCACCTAGTTCTGACCCTCCAGCCATGGGCAGGAACAATTAAAAAAATAAAAAATAAATAAAATATAAAATAAAAATAAATAAAATATTTAAAAAAAATGGACAAAAAAAAGTAAACTGTCATGAAAAATACTGTTTATGCTAAGCTGAACTTAAGCACAGCCCTAGTGCTCAGAGCAGAGTGCAGGTCATACCCTACAAGCACCTGTGTTATCTTCACGTGTCTCTGAGTCTTTTGGCTCCAATTAGACAGAAATGTGTAGCATTACTTATCTCCCTGTTTTCTACGTGCCTCCACAATTGTAATGCTGTAAGTATCAAAGAGAAATGGCTGTTTCTTGTCTTGACTTTTAACTCAAGTAACATTTCAATGGCAAAGAAATGTCTGTGCTGGCATTCATCTTTTGTGATGTGGTCCAGTGAGTAACAGTGTAAACTGCATTTAAACATAGCAATTACAGAGAACAAAGGGATGGCTGAGGGAAGCTGGACTTGTCCATGCACATTACAGGGCTCTTTCAGAAGGCAGCAGAGTGCCCTCTCGACTTTGGCTCCTGAAATACAGATTTGGATGAGTTTCCTTTGCCCTAATACTCAGCTCTCAGTGAGGGCTGCTTCCTCAGAAGGCCTCAAACCATCCTTGACCCTGTAGGGAATTTTCTTAGGAATGACCTAGAGACTTCCTAAATTCCCCTCTCAGTTTTTTCACTTGTATTCTTCTTTCCAGCTTTTCAGCTGCTTGTTTTACTTGCTCTGGTTTTGGTGGGAAATCCCATTTTTCATTCCCCAGCTGCACAGCCAATGTGTTACCAAGCCAGTTCCACCTGTGCTGGCAAGGGATTTCCTGTTTTAGAAGATTAATTAGGGTTGAGAAATTCTGAGTTCCTCTAAAAGAAACGATTTTCCTTTCCTGTGTAGAGGGGTGATTGCTGTCTTCTGAGGCTGTAAACTTGTTTAGACCCACTGATGTAGCAATTGGTACCAGTTAGAGATACTGGCTGGTTCCAATTCTGTTCTGTGACATCAGTGTAAATCAAAGCAGCTGCTGTTGTTCTCTTTACCTGTTTCAGAGGTGGTTGTTCTTGCAGGAAGAGTTTTTTGTCCAGCCAGAAGTTTGTCTCTTGCTCTCTCTTCTGTCTGAGTCAAAAGGCACTGTCTGTATTGTACTATATCTCCAGAAATTACTGCCCTTGTTGACTTCAAAACCTTAATCCTGGAAGCAGAACTGGTTTCTAGCATCCCTTCCCAGTTTGGATGGCCCTAGGGATTCATGTGCAAGCAGTTTTCACTTGTTTTCTGCCTTTTTTTCCTTTTTTTTTTCCTTTTTCTTTCCCCCCCGTTGAGGTGGTCAAATGGCCAGCACTTCTGCCTCACCCACTTAGCTTATCCTGGTCTAGTTCCAAAGCCAGAGGGTGAGGAAATGGCCTTTTTCCTGGGGAATTTTGCTTTGCCAGGATTTTTTTTGTCTCATACCACATTAAATTGCTTGTTTCTTACCTTGCTGGGAAGTGTATTTGAGCATCCCTTGTTAAGGAAGGCTGGAGTCTGGACTCATACTCACTTTAGGGGAGGCAAGATGGGACATTGACAGCTGGCAATTCCCAGATTTCCAGAGATGTTGGGGTGTTCTCCTCTGAATGCGGCACAAATGAGCGCAGAGTCACGGAGCAGGACGTGCAGAGAGGGGTGACAAGGGACAAGGAGGGACAAGAGGAGGAAGAGGAATAAAGGGGGACAGTGTGTTGTCCAAAATGAATGGGAGAGCATGGGGAAACAGGAAGGAGTTCATGAGGGCCATTGAGGTTTCTGATCTTGTTTCTAATTTAGGCACAAGCTATAAAAACCTATGTATTCATATATTCCTCATATGACCCGCTTTGAAAGCCAGCAAGATTCTCCATGAATAAAACTCTTTGTTCCTTTCTCTGACCTGTCACACTTAATCTTTTCAAACAGTTACAATTTAGCAGCAACTGTAAGAAGATATTTGAACTGGTCTCCTGATTCCAACAGAGCAGTCAGAGGTTAATGAGAGCTGCAGAAATAAACAATTTGGGCTGCATGTGCCACGGATGCAGAACCTACTGGAGATGGCAGGGCAGCAGAACGAGGGGTTGGCCCAACACAGATGTGACACCGTTGCCTTGAGACTACTGTGGATTTGAGACTAAGAAAGAAAGAAAGAAATTCTTAATAAACACTTGGGAAATATTATTCAAGAGATTTAATTTTTCTCCCCCTTCTGTTTTACGTCAAGGTGCAGTTTTGGCCACAAACCAGATTTTTGTGGGTTTTTTCCACTGTGCACTTCATCTCATGCAGTTTTAAGGAATTATACTAAAATATGTCAGCTTAGCTAGAGAACATTTTTTTTTTTTTAATTTGATGTAACAAAAATAATTTGATCATGATTTCAAAATTCTTGCTGACAAAAACTGGAAAAATAATTTGACAAATGACAGGCCTCTGCTAAATACCTTTACAAAGGTCACACTCAGCCAGTTTGGAGAAAAAATGTGGAAAGAAATTGAGTAGCTATTTTCAAATTAAGATAGTTCTTTAATAAAATAGAAATTAAGGTAGTTCTTTAATAAATTTACCTTTAATATCATTAACTGGACATCAGATAGGAAAATAAAAAGGCAAAAAGATTACTTGGAAACCTTGGAAAATCATACTTAACTAGATAGACCATAAACAGATGGGATGAATTGGAAAAGGGCAAAATGTAGAGAAGCTGACATATGCTGGGGGCAGACTGGCTTGGAAAGAAGGTTGGGCTCAGCAGGATTTCTGTGTGGGTAAGGTTACAGGTGGGGGTGTGTGGGAGCAGCCATGCAGACCCAGAGTGCCAAGCACAGTGTGATTTTCTGGGCATTAAAAAGGCAGGGTGCTAATTAAGACACTCAGTGTCTGTCAGGAAACCTGCATGAGGCCAGCACAGTCACTGGGAGCTGGCAATAAACCTGCCATGCACTGTGGGTTTCTCTGGCTCTGCGCTGAAGGCACTCCAGACAGCAGTTTCATGTTCAGACCCAGGTGTTTGTTATTCCTTATCAGTAAAACAGTCTCACAACCATGAGTTCAGCAGCTTTTCATTAGAAGGCACAAAATGGCCAACAATCTCTTGGTACAAAGTCTGCTAAGACTAAACTATCCAGTTAAGAGCTGACACCTGGATTATTTTCTCTTTTAACCCAATAACTGATCCCACAGAGCCCCCAGTGCAGACTGTTCTGCCCAATTACAAAATGCCACCCAAACCCATGGAGAAGGAGGAAGAAGAAGGTGAAGAACAATCTGCCTCCACCTTACAACCTCCATCTTGCTTTATATTTATTTCTATATTCTAAGACCCCAAACTTTAAGTTTTCCACCCTGTGATATTACACACTTCTAACCAGCTCCACACCCACAATCCCAGTGCTGTCAATTCATTTTGGAAACCTTCACAGCCTCAGGTCAATGCAGTGATCTCTTGTGGGTCTGTGCCTTTCAGCACAGAGAGTTTAAAAGTCTCAGCATCCAGGATTCCAACAATACATAAACCTGCCGTGCAATGATGCCAATGCAATGGTGCTGTGCAATGATGACAATGCAGTGATGCCACACAATGATACCAATGCAGTGATGCCATGCAGTGATACCAATGCAGTGACACCAATGCAGTGATGCCACGCAATGATCCCAATGCAGTGATGCCAATGCAATGATGCCACACAGTGATGCCATGCTGTGTCCATTGTAGCCCTGGCCTGCAGCAGCCCCTGGCGTGTTTGGGTGTGCCAGCCCTGGTGAAGCAGAGCCTGTCCCTGGTGTGCAGGGCATGTTTGCCATGGAGTGACACTCCAGTGTCACCTGGAGCAGCAGCACCAGTCCCAAGTGCAGGCACAGAGCCTGTTTTGGTAAGGCCAGGCAGCAGCAGTGGTGCTCAGCTGGGCTTTCTGCAGGCAGTGCCATGGGCAGGTGTGTTTGAGAGGTAAGAGTGAGTCAGTCAGCCCAGAAGGATTTATTTTAAAAGTCCTTGCCCCACACAAGGTGTGCAGCATGGGACAGGGTCTTGTTCTCTTCAGCTAGCTGTAGGAGCCCTGCCAGGTACATCAGAGCAGGGTGTGTGAACCCAGTGTTGAGAGTGCCACATGCTGCAAGGGACAGCCCCTGCAGAGCTGTCACCGGCCGCAGGCAGGAACACAAAGCTGCTTTTGTTGAGTTCCCTGCATTATCATTCTAATTCAGCACAGTGCAACAGCCCCACTTCTACCAGATACTCATTAGGGTCTGTTCACATTTTTTCATCTTTTGAGGGAGGTTATCACCTGATCTTTAGCAACTTGAAATAATCAGTTTTTTAATAGAGTTCATATGGCCAAGCCACTATGGAACTGCATGACTGTCCCCCCAGCTGTTGTTGTGGGGGAAGGAGAGAAAACAGCAAAACAAAACCATGCTGTTTTTCAAGGCATATTTTATGGAAAATTTAGCTGAGCATCATCAGTTCTTAGGTTTGAAAATTATTAAGCCACAAAGTGTAATGGCATGTTCTTTGATAGAAAACCTGACATGCTGTAACAGGACTTTGTTTTTCATATCTGAGTGTATTTCTTTTTAACATATATCTGTGATAATGGCAGCTTAAGATGTGACTAAGATTAAAAGAAGTGAAGTATGCATCTCTCTAATACTTTATTGAGGCTTTTTCTCTGAGGAATGTTTAGCAATTAAAGGTTAAATAAACATCTTTAAGTTAAATTATCAAAGGAAAAGACTAATGTTTAACAATAGTGGTTTAAGAGGTTATTTTGGATTTATTACATGAAGGAATTAGCAAAGGATGGTTTGGAAGTTTACAGGTGCTATTTCATGAATTGAGACTGCTTTCACTGGGATGTAGAGATTTCTTTTCCTGAATTGTGACTGCTCCAGGTATTTGCTTTGTGGTTAATGGTGCTTGAGAACAAAGGTGCTTGAGAGCTGATACTTGTTGCTTTTTTTGCTGTTTTGAAACACCTGTAGTCCTCACCACAACTGAGTCACCGTAACTGAAAATTGTACTTGACAAAAGGAATTCTAAATGCAGTTTAATGGCGCGGTAAGGATGTCCTTGAAGTTTCGGTTTCAGTGATTGAGTGTTGGTGTCCATTGTGTGGGGGCACAAGGAAGGATTTGTGTGGGATGTTCTCTGTGATGGGCTCACATCAGAGCTCAGCTTTAGCAGCTCTCTGCAGGGTGAGCTCTGGGTGGATCCCTGAGCTGGCACCGCTTCTGCTCCAAGCTCTGTGGGTGAGCACACAGCAATAAGGGTGCAGATCTGTGTGCAGTCAGCTCTGTAAACATTTCCACATGCCAAATGTGTACAGCCTGCCATCACCATCCAGTCCTGGCCCTCCTGCTGCATGGGTGTGCTCCCAGCTCCTGGTGGCATGTGAGATATCAGCAGAGAGGGCTGGCAGACTGCTTCATGGTGTGTGACACAACTTATGGAGTGTGACAGTACAACATTTCTTGCTGTACTGAGAGCAAACTGCTGTGCAGTTGCAGGAGGGTGGGTTATACACATCTGTGTGTGTGTGCAATGTGCACACCCAGGGGACCCCTCAGGAAAGCCCTCCTGGCTCTCTGTGTCCTGCTTTATCTCACCTGCTGCTGCTCTGGGGGCTGTGGCAGGTCCTGCTTGTTCCCCTGTCCCTGTGGAGAGGGATCCAGGCAGGAGCTGGGCAGCACAATTCTGCTTTGGGTGCATGGAGGGGAAAAAGGACAGTGCAAAAGCATTTCCTTTGCTGTCATCACATTCCTCTCTCTGAAGTGATATACAGAATAAATAGACTCTACAACTGGATGTAGTTATGAGCCATGGCAGAGGTTTCTTAAGGAAAAGGTTAAAATTCAACACATAATTCTACAAGGTAAAATTTAAATGCTTCATTCATGTTGCTAATTCAAGTGAACTCCAAAAATCTCTATTTCATCTGCACCAGGAATTTATACCTGAGCTTCAGTGCCCTCAGTGCCCTGGATGAAAAATAAACATCTTTTCAGGTGAACTTTTCAGGTCTTGAGAAGTCTAGACTTTCTGAATATCTTTCTGAGTGTCCACTTAGCCCTAACATTTTTAGAAGTCTGGAAATCAGTTATTTTATTAGTCTTTCATAAATAAAAAGGTTATTTCACAGCATAAAGAAGAATTAGGGCTCAGTGAGTTACCTTTTTCTAGGAAAGCAGCAGTGGCTGGCCAGAGCTTTCTCCAAAAGTGTTTGTGGAGGGTTTGGTCTTTCCAAAAGTTCTTCTGTGGGGGAACTAAAAGCAGCAGAGAGTAGCATTTGGAAACCCTTCTTCAAATCACTCCTTACTGAGCACTGGCATTCCTGTGATAGCTGTAATGCAGTCATTACCCATCTCCTGAGCAATCTTCTGAGCAGGACAGGCTCCTTCTTGGCATGGGGTTTGCTCTCTGCCTGTCCTGATCAGCCCAGACAAAACCATCAGCCTGTATGAGTTCCTGAGAAGTTGTTGTGTAGCTGTGACCTGATTTTGCCATGGTGGGTGTGATTTCAGTTCCCATGCTCTCTGTGCTCTCTGTGCTGTGGTGCAGTGGTCAGACAGAGCTGGAGCTGAGATGTTGCCATTACTCCTCTCCCAGATGTGGGAGAGCAGGCACAAAAGGCTGTGCTGTAAGCAGGGACAGAGAAGGCTTGGAGGAGCTTGGCATTTCACTTTCCATGTATTGCCCAAACAGGAGCATATTTCTTATCAATTGCAGTGGCTTGGATCTAAGCAGTGTTTAGTGCTGCTGGTGTCACATCCTCAGCTGGGCTGCAAGTTCAATTGCCAGGAAAACACTTATGGAGAGGAAACAACCCAACTCAATCCACTCAGTCTCAGCCCTATGCAGTTAACAGACATCAAATGAAATAATTTATGCTTGGAAAAAGTTATAGAAAATGTATGAGGTTGCCTTCTTACTTAACAGCTCTGCTCAAACTTATTGCCCAGGCATTTTTCAGAGTGGACTTTGGTGTTGTTCCCTGGGAGTTCCTTGGATACTTGACCCTAGGTCAGTCTCTCCTACAGAAAACCCTCATGAAAGTACAAATGCCAGTGGAAAATCCCAGAAATTTCCTTGGGCAGTTCTCCCTTGGGACTAATGATTCTCAGTCTCATGGAGGTGATTCAAGAGCCAGCTTCATCCCAGTGATGTGATTAACCCTGTCCTCTTTTGGTCAGTTGGCTCAGAACTGCCTTTGCCCCTGTTGAGGAGTGTCCAGCCAGTAAAGCAGAAGGAATTATTGGCATATAATTATAATTACTGGCATATGCTGTGCAAGCAGTGGGCATGCCTACTAAATTCCAAAGAGATTTCCTCTACCAGATTGGAAAGAGCTGTGGCTCCCCTTGGGAAAAGATGTGAAAACACATATTCTCAAAATTGGGGTGGAGAATCTCACTGTTGGGCAACGATGGGAAGACAAGGCCCCTATAAAACATCCTTGGTGGGAGAGAAAACCCCCAGCTTGCTTCCATTGGAATTTGTCATCTGTTCCTACCAGAAGTGCAGCTCTCCTGGGACACCAGCCTTCCCCAGAGCTGGCTGTGGGGCCAATAGAGGCTTTCAGGGAAGGCCATCTCTGAGACAGCTGAGTTTGCAAAAGGTTTAAAATCTGCTCTGGAGATGGGGCAAGAGGAAGATTACCAGCCAATATTTGGTGGGAAGTGCCTCATGAATAATGAGCTTTAGGTGCAGAAGAACTGAGGAAGATGTTTTTCCATTATCACAGGGGGGAAGCAATACCAGTTAAGGCAAGGCTTGCAGCAGAAACATTTACTGGAAGTGTTTACATGTTACTTAATACCTTGACATGCATTATTCAACTTGTGTAATATCAGCTGGGGTGGAGCAGGGAGGAATGGCTTTGGCAGGAGAATTTGTTTGCTCCCCATGGAATATTTTCCTGGTCGTAGCTACCTTCTTTGGCAATGAGGTACATTCCAGGAACAGAAAAAGTGTTCTTGAGCCACATTTTTATGAGCTGCTGGAATGTGCTCTCCTCTTGTGAAGGTGACCTAACCTTGCCTAGATGGCTGCCAGCCTGTCAGTGTTTCTCCAGAGCAGAGCAGAACTGCAACAAAACCCCTCTGCAAGCAGGGGAGGGGGCACTGAGATGGATGCACTTCTCCTTCTGGAAACAAACCTCATGTTCCCTGGCAGGGGAGGCAGCAAGGGCACTCTGCTGAGCTGAGAGAGCTCTTAGGCTGAGCTCTCCTGGTGGGCCTAAAGCACTTTGTGAGCTGTGCCTTTCTGCTGGGGAAGAGCTCTCACATGGGCAGGGCTGCAGGCACGCAGTGAAGGAGAGGAGAAGGAGAAATGGACTGGGGAGCGTGAAGTTCAGCAGGCATCTCTGCTTCCCCTCATCCACACAGACAGCAATTGCATGATTCACCTGCTGGATGATTTTGTTTTGCTGACAAAGCTGTGATAAACAAAGACTTGGCATCATTTGCATAGTTGTTTAATCTGAAGGCGTGGGAGTCGTATAAATGAAACTTTTGACTTGTTGTGATAGATTGCCAGGCAGAGGGGGTGAAACACACAGTTTTTGGTTAATCAGTACCTGGAAACTCCGTAAAAGGTGATTCAGCACAAAGCCTGGAGTTTCCAAAATAGTAAGGCTGGCTTAATTTCTAGTTTTGAAACAAAGAATGACACACTTGTACTCTTACATTGCAACAATTAAATTTTTTTTTTTTGTGATGGCATCTTGCCAGACTTAGTCATTTTAACTTTTATAGACTAAAAATTGGGATGATGCATCTGTAGCTTGAAAAAACTGTCTAAAATATAATTCCTAGAAATAAACATGAGTCTTCCTGATTCAGGATGACTAGATGATCTAGCATGAAAGGCTAGAAAAAAGGAATTCAAAAAATGTACTGGCATTTTAGGAGTATTCCAGGAATCTCTCCTGCACTGGTTGTGCAGTGCCCATTAATAATTCTGCTCTGAAATGTGCTTTTTTCCAAGGATGGGGCTCGTGATTCTGTATTATCAGAAGTTTAGTAGAACTGTGAGATGAAATTATTTCTGTCTACTGCAGCAGGGAACTGAACATTCTTGCTTCTCAGCAATTTCAGTGTGTGCTTGTGACTGTGTTTGCACTGGTTTAGTGTAGGACAGTTTTATAGAGAAATAAACATTGAAATTAGTTGTACATGAATTAGTATTAGACTTGAAACATTGTTGTAAGACATCTTTAAATGCCTTTTGAAAGCCTATCTTCTATATATATGTATTTTTGGTAGTCCTTTTAAAACTAGAAACTCATCAGCAGTATTAAAATTACAACACAGTCACCAGAGGGAAGAAGGTAGAATCTGAGATTTTAGATAGAGATTCAAAATAATAGTCCATTTGTAGGTAGAACTGGCATTTTTGAGGAATGATAATGCATGTAGTATTTGTCATTTTTCTAGTACTTACAGAATTTTTAAATTTCACAGCTTTTTTAGTTTGCCCTGCTGTGTAGGTATAGTGGTGATAAGCAATGAAATTATTGTTTTGATCACGTTTTCCATGGGCTAGTGAAATGTTAATGCAGCACCTGTGTCTTATGGTAGCAGCAATAGATCACATTTGCCTTTATCTCTTTCTTTGGTTTGCACATCATGTGTAACTCATGCAAGGTAGGTTGGAGCAAGTCTTTCCTGGTTTGCAAAGTTCCGTGGCCAAATTCTGAGGTGATGCCCACTGTGCCCTTCAGGTCAGTAGATGTGTTTGACCCATCAGTGTCCTTGGAGGGACAAGGACTCTGGTTTCTCTCTTGTGGCAGTTCTGGCAAAACAAAGTCTTGCTAACTGTGACTTACACCACTGTGGCTGGACAATGATGTCCTGGAAGAAAACTTGACAAAACATGAGTTGAAAGTCTCCTCAAGGTGAAATGCTGAAATTGGACAGTGTTTCATATCCACAGTCATTAAAACGTGTGACAGCCTCAATAGTGTTCCTGCTCATTGCTGGTTTGCACAGTTGTCACATCTGCTCTGTTATCAGAATTGCCTTAACAAGAAGGCCAGCTAGAAAATAAATATGCAAAGAGGCTGAGAGAGAGATGGATTTCCTGTAATGAATCTCTTTCTAGTCTTTGCCTCTGGCTGAGAATAGTAATATGCCATTAACCCAAGAGATGTAAAACATGCTGTGCTGTGCTTGGAAGGGTGTCAGGAACTCCTCCTGTAAGGATGAGAAGATATTTTATTGCTATTCCAATTGTTGGTTAGCCTAATCATAGGAAGCCTTTCAGAAAAAGGGAACTCCTTGTGAAGGCTGATGTTTGATTTTGGTAATTAGCAGATTGCAAAGGGGGGCTGGTAACACAGATCTGTTGAGGCAGGAGGAGCAGCTGTTACACTTTAAGTGCTGTCTCACACATTACAACCTGCTGGACATTGAAGCCTATTTTTAGTAAAAGAATAAATAAGCTGGCTGTGCCCTACTTTTTGTCAAAATGTGTCATGGGATCTTTGTATTTGATTGGAAAAGTTGGTAGAAATAACACAGGGGAACTCGTTGCCTCATCTAAAAACTGACATTTCTAACAATCCAGTTATGTTAATGAAATGTTAATATTGGTTATGAGTTCAGGCCCACAAAGTAGGCAGAGGAAATAGCTGGTGGGAGATTTGTCTGTGTGGGCTGTGAGGTTACATGTGTACAGAAGTCCTGCTCTAGTAGGCACTGCCTTTTGGATGAAAGAATTTGTTTTGTACTGATGGAACTATTTTTACAAAGTCTGTGTTAGGAAACTGGAAAAATAAAAGACTATGTAGAGTTATTTGTGTATAAAGGGAGAATGTAGCAGGAAAGTCAGCTGGCCACTTCAGGATGCTGTTGATTGTTGTAAAGGCCTTACTTTTCCTAATTCTGAGTAGTTTTTTTAATCTTCACTTGCTGGTACAGATGGAGGTCCACATACCTCATGAAAAAGCAGTCTTGTCAAGTGTGACCATACCCAGAGACCAGAACAGATGCAGAAAAAGATACAATGGCTATGGTATGGAATTAGTGACAATAAGTATTTTCAGTCAGTTTGTCTACAGATTAGTGCTATTAAAAATGTGCTGCTTTATTACAATGGAATTTGCATAAAGTGATCAAAATGCCACCATTTAAAAGTGGCTGCCTAGGAGCTCCTGGGGGTTTTTGTGGGGTTTCTGTGCTTTGGAAGCAGTAGGGCCAAGTGCCTGCTGGCTGTGGGGTTCAGCTCCCAGCCCTTCCTGGCACAGCTGCAGCCTCAGGGCAGAGGGACTCTGCAGTTCCCCAGCCAGGAGCCAGCTTTGGGGAGCTCTGAGGGATCCCCAGCACAGCCAGTGCTCCAGGAGAGCCTGGAGGGGTCAGACCTGCTGCTGCTCACCAGCTCACACAGCTTGTCTGAGCAGGGAAAAGCAGAGGGAGCTGAGCCCAGCAGTTCACAGCAGGGCTGTGTGTGCCCTGGTGGGTGCATCAGCTGGCTGCTGGTGATTCTGCTGGGGCACAGCAGCCTGGGACTCAGGGAGGGTGAGGAAGAGGCCCTGGATTTAAAGTGGCTCCGTGTTGTTTAAGCCAGGCTTAAAATTTTAAAATGAGAGGTCTCAGATACAGAATTCAGCAGGGGGAACACAACATTGAAGTGCCAGGATGGTGCCTGGGCTGCTGCAGCTGGATCTGAGGGGTTTGCCTCTCTGCTTCCTATATACTCTGGGTTCTCAGAGAACTCTTCTGCTGAATTTTACTCGTGTTCAATAACTTGGTTTAGCAAAGCACTGTTAAAAGCTGCTTGTTGTGGCTGCAGGCTGGTGTTCCATTAGCCAAAGCCAGCATCCCTTTTGTCTGACACGTGGTTAGCAGTCTGCTACTGCTCGGGCTGGCTGCTGCTGCTGCTGCTGCTGCTGCATCTTCTCCTGCTGCTGCTTCTGCTGCTGCTGGTCCTGCTCCTGCTGCTGCTGCATCTTCTCCTGCTGTTGCTGCTGCTGCTGCTGCTCCTGCTTCTCCTGCTGCTCCTTCTGCTGCTCCTGCTGCTATTCCTGTTACTCCTGCAGCTGTTTCTCCTGCTGCTCCTGGTACTGCTACTCCTGCTGCTGCTGCTCCTTCTCCTGCTGCTGCTCCTTCTCCTGCTGCTGCTGCTCCTCCTGCTGCTGCTGCCCTCCTGCACCAGGACAGCTGAGACACCAAGGGCAGCTTTCACAGACACTCAGGCTAGAGCTGCATGGGCACAGGGACCACAGCACTGCCTGAGCACCTCTGGCAGAGTGTCCTGCTCTCAGCCCTGAGGTGCTGTGTCCTGCTCACAGCCCTGTGTGTCCTGCTCTCAGCCCTGAGGTGCTGTGTCACACCATGTCCCTCACCGTGCCATTAGCACTTCTCCATGCACCCCCAGAGGTCCTGGTGGCAGTGGCCAGCTTGGGTTTCACAGGCTGGGCTCTCTAACAGCTGCAGAGACAGGGGAGGTCCAGGAGAGCAACTTTCATTTATCAGCTGAGTTGGTACAGGACCATGTTACCCATACACCTTATCCTCTTATCCAGCCTTATCCAACTTCCATTTATCAGCTGAGCTGGTACAGGACCATGTTACCCATACACCTTATCCTCTCTGTCATATTGTTCATGTGGGTTGCAGCACTTTAACCTAGAGCATGAAATCATGTGTTGGGAATCTCTTAGCATTTTCCCTAGAGGAGATGAAATATAGGCTTTGACAGTTAAACCTGATTCTTGGGATTTATTGTACTAAACACATGGTTTGAAATAGTCACAGCCAGTATATTCACTTGTTTATTAACACTTCTTAAATTTCAGTGACTAATGACTCTACCTTCCAAATGGTACCAACCTGCTACTTTAGGGAGTAGGGGACATTTTTTTTTCTAGTCTAGATGAAGAAAGGCCTTCAAAGGGGAGATTAAAGTTTTGTTAACAGACAAGCTATTTTTTGAATGTTACAAAGCAAACTGGCTTTCCTCTAGTGACTGCTGAGGAGAGTGACATGTTATTTGTCATACACAAGATGTTCTAAAGCCTTTTATTTGGACAGCAGTAGGCAGCAAGCTGGCAAAGGGATGACCATGCAGTGCAGTGGCTATTATTCTCTCTACTATTGCTCAGTTTTGAATATAGCTTTTTTTTTTAAGAAAAGAATTACTGATGAGAGAATTCTCGTGTCATTCTGTATTCACCAGAAAACATTCCTGTGCTTTAACTGCCCAGAGCTCATTTGGTTTGTAGATGTTGCCATTGTATCACAATGTCAGACAGTAGCAAGTTGCTCTAAGTGTTTAAATTTTCTAATGAATTCTTTCTAAGCATCTCCTGCCCAGTATTTTGCTGTGTTCTGGATTGATGTCCTTTAGATTTTTTTTTTTTTTTCAGAATGGCTTTTTCTGCTTCAGGCCCAACATCCTTAACATGGCGTTTCCACTTGCCTTTTTTATGTCTGGGTCTGCTGCCACAGTTCTGCGCTGTTTGCAAATACAAAGACAACTTAGTTCCTTTCTTCTGATCACTGCAGTGACACAGAATTCAAAGAGTGTAAACCCAAAAAAACTGAAAATGACACATTTTCAAGCAACAAGAATGTGCCCTAGGTGTACAGCTATTTCACATGCAAAGACATGACTCAGATCCAGCCTTTTCAGACAAAGCCCTTTCATTATACTGAGAACACATGTAACAATAGCCTGGGGGGCAGAATAATAGAACATTTGTTGTTTTGTGAAGGGGGGTGGGCAGGCAATCTAAAGATAAGGAAATTGAAAATTAAAATGATATTTGAAGTCTGGTGGGGTTTTTTTTTTGCATGCCACACAGGATATAAAAATGTTTCTTTAAGATGTTTCAAGGCAAGTTCCTCATCCGTGTCACACACACTGTCTGTAACAACTCTGTGTGTGACAAAAGCATTAATATCATGCAAGCTGATCAACTAGAATCTAAAATATCTTAATAACTACTGGCTGAGATCTCTTTATTCCCCCTGCTAAATACTGATATTGTATTTGGAGGCATAAAACAGAAAATGGAAAGGAAATTTGAAATCGGGGATTACAACCCTGGAGAAAAACTCAGTGTGGTCAGGTATCACTGAAGTCAATTCACAGGAACTGTCTATACAAGACAGTTTTAAGGTGCCTGGGGCTTTATGTGTGATAGACACTTCAAGGCATCATTACTCAATTGAAAAAATGTCAGTAAACAGTAGAGTAAAGAGATTTTCAAGGCTCTGGGTTGTAGCCCTGTGCTCAGTCCATAAGTCATTCACATCATGGCTTGTGCTTTGCAGAGGCTGCACTGGATCCTGTAGAACAACACCTAATGTTGCAACATCCAGAGTAAATAGCTCTTTTTAAAGAAACCTTATCAAGCCTTTCCAGTCACAAACCCATTTGTCATCAGTGAGGCCAACTACTGAGCCAAGGTTTCAATGTCTAAGCCAAGACTATCTGGAATATTTAATGTCAAAACCACAAGTATCAGAATGATTTGAGAAACTGCAGATCTGGGACTTTTTACACTACTGGATTTCATTAATGCCTTATTTCTTCAGAAACATATTTCAATTGCAATGTAAACTTTAAACAGAAGAAACAAGTGGCTCAACATGCTGAACTAAACTTTGTTATGTAGAACACGATCCATTTGTATGAGTGGCACATTTGCCTGATAAACCAGTTTCATTTGAACTCTGTTTTTTTTTTTTTTTTTTCCAGGCAGAAGGGAAGTCAAGGGAAGTTACTACACTCTGTGGTGTGAAGTAGCAGCGCGATGTTCAGGAGCAATGCCTGTGGTACTGAGCAGATTAAGGAACTGCTAAAAGCAGGAAGGGGAGCTGTTAATTGACACAGGACAGAAAGGCTGTGAAGGCAACTGACACACGGTAGGCAAGATTTCTCATTAACTTCTGCCCTTCCACTGAGATTTGCCTAGAGGTAGCATTGCATGATCACCATTCATGCAAAAATCCCATTTGCTGAAGTAATAGGGGAGATCGTTGTCCTTCCCAGAGATTTACAGTTAATAGATGTTGTGGTTGGTTGGGTGGTTTGTAAAAAAACAACAAAACATTTCCTAGATGTGTTCTAATCCAAATTTAATGGATTTTTAGTGCCTTGAGAATCGGCAAGTGAAGTTGAGGAAGTAAATCCATCCATCCATCCATCCATTTTCAAAACTGGAATAACTGGAAAAATGAACAGACTAAAATAGACAAGCTTAATGATACAGCATGATTATTAGCATAGGGATGTTAAAATATGCATAATATGAGCATACTCTTTGTGGACAAGGATGTGCTACGCCTCGCCCTGTGCTCATTGAAGGCGGCAGGAATGTTGCTGCTGATTTCAGTGGGTGGGGACCGGCCCGCTGCATGCAAAAGTTGTTTCATTACCGGTTACATTCTACCTTCCCTTCCTCTGGTTACTTCTTTCAAGCCTTAGAAAACCCCCTTTTCTAAGTACTAGTTCCCACGCAGTTATTCCTGACCGCTCAGCACCAAGACTCTTGAAATGAGGACGGAGCGGGGAATTCGTTGCCGAGGCAATAGGCTGCTATAATGAGCTGATTTCCAGAAGGCGCTTGGGGAAAGGTGGTCTGGGATGAGGTTTTCCAGCGTGCCCAGGGCTGCTCTCCCTGCTCGCAGTCCGGCCTGGGGGCGCGGTAGCGGCTCCCGGGGAGCGCCGGGCCGAGCGGAGTTAGGCGTCCGTCCGCGGGCCGGGGAGCGCTCCCGGAGCTCCAGGGGCGGCTCGCCAGGGGCTCCGCGGCCCGCCGGGGGAAAGGCGACCCCGGCCCGGCCGCCGCCAGCCCGCAGCGCCGGCCCTCGGGGAAGGGAGCGGCCGCAGGGGCGGGACGCGCCGCGCCATTGGCCGCCAGCCGCGCCGGCAGAGCGAAAGCCCGGCCCGGGTTGGCGGCGGCGGCCCGAGGGCGAAGCCATCGCCTTGGTAACCCCGGCGGAGCGCAGCGCAGCGCCCGGGCCGGTGGCGGCCGAGGGAGCGCTCCCCGCTGGCTCCGGCGCCGCCGCGCTGGCTGGGGCGGCGCGGACACGGCGGCGGCCGCTGCTGCCCGGGCAGGTGGGTGTGCGGGGCGAGCAGCGGGGCGTGCGGGGCTGGCCGTGCCCGGGTCGGTGGCTGTGCGGGGCTGCGCTCCGAGCACGACGGGACGGGGCACACCGGCGGGCGGCTCGGTGTCGGTGTGGCTGCGGCGGGGCTCCCCTGCGCTGCCAGCCCGCTGCTGGCCGTGCCTCCCCGGCCCGGTGCCGGGCTGCGCGGGAAGAGGGCTCCGCTCCGCTCCGCTTGCGACACCGCGGTTGCTCAACCGCGCGGGCGGCTCGGCGCGGGGGAAGGTTCCGGCGGGACGCGGCCGTTTGGCGGCGGAAAGGGGCCCGGGGCGGCCGGCGGGGCCGGGCCGGGCTCGGTGCGGCGGGCGGGCGCCTTTGTGTCCGCCTGTGCCGGGATCGGCCCCGCAACAAGTGCCCAGCTCCAGCCGGGCCACCCCTCCCGCTCGGTCCCTGGGCGCCCGCTCCCCCCTGCTTGTCCTGTTCTCCGGACAAGCTTTGCGCTCTGCCTGGAGGGTTTTCCTAGTTTTTTTTTTTTTTTTTTTTTTTTTTTTTTTTTTTTTTTTTTTTTTTTTTTTTTTGTCCCAAGCTGAGAACTTTCGGTGATTGCTCTGTGAATTTTAAGTGGCGTTTCTATTAGTCGATACTCCCGGTTGTTTTCAGCTGGGTTTCTGAGCGTTGTTTTCCTTGGGAACCGCAGGAATTTGTATGGCAAAGCAGTATTTGGGAAATGTGTTTGCAGTCGGCTGCAGGGCGGCGCGCAGAGCGGTGGCTTTGGCACTGCTGTCATCGTGTGCTCTCCTAACAGACAGCCGCGCTGCCACAGACCAGGAGCGGCTTCTCTGCAAGGGGGGAATAAATCTTCATTAGTCCCAAAGAGTTCCTGAAAGAGAAACGGAAACCTCTCATGCCAGACTCGCTGGTTTCTCTGGCTGCAACACATGTGTGCTTAGACTCATGCTGGACACTTTCCAAGCTCCGGAAAACTGACTTTTTCTTCTTGAGATGTACAGAGTTTTTGTTTGTTTTGGTTTGGTTTAGGTGTGTCTTTTTTCCCTGGAACTTTATGCTTACAGTCTTTTCTTGTCACTGCTTACACTGAAGTTTTGTTCATTTGGAATTGACAACCGTAGCCATAACTAGAAATATTAGGTACTAACTGAGTCCGTGCTGCCATTGTTCTGTTGATATTGAGCTTCATTCAGGCTTAGGAAGCTCCTGGAGCTGGAAACCTCAGCAATGTATAATTTATGTTCTCAGGATCATAGTTCAGGGTTCGAAGTGAGATGAATGTATGAAGGATGTTGGGGAAATTTGACTGGCCTGTGTTTTGCAGTATTAGCCAGAGACTCCCACAGCTGTGTGCCTTCAAAGATTTAATTAAAGGTGGAATAAAACTCTAGTGCATGCTTGCTTTTAGGAAAATTGCATGTAAAGGAATATTGAACATCCATATGCTTGGCAGAGGGCTGTGAAGTCTCAGGAATGCATTGAGGTGGCTGGGAATCAATCACCAGGTCACCTGGAAACTTTGGTCTGGAAGCTTCCCTTCAGACTGATGGGGCTTCCAGGCTTTGGGAGTTTCATGGTAGCAAGTAGTGCTTCTCAGGAGAGCTGGGGTTCAGGAAAGGATTGCTGAACAAAAATTCTGTGGTAATTGGTTTACTGGCCTTTTAAAAAAGAATATCAGGGGTATTGGTCACATCAGGAATGTTTTGATGTGGAAACATGCTTTAGTGGGGTTTTAACATTGATTAAATATTTTGGGGATGTTTTATTATTTGACTTTTGTGTGTTTTTTTCCTTTATATAAAAGACCTCTATACCTGGTCTTAAAATAGTTTCTTGTTTGCCTATTTAAGTATCTATTTTTCTTGAGTAAAAATCACTTCCGTTCAGCCAGGTTTCACTTCCTTGGAATATCTGATGTCATGAATTCACTGGTTCTCCAATTGTCTATGGGCTTTTGGCAGAACTTCAAATTCCAGTGTAGGAAAGCCTTCTTAAAAAAAAAAAAATCATTCTTTGACCTTGTGATGTAGTGAAGAGAGAACATGTCCCGTTCCACTACTCTTTTAGCTTTAAAGTTTGTATATGTCTGTTATATGGGCTATTTTGCAAATAATTTAGACCTACAATCCAGTAAAACCCCCAGCTGTTAGGATGCTGTATACAGGAGGAGGATGCAGAGGAAGGAATGTTGTTATTTAGAAGTTGTGTGGAAATGCAGGCTGATGCTTTGGCTGTTTACTTCGAAAGCTGCTGTTGTGTTTCAGTGACCAGGGCACTCAGTTTAAGTGCTTTTTCACAGATCTAAAGATACACATGGAAGTGTTGCCCTTGGTTCTCTAAAGGGTTGCCATCAGTTAACTTAGCTGAAAACAAATGCAGAATGTGATGCTGTGTTTATCCAAAGGATGCTTTGGGTTTGCTGGGCTTCCTGACTTGGGAGCATTTCCCCACTGGCAGTTTCACTGGAAGCAGTCCAGGACAGAACAATCTGAAATAAGCATAATTCACACAGTTGCATAAAAAGCTTGCTTGTTTGTTTTGGTGGGGTTTTTTGTTTGTTTTTTGGTGAGTTTGGGTGTTTGTTTGTTTGTTATTTTTAGTGAATATGTGTTTTCCTCAAACCAATGCTCTTGGGCTGACACACACACGGTGTTACACATTACATCTCAAATCGTTTGCCTTGAGGATTTTTAATTTCTAGAGGCCAGAAATTCATATTAATTCATTCAAATACTAATGCCTGAGTGCATGAAACACTTTGTTTTGTGGCAGTGCTGTTAGTCCTTCTAGTCATTCACGTGTGAAAGTTTCCATGTGTTTTGTTTTGATAGTTAAATCAGATTTGGGGGCAAAGATCATCTTGTGTTAGAAATTTAACTTTTTGTAAATTATTTTAGTAAGCAAGAAGTTTTGCTTTGGGTTGGTAAAGTGTGTATTTACAATCCAGAATGAACAGCAGGTAACTTTTGAAATAATCATAATTCAGGGAACTTTGAAGGTGAAGGGAACCTGAATCTGGATAATGCCTGAAGTATCAGGTATTTTATTGGCAACTTCGACCAGTCTGTGTTAGTCTATCAAATTTACATGGGTAAATCTTTTTATCCCAGCCTTTGGTGGAAGGAAATTCAGGAATGTGGTTTCATTTGCATACATTAGGAGCTGCAGAGGAGGCCCTCATGTGCAAATGCCCGTGGATATGTAGTAGGTACCAACATAATTGAATTTACATACTGCTTCAGAAGATTAAAGAAACAAAGAGTGACACCGAGGTGTCAAAACCAGCTTCCTTTGACAAGTGGGATTGGGCAGTTCTGCTTCCCCACTGATCATTCGTGTGTGGCCATTGTGACTGGGTTGATTCTGGCTTCTTTTCTGCAGCCAAGGTTCATCCCAGCCTGCTCCAGGGCTGCACACAGCTGAGGATCCGGGCTGTCCTCGCCTACCTTGGTTTAATTCTCTCTTTTGGCTTTTGGCCAGGCCCTCTGCAGTTCATTGTAAGGGAGAAGGGCACATGTATCCATTTCTTACCTTCCGTGTCCTGACTTGAAATTGTGAATGAGCTGAACTCGGGAGAGCCTTCATGTCTTTGGAGCTGCATCTAGGTATACAGAAGCATGTTTAGTATTCACTTTTAAAAGAACATAGGAGTACTCTAACTTCCTTCTGACACAAAATATGTAAATTTGTACTCACAGCTTAATGTTGTTTTTTAAAGCTTGTTAAATGTGCATTTTTCATAAAGTAGTATTGCATGCAGCTGCAATATGCATTGCAATTTTTGCAATGGAATTGTAAAGGGTGCTTTTCTGTTTCTAGACTATCTTGATTTTGTTTGCAAAAGTAGTTACTCTGATTTTTTAGAACAGCTTTGTGAATTCATCAAATATCTTTAAGGAACTCCATCAGAGGTATTGATGTCTAGTTTTGTGCTTGTGTAGCTCAGTTTTATATGCTGGTGTAAAGCTGAACTGTTTTACCTCCCATATTAGGTTGATAAATAACCTTTTAGTACTTCACTACTGGCTGAAACGCAATTTTCGTTCCTTTTTTTTGGAAACTGATGATTTGGAGTAAAGGCTGTGTTGGAGGTTTAATTTTTGTGTTGGTATGTGGTGTTATGTTTTGTCTTTGCATGAATTTACTTGTAAGGGGAGGAACAGTGACAGCACTGTTACTCCTAATTTCTTTTTATGAGACACAAGTAATCAGTGCCTTCTCATTGCTGTCTCTTTGGGTTCACTTTTAGGGGTTACTAAAGGCTTAGGTTGATTTTAAATGTCTTTTCACAGTGCTCTTCTGAGGCTTTTCTCCACCATATTTGTTGTATGCAAAGCAGAAAGCATAATTTGGAGCTATGGGACAGTTTTAAGTGACGTGCACTCCATTAGAGCTTGCTCTGCTTGCTCTCCCTTTAGCTCATTCCTGTCCTCTCCTTGTCCCCAGGCACCAAACATCCACTGGATTTTAAAAATAAACCTCAGTGAGAGAATTGAGATGTGAATTGGAGGATGTAAGTTTGGAGTTGGCCTCAGCTGGCAGAATGTGGGCAGGAGCTGGTGTGGCTGGCAGAGGTAGATAAAGAGTTCTGTGGAAGTCATGTGGGGCTCTGTGGAGAGAGTTATCTGTTAATAAGAATTTGTAAAAATACTGCTGTGCCTTTAGTTTTATGGTGCAGGGTTGCTATGAGGTGTTTGCTAAACTCTTGGTGTTTCTGGAAGCCCTTTGTGTGCAGGAAGGTATCAGGGCAATGAAATAATTAAAATATAAGCATAAGAATAGGCAGTTGTTTATGGAAGCTGCCATGTGGACAATCACTGGTCCGTAGACACTGCCAGAGGCTCAGAGTCCTGCTGTCAGGTGGTTTTGTGACAGATTTAGTGTGGAAGACGTGTGTGTGCAGCTACAGAGTATCAGAAGCAGTTTAAAAATCAGGGTAGGTAGGTGGTTTGGAGAGCATTGTACAAAATCTCTAGAAAATAGAATAGCTAGTGTTTTTTAATGCTTGAGGTTCTTATGGGAGCTAACTCTGGAGCAATTCCTTTTTTTTATCTTTGGTAACTACAGTTCTTGAGAGATGCACATTGATGTTGTTGCATCATTTTATTTTCTAGGAGGCAAAGGTAACTATTATTTTCACTTAACAATTGGATGTTTATGAGTATACTGTGTTCGCAACAGAAGAATATGAAGCCCACATGATTTAAAAAACTGATTACATTTGTGTCACTACCAGTAACAGCCCAAAAATGCTGCTTTTGAGTCCTGCAGAAGGATGGTTTTCAGTCAGTGGTGTCATTGCTGTTTCTCCAGAAGACCGCAGGTTGGTCTGTACTTTGCATGTACAAACCATTGGTACAGACACAGCTGCAGGGGAGAACCAGGTCACCAAAGGCCTGTGTTGCCAGCAGAAACTCAAAAAGCTGAGTACAAAGTTGACCTGGTAGAAAGAAGCACATAAAATGTTATTTGAAAATTGCACTGGGTACTGAATGCCCTTCCTGCTTGGCTTCATCTCTCAAATTCCTTTTCTGGTGTTGAAGAGTACTTTGGTCCTTTTGCCTGTACTTTTTTTCCACTTCATCTACCTTTCAGTATGCCCAGCTTTTTTACTTTTTTTTTTTCTTTGTACAGTATGGCACTAAGTTTACTACTCCTGGGTTAGTCCTTCTCCTCAGATCCTCAATTTATTCCCTCCCAAACCCCAAAGAATGGAAGTGTGTTAACTGTACGTGACAATGTTATTTACTCTCTGCTGGTGTTGGGAGATGTTTTGCATTTGGGTTTTTTTGTGGTTTGGTTTTGTTGCTTTTTTGTTTTTTTTTTCCAGTTCCCTTTTTGACTTAAATAGGTGTTGCTGAAGACGGCAAGGCCTTTGAGATTTTCACACCACTACACACACATGGGCAATGGCAGCCTCAGGATGGGAGCAGACACAGCAGAGTGTTGGTCCTGCTACTAATTAATGGAGATGGACAAGACTAAATCCCCAGAAACAAGTCCAAACCTAGCAGGAAATAAAATTTGTAATGTAGAATCCTAAAATGGTTTGGGTGGAAAGGTTAAACCTTGCACTATCCCAGGTTGCTCCAAGCCCATCCAGCCTGGCCTGGGACACTCCCAGGGGTGAGACAGCCACAACTTGCTGTGCAATTTTACACTAATGTGGTGTCCAACAACCTGAAGGGAGGGTACAGCCAGGGGAAGGTCAGCCTTTACCCAAGCACCAAGTGACAGCACGAGAGGAAATGCCTCTGCTGCACCAGGGGAGGTTTAGGTTGGATATTAGGAAACATTTCTTCACCAAAAGCATTATCTAGCAGGTAGTGGTGCACTCACCTTCCCTGGATGAGTATAAAAGATGTGCAGATGTGGCACTCAGGGTATGGTTTAGTGCTGAGCTGGCAGCACCGGGTTAATGGTTAAACTTGCTGTTAAAGAGTCTTTTCCAGCCTGAATGATTCTATGATTTTATTCTGTCCTCTGCCAGGTTTAAGTGAAATTGAGGAACTGTGGATTGAGCCACAAGAACAGGAGGTGAGGAGCACTGGTGTGCTTCTGCTGAAGTTTATTTACTTGTGGTGATGCCTGAGGTGTGTCTGTGTCTGCAAAGAGCTCCCTCATTTCTCCTTTCGTGGGAGGAATCTGATGAATGCTGACCGGAAAGTGAGCAGCAGTTTCTGAACCCTCAGAGTGAAGAAAAACACCATTACTCTGGCAGACTGTCAGCAGCAAATGGTACATTAATTGTTGGCACAAAACTTGCTAGCAAAAAAAGAGACTTTCCTTTCTATTGTTAAAAATAAAAATGAGGAGGGACTGATTATCTGTGCTCAGTAGCAAATATTGTTCTGCTTTTTAGTATCCGTGTAAGACAGATACAATGCTTTTGACAAGTCCTTTTATATTTTATTAAAAATAAAAAAAAACTTTATAATATACTGATAATCTGCATCTGATTACATATCAAACTTTAAATAATTTTATTATTTTATAAGCTTTTACAAGCTGTGTGCAAACAATTGCAGAATTTCCTATGTGTTTAGTGGTAGAGATATCACTTTCCAGATGTGTAGAATACTGAGAGTCTTCATGCTAGGCCAGTTT
Source organism: Ammospiza caudacuta (assembly GCF_027887145.1). Taxonomy (NCBI): domain Eukaryota; kingdom Metazoa; phylum Chordata; class Aves; order Passeriformes; family Passerellidae; genus Ammospiza; species Ammospiza caudacuta. Next base: position 5,116,365 of record NC_080603.1, on the reverse strand, counting down.
TACTTCCCCAGCACTTCACAGGGTCTTTTTTACATCTCCTGCTAGTGGTAGTAATGTAGGGAGGTAATGTATTTTTAATAGAAATGTTTATTTACACTAAAATTAGGTGACCTCTAGCTATGTTGAAAATTTTAGTAAGCTCAGAGTAATGACCTAACTCTATTTTTGTCTGAGTAATAGTAACAGCAGTGACATTTTGTTTACTGAATTGTTGCTTTAGTTGTTAGGATGTGGTTATTAATTGTTGTGGTGGTGTTGTGAGGGTCTCTAGGACGAGGTGAGAGATGAGAATTGACTCTTAAGTTCTTAGCAGATTGAAATAGAATAGAATAGAATAGTATATAATAGTATATAATAGTATATGGTATAATAGTATATAATATAATAGTATATAATAATATATAATATAATAGTATAGTATATTATGGTATAGTATATTATAGTATAGTATATTTTATTTATTATATTTTTTATTTCTTATTTTATATTATATTAAAAGAAAATTATATACTAAAATTACACTAAAGAAAGAGAAAGGAGGTTAGAAAAGAATGATAATAAAAAGCTTGTGACAGACCAGAGTCCCAATACAGCTGGACTGGGATTGGTCATTAAATAAAAACAATTCACATGGAACTAATTAAAGATGCACCTGTTGGTAAGCAACTTTTAAACCACATTCCAAGCAATCAGATAATTATTGCTTACATTTCTTTTCTGAGGTTTCTCAGGAGAAAAATCCTGGCAAAGGGATTTTTCATAAAATATGACGGTGGCATTAGGATACCATTTTTTTAATACCCACTGTCATTCTGCACAAATTAAGAGTCCAGCTGACAAAAATGCACAACAATTGTTTATTTGCATTCTGCAGTCTGTTTTGATAACTGGGAGCTTCTGTTTCCCCTGGGTGCTGTAAATAAATCTGGTGCATGAAGAGCTGCAGTGAGAGGGAAGAGCAGGAAAGTTCTGCATAAAGAGGAAAAGCTGTCTGTTTAGTAGAGTTCTTCAATAAAAGCAGGATTGGCAAGAGTGTGAGGATGTAACTTAAGTTGGAAAGAATGTTAAGACCATAATAAAGTTTTTTTGTCACAATTTCTTGTATGAGTAGTCAGTGGAGATCTGCAGCAGCTGAATGCAGATATTGGGTGCTGTCCTAATTTCTGTCACTGCAGATATGCTGGGTTACAACTCACTTTATAGCAAACCTGCTGAGCACCACAAAATGACAAAAGTCTTTATCTGTTTCTACATTTTGAGTAAAGAACTTCTCTCTGTGTATTATTTCTCATACTCCATTTGGTTTAACTGAAAAGCTTCAGCATTAATTTACTTGGATGGGAAATACTGTGAGTAAAGCACTGGCTGGGGATTTGTAATAATTAGATTCTATTTCCAAGTGTGTCACAGGCTCTGTGTGAGTTCAGAGACATTGGCTTATCCTGGTGTGTGTTTTCATCTGTGCATCGAGGGTGAGGCAGTTTTCTTTCTTTGCATGGTAAATTTGAATTAATGTCCTTGAACAAACACAATGGATGTGATGCTGAGGGCAGGGCTTGGGGATGGGCCTGGCAGTGCTGGGACAAGTGTGACTCCATCATCTCAGAGGCCTTTCCCAACCCTAATGAGTCTAAATGTCTCTGCTGCTTCTAGGATAAATGCAAACACGTCATTGAAAAATACTTTGTAGCAGCTCTGGTAGTTGAAATCGATGACAAATAAGTTTTATGTGCTTTATAATAGGGTGGGGGAAAGGTAAATGTATTTTTAAGTGGCCCCATTAAAAAATAAAAAGATCAGTTTAAGTGATTCCATATAGTTGTTCCAGCTGATGCACAGGCTCGCTTGGTGACTGTCAGTGAAAATGGTATTGTCAAAAGAAAATCTCCTTTATTGTGTTTAAAAAAAATAAAGGAGAAATTATTCTTAAAAAGTAGGTAGAGGCAGATTGTAGTGCAGCAGCTGAAGTATTTTTAAAGCATCATATCATAAGATTAAAAAGTTAGAGCCTTTAGTGTATTCTTGTCATGGGAATAGAAATTTGAATGATTAACCCCTTTCTATTTATAGCTGTTTTCTGAGTTATTTTGGTTCCAGTTAACTTCTAGGTAAATTTCATGAGAAGGCAGAGCAATTCTTGCCTTAGTCTATCTCTGCAGCTCATCATTTTAGTGTCCTCAAGTAACTTTCTTTTTAATGTGAATTTCACAAACCACGGCTGAACTTTCAGATTCATTTGTAGTTTGGTAACTTGTCAGATTTTGTACAGGATTTATAGAGGCCTTCAGCATTTGGTGGCTCCTTTTGTCTTCCCATCACTACTTGGCAGTTTTTAAAATCCCAGTATATCACTGTTCAGGGGTGAATTCCTGGGGTTGTTGCCTCAGGAGAGTGAGAGGTGCAGGCTCTTTGTGCTGTGCTGATAAAACTTGAAAGAACCAGACAATATATACCAATTTCTGTGAAAGTTTTCCACTCTCTTGATGCCCTAAGTTGTGTCTTCATTGCTGATTTAACTGGGACTTGTTGGCCAGGAAAGTAGCACGCTGCTCTTCAGGTGGTTTTTAGCTCTGTTTGTGCAGTGATAAAGGGTTTTTACCTATATAATGACAATTTTCTTGAAAAAGAGGCAATGGCTAGACCCCTTATACGAGAAGAGTTCTTCAAAATGGCAGCATTCCTGAAAGCTCAGGCTCAAGACCTACATTTTGGTGATTAACAGACCCAGTTAAGCTGAAGAAAGATTGGTTGGGGTGTGGTGGCAAATGAAATGGTTTGTTGTTAAACTTTCTGTCATTCTGTGATGTACTTTTTTCTTGCAATGCACAGGTGAGAAGTAAAACAGGATTTTAGAGGGGCTTTGTTTTCTTTCTCACTTATCTTGGGAGAAAATTTGAAAGGCGTTTAGGAAAACATTTTTTGAGCTTTTCTGCTGTCAGGCATGGTGCCGAGAAATTTCTATCTTGATCAAGCCATCGTTGTTGGTGTGAAAACTGAAAAGCCTTTGCTTTCAGTTGCAAGAGTCACTTTTTTGGTGTCTGATTTTGTCATATTTTAATAATTGCTTTCCTAAATACAGATGCTGTCCTCCTGCTCCTGCAGTTTGGAGGTGAAGCAGGCTGGGGTGCAGAATGCAGTGAAGGTGCCACATGAAAGTCTGAGAAGAAGGAGCTCATGTTCATTTATCAGGGAGTGCCAGACAGTGGAGTAAATACTGGTGTCATGACTGAGTGCCAGCAGGATAAATAAAATAACAATATATAAAGTATACAATATAAAATAATATATTAAATATATGTAATATGAAATAATAATATATAAAATATGCCATATAAAATAATAATATATTAAATATATAATATAAAATAATATATAAAATATATAATATAAAATAAACACAATGTACCTGCTGCCTCTGCTCCTGCTCACAACCTGGAAGGGAATTTCTACTGGAGGGCTCCTGGCACCACAAAATGCTTCTGCTTCTCTCAGAAATGAGTCTGTGGAGCAGGTATCTGGTGAATGGACTGAAACCTTTCATTAATGAAGGAAGCCAGAAAATGCCAGCAGTCTGAATTCCTGAGCTGAGCACTGTGGCTGAGGAAAAAAGGGTTTGGGTTGGTTGGTTTGTTCTTACATCAAGTATTCTGTAATGTTAGGTGCTATGTCCAAAGGCAGTGGAAAAAATGTGAATACTATTCAAATCTGACTTTTGGATCCAAATTCAGATTTAAACTGTTGGTTTGAGGACAGGAGGATTGTCTTTTGTATTTGTTTTCTTTTGTGGTGTGTTTTTGGTTTTGGTGGGTTTAGAATTGTTTGTTTGTTTTTGTTTTCTTTTTGTTTTGTTTTTGAAACCAAGCACTCCCTTGCTTCTAGCCTGGGATTAGTTCAGATTTGAAGTTCTTAAATTACATAGTATTATAAATTATCATGCTGAAATTATACTTCGTATTTTAAATATTTTTTCTATGAGGCCTCGCTACCTGAAAGAAGAGGGAGTGGGGAGCAAGAGCAGATTAAAATGCACACTTTTATTATCTAAAAGAGGTAATAGATTTCCTTTTGAGTGTTGGATGTCGCTGGAGGTAAACTGCTACATCCAACACTCAAAAGGAAATCTATTAGCTCTTTTAGATATCTGTATTAGATTAGATACTTGTATTTTTCCTTCTTAGATACTTGTATTTTTCCTTCTTCAGCACAGGAACTATTCTTAGTGATTACTTCGAGTTTCAGGTAGAATTTACTGTATGCATGTTTTTAGTGATGGAATGCTGTTTTTATTTATTTATTTTGTGGCAATATTTGGAATCAAAGAGAAAGCTGGACTGCAGCAGCATGTCTGTAAAATAAATTAGGTATTTCTGTGTTGGTTCATAGTTCCTTGCAATCCACAATTTGGAGTTTGTTTTAATCATTAAGAACAAAGCCTTTCAAGTGATACCTGGAGCAGGGTGGGCAGCACCTTCACAAAATGGCTCAGAATGATTAATAACTGACAAATTGTTCAGTCTTGCTTTTGAATTCTGTGTTCTCATTTCTATAAATTCAAATATGAGCACAACAAAAAGCAGAATTTGGGAACTAAATAGAAGTAAATTTGTGTAGTTTCACCATATTAGGCATTTCACAGAATGTAATTGGGAAGTGAAACGTGGGGACGTGCAAATAGTGAAGAAAACAGACTACACAGATCACAAGAAACAGAAATCACAAGTAGTGCTGCTAATTACATTTCAAGTAACTCAGTAATTGTGGTGGGATCTTCACAGAAACAGGATGAGGACTCGCTGCTGTATTTCTCTGTTTAAAGTGCAGGTAAATATTGATTCATGTAGTAACTTCTGGGTAGAACCAGGTGGTGTTTTTCAGTGTTTTTATGTGTGTGACACGCTGGTGAGTAGAAAATGCATCAGCAATAAAGGCCTTGTTCAGGTGTTCCTGAGTTCAGAGGAAATGCTGTGTTAGACCTTGGCCTTTCAGAGTTCAAGGCAATCAGAGAGAAATCATGAAAAAGGACACTATAAACTGTAGAATGGCTGAAAATATCTCATTAAACAAATATAAGGTTTCTTTATTGAAAGTAATGGTGCAGGGGTAATTTTGTTTGAGAGCAAATCCTTGTGTTCTGCCCAGTAATTAACTCTAGATTCAGGGGCAGCTTGAAAAACAAAAGTATGGGTTGTGATTGTGTTGTGATAGAAGTGCAAAGAAACAGGAATTGCTGTGCTGCTGGCTGTTAATGCCCCTGCCTTTGCCCTTGAGACTTCTGTCCTTAAATTCTGCTCTAGATGTAATGAAAATCCATGCAGAATCAAATATTTTATTATTGCTTGCAGCCCGTTGTAGGATGTGGGAAGCTGAATTTGGGTGCCAGGGCTGCTGAGGGTGTGCAGGGATGGCAGGTTGGGGGTTCACTGACTCCTGCAAATACCCCTGTAGGTGTCACAAGGGCTTGTGCAGCATGCTGGCTTTGTCTGCACCTGCCTAAACTGCTGCTCAGCGGTGAGGCTGGCTCATCTCAAGCCTTTGGGGCTCACATTTCACCTGTAGGTGAGGATTTCTGGGAAGAGGAGCACTGCCCTGTGACCGCAGCTTCCCGTTCCTCACTGCTCTCAGCCACGTGGAGTGAGCCAGAGGTGGAGAAGCTGCAGGGCTGGCATGGAGGTGGAAGTGATCTGTGGGCCCTGGGAGAAGTTCCATCTTCACATGGATGAGTCTGTTCAGGGTGAGCCATCCAGGGCTTTGTCCCAGCTCGGGGCTGCTGAGCCAGCTGGGTCATCGCTTGTGCCCCGTGCTGCAGCGGAACTGGAAACCAGCTGGAAAGTGTTGCTCGCTTGATTCTGTGTTTGTGGAGCACTATAAAGGCTGGAAAGTGTTGCTCACTTGACTCTGTGTTTGTGGAGCAGTATAAAGCAGATCTAAGCACTTGTTTGTGAGTCATCTGAAATAACAAACACGCTGCTGTTTTCACAGAACTGTCACAGCAGCCTTGAACTTTGTGCTTTCTGAACCGTGGAGTGGCAGACAGAGCACATCCTCCAGGCCAGAGCCTCTCCTGGGAGCTTTTCTTCCCCTGCACTTGTCATTAGAAGTGATCAGCACTGGCAGCCAGCCCTGAGTGCTGAGGGCATCGCAGGGTCTCCCTCAGCACAGACCTTGCCCATCTCCATCTCAGCACTCTGCCCTCAGGTCAGGGGATGTCTGCCTGTCTGGCACAGTCTGAGAGGAAAATTTGCTGTCTAGGAGCCTCTTTTTGCTAAGCTTCCCTAACAGTGATGTGTTTCCCTTCTGCTTTGCCCAGAGGCATTTCTTTTGAAGGTGACAGAGCAGGAAAAAGACAAGTGAAACGTTCTGGGAAAATAAAAACCAATTATTTTTGTTTAGGTTTCTGTTTGTTGATCCTTAATAGTGCAGGTGACTGCTTCCTGTCTGGAACTATCTGTTCTTGCTGCTTTAATGGAAAGTCCTTCATTTTTCCAGTGCCAGTAAGCACTAACAGTCTTTTGCTCTTAAGTTTGACTTCATTGTAAGGAAAAAAGATATTTTCCTCACAACTCCAATGGAATTGAGTTCTAAGATAGAATTAGCAGGAGGGTTACTGAACCTTGAGCACCATCAGGCAGGATACATCACTGGGAGGGAGGGACACACCCTCCCACCCTCCCGGATAAATTCAAATGTCTGTAACAGACACCCTGTTTAAGAATCACTGTGATCAAAAGAAAAAATATGTTCAAAATAAAGGTGGAAACTCTCAAGATCGTTTGGATGTTGTTTTGCAGATTTGAACTGGAAGGGAGCTCAGCAGCCTGTGTAACCGAGTAAAAACATGATTCATTGTGAGGTGTATCAGTCTGTGCTTGTGTGAGTATCAATGAGTTTTACCCGAGCCTGTTGGGCTCTGAAGGGGATTTCAGAGGTGAGCCAGGGCTCAGTGAGGCACAGCTCTGGGAAGGGTGAACGAGGCTCCCTCAGACTGTGAGTCACTGTGGGCTCCTGCACCAATCACCCACTGCATAAATGTAATTATGGGATCGACTTCTTGGTGAAGGCATAACTGAATCTAGCCTCAAATCATGTTTTTATCTGTTTAACCTAAAGAATAATACTGGAAAATGCTAAGTGGTCTGTGCTTTGCCCAGAGTGCATGTTGTTGACAATTGGGGCATGTGGCCACAATCGCTTTGGCCCAGCTTCAGGAATAAGAAAGGACATAAACTGACTTACAATCTGACATAGATATCTCTTTTGAACTCATTTGGTGCTCTGTAATTTCTGTCTCTGCCTTTTTTTTTCTTTTTCTGTGGCTGTTCTTGTGCAATGAGAACTTGTTGCTCTATGCCTGTTCAGTTTTGGTTAAAAGATTTTGTACAAGATACGTGGGTTTCACATTTCAGAGAAGTCTGAGGCTTTTCAAAGGATATCACTGGTTTCTGACCAAGCACCAACACCTGGGAAAGTAGAGCACAAAGAAGAATGCTGTCCTGTGTGTAACAGTGTGCTGTCCATGGGCAGTTTTGTCTCTTGATGTCACTGCAGAAATAGGTGGCACCTTTTAGAGGTCAGAGCTGGTCTGTGCTGCTGAAGGGACTCTGGGCCCTGCATTGCTGGGCCAGTGCTTGTGTCCAGCTCTGCTCTGGGTCAGCTGGCACACACCACTGTGTAACACACATGAAATACTCCATTCAATGCAGATTGAACCTGCATTTTCAGCCTGTACAGTGTGCAGAAGCTGGAAGTTGCTGTCATTTAGGCAGATGTGCACTGCTGTGAGCTTCTCTTCTGCTCCCTGTTTTAGTTCCTGCGCTTGAGTTGCGATGGCTTAGTTATTGGCAGTGAATGCTCTTGAAGTGTCTGTTATTGTTGGAACTTCAGACTGAGTTGCTTTACATGTTTCAGTATTTTTTAAAGTTGAAGATACTTGGTGTATTTACTGATGCTTCATACTTTTTTGTGTCTGACTTGGTGAAATGGTGAGTGTGACTGTGTTCACAGGGTGAGGGAAGAGACATGGATCTGACTCCATGTTTCAGAAGGCTTGATTTATTATTTTATGGTATATATTACATTAAAACTATACTAAAAGAATAGAAGAAAATGTTTCATCAGAAGGCTAGCTAAGAGTAGAAAAGCAAAGAATGATAACAAAGACTTGTGGCTCAGAGAGTCTGAGCCAGCTGACTGTGATTGGCCATTAATTAGAAACAACAACATGAGACCAATCCCAGATGCACCTGTTGCATTCCACAGCAGCAGATAACCATTGTTTACATTTTGTTCCTGAGGCCTGTCAGCTTCTCAGGAGGAAAAATCCTAAGGAAAGGATTTTTCATAAAAGATGTTTGCGACAGGTGAGTTTCTCCGTTGTTACAGCAGCTAATTCACTTTGATACTCACCTGTCCAGTCTTCAGCACTACTGAGAGCATGAAATGCTCAAGGCAGCTTTGAGGTAACCAAAGTTGTGAACCAAAAGCTCTAAAATGCCCCAGCTGTGTATCACTGTCCTAAACTTCTGCCAGTCTCTCCTGATGTCTGCTTCAGTGCTTTCTTCCAGAGTAAGAGATTTAATTACAGAGAAGATACCCAAGAAACTGATGTGTTATGTCATTCAGCCCACTCAGAGTTCCTTATCCTGAAGTAAAACTGCAGCATCCTCTCTGACAAATGGATTTTTTGTGTACTTTGGAAGAATTGACAGAGCAGCAGCCTGTCTGATGGGCCTAGAAATTGTTATAGAGTAGAAGACAACAGGGCCACAATTAGCCCAGTGATTTCTATGTGACACCTTACATTGCTTATGAATTATTTTTTTCTCTCTTCTCTTTTTCCATTTCTCTGTCTTTGTGAGTGGCCTATTCCCTTGACTTGTAATTGTTTATCTTGAACATTATGCCACACAGGAGTTTTAGGCAAAAGTTTCTTGTAGCTCTTCCCCCTTTCTTTCCTTGTGGTATTTTTTTTTTTGTAATATATAATATACATATATATGTATATTATATATATACATATATATAAATATAAAATACATTCAGAAGTGTTTCTTTGGACATAGAGAGTGTAGGTGAAGAGCTCTGAAAAGTTTTACTGTATTGTCACAGGCATTTTTATTGCCACCACTCAGTGATATGATTGCTGAATTGCCTCACAGGATTGTTAATATTTTAGAAAAAACAAATTATGATTTACATAAAATCAGTATCTGTGTAATGAGGATGTGATTAAAGGATTCACAAAAATTATTATTTTGCCAAATGCAATTTCTCATGCAGAAGTTGCAAGCTGGAATGGAAAAGGATTTCTCTTGAGTCCCTGGTGGGTGCTGTCAGAAGAAGTTTTATGGGTGTGGGCCCATGGTGGTTTGGTGGTGTGTTCTGGCTGAGATCACACCCAGCAGACCCACAAGAGAGGCTGTCTGTAGTGTCCAGCTGCCAGTTCTGTTTTTCCCATGTTCCCCAGAGAGGTGCAGTGAGGAAAAGAGATGTCCTCAGAGAGTGCAGTTTGTGAGGCAGTGCCTCCAAGTCCTCCTGTCCTTATGCAGTTCCCCAAGATGGTGCTGGCAGGTTTGTGACGTGGTTGGAGTCCTCAGCAGCTGTTCACAGGCAGTAAAAGGCCAGCAGGGTTTGTACCCTGTCTTCTGGATGTAACCAGCAAATTCTCCACTGGTGGTGTGAAGGTGGGAGGTGTCCTGGCTGCCCACGTGTGGTCTGCAGCCCTTGGGTGCCACCTCTCTTACCCCTGCTCTGCAGAATGGGGAGGGTTGGTTGGTGAGAAAAACAAGGCTGCACCCTCTCATCCTCTAGTGAAGGGTTTGTTTCTCATGCTTGGCTGTAGCAATGGCTGCTTTGTTTGTGTACTGTAGGTCTCAAGGGCTGGCTGATCCCCCACAGCTGGTTGTAGAGGACCAGCCTGTTGTCAGTGTGATGTCTGAGCTGCAGAGATCCAAAATGCTGGGAGAAAAGAGGTGAAACAGGACAGGGAGCTGTGACAGGAGCTGTTCACAATGCAGTGGTTTGTTTAAGCTGTACCATTTATAGACCCTGGGTAATTTTTGGGCACCCACCATCCGATTGGTCATGTCTAGTTAGCCATTGACCTCTAGAAGTTTGGAATATCCAGCTTTTAGTCAGTGTCCTGCTCCTGCCATGGGGTATGGTTCAGTCACACACTGTGCCCCTTGTGTGAGGGGCCACAGGTCCTGCAGGATTTCTTCCCTGGGTGGAAGTTCTCTTGTCATGCCTGTGAGCTATGGCAGGATGCATTTCACAGCCCCTCCTAAGATCCTGCCTGCTGGCCAGTAGCCTTTGATTAGGATTTTTCTGATTCCACAAGCACAAATATTGACATGGCTGTAAAACATGAATTCCAGGCTGGTAGTTCAGCCTTGCTTCTGTGAGATTCACAGTGATGCTTTGTCCTTGCAATTTCCAAATTACATAATACTCATTTTTCTCTAGTCTTTTTTTTCTCTTGTGTGTGTTCCCTGCTGTAGGCTCCTAAACATTAATATTGAGAAGTTTTTGGATTAACTCATGCCTCTGTAAATAAATCAACTCAGTGTGTATGGAGTGGCTTCTTGGACACCAGGTTGTGACCGTGTTCACAGGGGTTTTCAGGATGAGGCAAGAGACGTAGATCTGACTCCATATTTCAGAAGGCTTGATTTATTATTTTATTATATATATATTACATTATAACTATACTAAAAGAGTAGAAGGGAGAGTTTCATCTCAGAAGGCTAGCTAAGTTAAGAATAGAAAGGAATGAATAATAAAGGTTTGTGTCTCGAACAGAGAATCCAAGCTAACTGAGCTGTGGTTGGCCATTAATTATAAACATCCAAGATGGGCCAATCACAGGTGCACCTGTTGCATTTCACAGCAGCAGATAATCAATGTTTACATTTTGTTGCTGAAGCTTCTCAGCTTTTTAGCAGGAAAAATCCTAATGAAAAGATTTTCATGACAAGATGTCTGCGACACCAGGTGAAAACCCATTTTGTGACAACACCTTTATGCACCAAAAGGTTGTGCATGGAGCAGTAAATGAACTTTTTTTAGACCTGGTTGTGCATGGAGCAGTAAGTTAACTTTTTTTAGACCTAAGTATGAGGCAGTAAGGATTTATCCCTCAAAGTCACTGAAGAGTTGGAGTTGCTTCAGAGGGCTCCAGGTACCAATTCCCAGAGGAATTCTGCTCTGTGTGGGCCAAGGCAGTGACAGCCCTCCCTCCCTCCCTCCTGGTCACTGTGCTGAGTTCTCACAAGCACAGGGGACGTGCCTGGTGTGGTTTAGAAAAAGAATTGCTTATGGGAAGTGCAGGGTAGTTACATGTCTTGTGCTTTGTGGCTTGGCCTACAAACCTGGAGATAGCAGTGCTTGCTGCTCGGGGGGATTGAATGGTTTTTGTTCACTTCTCTTTCCTGAGAGCTCCATTTGCAGCGTACAGCTGAGGAGGATGAGCCTTGCCTCTGTGGAGATGTTCTGCCCTGTGCATCTGCAGGGTGTTGGTTGGTCAGAGACCTTCTGAGCCTGTCATAGGTTGAGCTGTGAATAGGAATATGGGATCACTTGTGTCATCGGCTCAGCTTCTCCATAGCAGACCTACAGATGATATTACACTCTTAAAAAAACCCAAAATCCCCCCAAACAAACAAAAAACCTCCACCAAAATCTCCTTATAGCCCATGGGAAAAAGAGAAAATGTGCTTAAGATAAGAAGGCAACTCTGTCTCCCTTTTTTTTGGCTTTAAGTGCAATGGAGATCTGCTAGTCTGGTTCAAATTGAGTGTACAAAAATTTGAAAGTATTTATAGCAGGTAAAAATGCTTTTGACTAATTCATGATCATAAGACTTATTAGAATAAATTGCGTATTCAAATTATTACTTCCTTTTTTCCTTTCTGCTAGCAGGGTGTTTGTGGATTTGACATTAATTTAATTGTTAGATTAATCACATTGTGCAGTGGGAATGTGGTGCTGTAGTATTTGAAGGCAGTAAAAAATACTGTGTTTATTAGGTATTTCTGCACAGAAAGTTGGTGCAGCTTTTACACCAAATACAAATTGCTGATTTTCTCATTTGGTCAATTACATTGTATTGTGTTTTACTTTTTTTAGATCACATTGAGGTCATCTCGTGGAATCTTCTGAAAAAACAAGAGTAATAGGAAGAAAATGTTTAATAAAAGTATCTTCTCTACACAGTCAGACTGAAACAGGGAAGGTTCATTGGAGTAAGTATTACAGGGCTTGGGTTTTCTGGGGTTTTCTATTGTCTTTTGCTGTAAAGTCAGCATGATTATTAGGCTTTTATTGTATTTAACTTTGTTGTAGTTATGTTAAAAATATAAATGGGTGACTCTTCTCATTTCAGTTGATCAGCTGGTAATGGACTCATGGATTCTCACTGAACCATCTTCCCTCTTGGAATTAATTGTATCTTGTGAAATTGGGATGGGTTTCAGGTTTTTCTCTTGGCTGCTGTGTATGCTGCCTGTGGTTTTGAGCAGGGGGTTGTCTGGTATACATGTGATTACATATAAGCCCCTATTTGCTGGAAAAAGTTAAGGCACTGCTTGTATTTTCCAGGGAATTTGAAAATACACTTGTTTTTTTTTGGTCTGTAACTGTCCAGTCATGGCCCTTATGACTGACTTTATTTTTGTTGTGTGTATTATCTGTCCTGTATTGCAGTTCCATCACTCATCAAACTTGCTTAGGTTTTCAGTTTATGAATATCAGAGACATCATTCCTTCACTGTTTGTAGCTCACTTCCAGCTTTTGTGAATTCTGGGCTGACACATGTGTCTCTCATTTCTGATAAAAGGAGCTTCTCTACCTAATGCAGCTGCTGTGGGTGGCACTTTTTACTACCAGATAAATAAACATTTCTATCCTGATATAGTGTAATTCCTAATTTCTGTATCCTTCATGTGCTTGAGATGGGAAATGTTATCATTTATCTGCCACTTTGCATCGGATTGTCAGATGTTTAAGCATGTTCTCCTTAGAAACTGGTAGAAAGCTGCATTTGTCTGATACATTTTAGATGCATCTGTCTGATGTAAAATGTAATATGCAAAATGCATATGTCTGATGCATTTTACTCCTGCTATGTGGCTGTGTGAATGTAACTCTGCAGGAGTAAATAACTCACTGGAAATAGTCCTGAATGCCTGGTTGGGAGTGAAAAAGATCTGGCCATTAGAGCTGAGAAGGGTGAGAAGTCATTTTACTTTACAAGAAGTGTATTTCAGCATATTACTCTATTACCAAGAGGAAATGACTCCTCTTAGCTTCTTCTTTGAACACAGATGTGTAGAGGGTGTCATAATTTGGGTAGAACAATGTCTGTGGAACCTAATCAGACAAGAAAAGCTTTTCATACTTGGTGTTTTTAACAAAGTGTATTTAACTGACAGAATAACATGTTTGGATTGATCTATTTCCTGCCTTAAAGACAAAAATTCTATAAAATTTTCAATTCAGCGTGGATTTAAATAAGTTGATGTGCTTTAGTTCCCTTTCTCTAGGTACTTGAAAGAAATGCTACAATTTTTAGTCAGCACATTTAAATTTTCATCAGTTCCTGATCTAGGCCAAATGTCAAGTGACTGGTAAATACTCATGTGCCACATTCTTGTGGCACCTGATTGTGAATTCTGACCCCTGAAGTGTTCAGGGTCTGTGTTATGTGGAGTTATTTGTCTTTTACTGCCTTATTAGATTACACAATGGAAATACAGCACCTGCTCACAAGGTCCCAGCACAACCAACCAAACCAACCTATTTGCTGCCTGCACACTTAGTTTGACAAGTTAATTCTTGACTCTGGTAATCAAGTTACTAAAACAGATAAACAAAGTTGCAGCTGAGCTCCCCAAACAAATGAAATGAAGAATGTCCACTGGAGACAGCTTTAGTCATTTTAAATCATTGTTCTTAGGCTTATGCCAGACACAAAACTTGCTCAGGTGTTCAGTTGTCAGTAAACTTGTGTTTCTTCCCTCCCTCCCCCCACTTTTTTCCTTTTTAAAATTTTTTTTAAGAGACTCAGAGAATTCCATTGTTACAACTTAAAATTAATTCATATTTTCCTTTTTGGAGAAACGTTTTGCAACCTGTTTGTTTGTTTTTAGTTGGAGTTTGTGTGCTTGTGTGTGTTTGGATCATCACAAGGCATTTTGCAATTGGAATTTTTAAATTGCAATTAGCATTAAAATAAAGTCCTCTCAGCATCTCTATTCACAGTTAAAAAGCCAGATGGATTTCTTGTGAAGTCTTAGAAGCAGATGCTGACTCTCACAGCAGGGGAAAAGTAACCCCAGGAGCAGCCAGGCCCTGCTGAAGGGATGCTGGAGGCTCCAGGGGCTGCTGCATTTCTGGGACACTGAGCCTCCATCCATGGAGACTTGCAAAATTATGTGTGCAGACTCCTAAGCAAGGTGCTGGAGCTGAGCTTGGAACCAGCTGACTCCCAGGGGTACCTTTCAGGCTAAATAGTCTGTAATTCCTACTTAATCTGAAATATTTTTGGTCCTTGTGATGAATGGCCAGGGCTACTTTTAGCTTTATTACCTTTATCTTCATGACAAAAAGGGTTTCTAGGATTGTTTTTTTCTACCAAATGGCATTGTATTTTAACTTGTCTTTATAAATATGTTTGATGAAAAATTGATATAAAATATATCTAAATATTTGCATTAGAGATGAGTTGTTGGATTTCCTTTAGTATTTGCTCAGTCCTTGACCAGTCCTGTCCATGTGACAAATGGCTGTGAGCAGCCACCTCTGAATTTGTGATGGGGGTGTTGAAACTGGTGTTGGAAGAAAAATAACTGCAAAAATCCAGATTGTATAAGGAACAGACCCCATCAGGAAGGATGCCTGGCCAGATGAAGCATGTAAAATCTATATTTTTTTTCCATTTAAGGTCATCTTTCTACTTTGTAGAATGCATGGTATCTCTGTATGTGACTTAAGCACAAGCTGCTTGTGTGTTTAGGGCTGTGTGCCCTCCTTGCAGGTGAAAATTTCACTCCTTCTTGATCCTCAACTGCTTTTTTTTTCACTGGTTCACCTCCCTCTGTAGATACATGCTGTCTGTCTGCTGGAGAATAATCCCCTTTCCTAGAGGTTTTGATCAAAATACCAGAAATAACTAAAAGGTGAATCTTTTAGTCCCTGTGTGAAGAGATATCCATCCACTTAGAGGAAAACCTCAGTTTCTGTTTTTAACTTTTTTTACAGTAGAATGTTGTCTAGATGTAACATCTGAATAGCCAGCTCCTGGTGAGATTTGCTGGTCTAGGTTCATTTGTACAATTCCAAAGAAGAGGAAATATAAACTATTTACATATTTAAATGTCTTATAAGTGGAATGTTTCCTTTGTGTTTACAGTGGAATAAAAAATTATTTTGAGTGGTAGAACAGGCAAGGAAATCCCAGAGAGCAGACCTAATCCTGGCTGATTATTTCCTAGTTTTGTTGTGGGTCTGTTAAGAAGTCAGGTACAATTCTTGTTGAGCAGTGGGAGGACAGGGCCTCTACAGTTAACTTAACAATAAAGATTTATTTACAGTTTACTTAGTACAATAAAGTAATAAAACTCAGATTATTAATGCATCTTTTCAGATTCATGACAGGCACTGCATAGTAGTTTAATAATAGCTTGGGCTGTTCGAAAGCCAGGCCCTTAGGCTGTGGTTTTGCCTACAATTTGAAATGATCTTAAGAGCTGTCAAGTAGCCAGGCAGCCCTGAGGCTGCGGGGAGCTGTCGATGTGCCGCTCCTCCTGCACCCCGGGCTTCAAATCGCATCTTTATTCTGCTTCAGCTCCTCCTTCTCCTCCTTTTCCATTCAGTCTGACTGTCCAGTCCTCCTCCTGCTCTTGTGCCCCCTCCATTCACCTGTTTTGTTAAGCCTGGGTTTGTTTGTTTGTTTGTTTAAAACATCCGAGTGAGTGTGCCATCATTTCAATGTTGAGTCTACTCTTGGAACTCAACATACCCTAACATTTCATGCTGGCCTCCTGATGCTGTTTGGTTTTTGCCTTTTTTTTTAACATTATTTTTTAACATGTTCTCTCCATAACTGCCCCTGAAGGCCTTCAACTAAAGATCTACTCTTATGTTACCTCCTCACTAAAATTATTTCAAGTTTCATTTCCAGGCTGGGAAAAAGGCAACACTCCCTCTAGTTCATGAAGGATCTACAGTGCAGGGTCAAAAGGGCTGAGAACTCACCAGCTCTGATCTGTTCCCAAATCTTCAGTCTCACCTTTGTGCACAGGAACAGATCTACAGATGCATTGCCCACTCTGCCTGCTGCTGTTGAAGTTTGCCAAAATATCTAAGAGAGCTGGTTAGAAATGCCTCTAAAGGTGATTCTACCAGATGTTTTCTCATTGCCCAGTTGATATAGAATCCTGAGTAACTGGCCTGGGCTTTTTTCCTTTGAGCTCTCTCCTTTTTCTCTCCCTGACTGTGTTGGTGAAGGTGTCAAATGAACTGCTCCTCATATGACAGTGCTTTTCTGAGCTGCTGCTTTCTCCCATTCCTTTTTACTCCTTCCTTCTCAACCATGCAAAACTGCATTCCAGCCAGCTGAAAGGGAATGTTTTCCCATAGTGTCCCCAGCTTGTGTGTGATCCAGTGATTGGATGCTTCTAAAGACAATTTCAATATGGAAATATGACACAGCAATATGGAAATGTGAAAGGAGTTTTTCTTCTTCCTGTAACTCAGTTTACTTGCACAACTCAAAAGGATGGCCTGAACCTGTTTCTGTATTAATGTGAGTATGCAGTGGTTTCAGGGTAGAGCAGAGGATGGCTGTGAATTAATTGGCTGTGAGAAGCTGCTGTGTTCCTGTTTGTTGTTCCAGAATTACCTGCTGCCTGGCCATTGACAGAAATCTAGCCAAAGCCTGGGATTCAAGTGTTATTCACTTGTTCAGTTCCTCATAGATATTCTTCAGAGGGAGCAGCAGATGTGCGTGCTGGCCTGAGTAAAGTGTATATATATAGTGTGTATATATATGTAAAATTACATAAATTTATATGTATAAAGTAACAGGAAGTAAGATTTTCCTTCTTGTGCAAGCCAAGTCCATAAGTTCCTCTGAGTCTGGAATACCATTTTAGTAGTGTTGTTCTCTCCATGTAGACTTGTTTTCCAGGAAAAAAAAATTCTGAAGACCGTTTTTTTCACAGTTAGTTTTTAAGCTATACTGTCATTGAATTATAGAATAACTTTTGTATAAAGGGATGACTAGAGGTAATCTAATCTAACCATCTGTTCAAATGAAGTTACTTAAATTAAATATTAATTTGTAACCAGTTAACATGTTTGCATATTTTTCATATCTCTGAGTCCTGTGTAAGTAATTTGCAAATTTAGGTGGTCAGCATTTCTTGAAAACTGGGCCACTTTTATTTAGAGGCATTAATATTTGAGTAGAAACTGCATTCATTGTGGGTTTAAAATCGTGACTTCAGTTTTTAAAACTTAGTGCATAATGTTATGGGTACACCAGAGGAATAAGGCTACAGGCGATGAGCAGGCAAAATAATCAGGGAGCTGGGATAAAAAAAAACTCAAATGAAATTATCTTTGTTTGTGGAAAATTAGCTGTATTTTGTGAGGAAAATGAGACAATCTAGACTTGATAGCTGAGAGACGACTCTTGGTACCAGTGTGAGCACTGTGAGGGAAGGAGGCCTTTGAAAAAAGTCTTTTATGTTTTCTGTACATAGATATTTTTAGAAAACTAAATGGTGATATTTTTATTCTGATTTCGGGAGAAACCCTGACTAAATGGACATTTAATTTTCCATTCCATAAGGCCAGCTCATGTGGCAGTTTAACTAAACTGCTGGGAAATATTTATAGTACCACATGATCTTTAAAAATAACTTTTGAGTCTACTTTGTAGATGTCTTGAATTCTTAAAATCTTTGCTATTGTAGGTAGATACCCTTGACATTTGTGGAGTGGAAATACCTCTGCTTTGCTGATTTAGGCATTTGTATTTATCATCAAGTTGATTGTATTTTATTTTTAGATTTGGAAGCAGTTTGGCTGGAAATTCACCTGTGCAGCTGTAGAAGGGCAGAACCTTGAGTGGGTTCATTCTAGGGCTAAATGGGAATTCCCACAGAGGGTCTGCAGGGTTTCCATGCTCTGCAGTGGCACACGTGACTGTTCACAGAGGTCCGAGGATTACTCCATGTTTCAGAAGGCTGATTTATTATTTTACGATATATGTTATATTAAAACTATACTAAAAGAATAGAAGAAAGGATTTCATCAGAAGACTAGCTAAGAATAGAAAAAGAAGGAATGATAACAAAGGCTTGTGTCTCAGACAGAGTCTGAGCCAGCTGGCTGTGATTGGCCATTAATTAGAAACAACCGCATGAGACCAATCCCAGATGCACCTGTTGCATTCCACAGCAGCAGATAATCAATGTTTACATTTTGTTCCTGAGGCCTCCCAGCTTCTCAGGAGGAAAATTCCTAAGGAAAGGATTTTTCAGAAAATATCATGGCTACACTCACTCATGCTGAAATAGGCAGTGCTGCATCTGTCACATTAAACCTTTAAACTCAGCTGCAGCTCCTGAAAGGAGGCGGTGCCCAGATGGGCTCAGGTTCTTTCTCCAGGTGACAAATGACATAGCCAGAGTTCACAGCCTCAAGCTGTGCCAAGGGAAATACAGGTTGGATATTAGGGAAAAGTCTTTTACAGAAAGGGTGATAGAGTCCTGGAATGGCGTGCCCAGGGAGGTGGCAGAGTCACCATCCCTGGATGTGTTTAACAAAGCCTGGATATGGCACTGGGTGCCAGGGGTGTTGGGGCTGCGTTGGATTTGATGATTGAAGTTGAGGTGTTGGGGCTGGGTTGGATTTGATGATCTGAAGGTCTCTTCCAGCCTGGTTATTCTGTGATTCCCATTACCCCTGGTGTCACCCTGTGTCTGTTCCGTGGGTGAGGGCCGTGCTGTCACCGCGCCCCGCTGCACGCACAGGCCGAGGCCGCTCGGGCCGTGCCAAACGGGGGTGCCTGTGCCCGGTGTTTGCCATTGTGTGCCCGGTGTTCACCATTGTGTGCCCGGTGTTAACATTGTGTGCCCGTGGTGGGTGGGAGGAGATGGCAGGAAAGAGGAACAGTGCTGCGGGCTGCCCTCAGGGAGAGCTGCCCTCAGGGTGGGGGAATGCAATGGGAGCCATGAGGGGAGCAAACGGGACTGAAGCGATGAGGGGATGGAACAGGAGCCATGAGGGGATGGGACGGGAGCCATGAGCAGAGCGAACGGGACTGGAGCGTTGAGGGAAGGGAACAGGACTGGAGCGATGAGGGGGGATGGAACGGGACTGAAGCGATGAGGGGATGGAATGGGGAGCCATGAGGGGATGGAACAGGAGGGAACAGGACTGGAGCGATGAGGGGATGGAATGGGGAGCCATGAGGGGATGGAACAGGAGGGAACAGGACTGGAGCGATGAGGGGATGGAATGGGGAGCCATGAGGGGAGCAAATGGGACTGGAGCGATGAGGGGATGGAACAGAACTGATGAGATGAAATGGGAGCGATGAGGGAGAGGGAACGGGAGCCATGAGAGAATGGAACTGATGAGGGGATGGGACAGGGCTGCTGTGGAGATGGAATGGGACTGATGAGAGGATGGAACAGGGGTGATGAGGAAAGGGAATGGGACTGGTGAGAGGATGGAACAGGGGTGATGAGGAGAGGTAATGGGAGTGACGAGGGCAGTGAAACAGGAGCATGGATGGAATGAGGACATGAAACAGGAGTGATGGGGGCAGGGGATAGGAGCAATGAGATGAGGCCATGGAGCAGGAGTGATGAGGCCATGGAGCAGGAGTGATGAGGGGGTAGAAAAGAAGTGGTGAGGCCATGGAGCAGGAGTGATGAGTGGAGAGGGTCGAGCTGGTGCCCAAAGTGCCCCTGTCACAGCCTGTGGCGGTTGCGGGCAGCTCTCAGGCACTGCCCTGGGCTGCAGAACAGCTCCCAGGAATTTGATGCTGATTGAGGAACAGAAGAAAACGTAGTTCTACAGAGCTGTGAACTGCCCCTCATCTAATGCATATATTTATCTTAGTGTCCTCAGAAGAAATCAGACTTTTAAAATCTTTTTTAAAACCTTTTTTCTAAAGGCCTTCTAAGTTTCATAGGACATAAGTCTTCCTGCATAGTCAGACTCCTTTTCCATCGTTCTAATAGGTTCTTTTCCCTTGTTTCTTCTCAAATATTTCATTTATAGCTTGCTCATCCTTTTATAGTACTAGATGTTTACATGGTTAGAAAAATGATTACAATGGTTGTGTTGTGTAAGTGCTTAGTGTTTCTCCTACTTAGACTACGTGATGTGGTGCTGTTTCCTAGAAAAAGACTGTGGTCAGATTGTCATCTCGTCTGTTCTGGACAGTGAGATACTGTTCAAACACTGTTCTTGTGTGTCTGCGTGGGGTGGCCCTTTTCACTACTGCAAGACTTCTGGTTTTTTTTAGCCCCTTGACTGCCACATGACAGAGCAAGCAGTAGATAAAGAGCTATATTGATCACAGTGATGATTGTCTTGGATGTGGTGCTCAACAGTTGTAACAACTTATTACATAAAGCAAAAATCTGGATAAGCAGAGTGCCCTTAGTTTTTGCATATCCAAAACAAGTTTGCTTCTGATACTCGTCCTTTATGTCAATATTCATAGGTTTAGTGAAAAAGAAGAATAAATCCAGGTTTATATTTAACTTAAAGAGCTGTAGATATTTATGTGCCCTTAAAATGCACCTGAGTTTCAAAGAGGTGGTGTAAAAGAAACTTACAGAAAGTTACTTTTCAATATATAAATGATTCTCCCCTCCAACTTTTTGCCTTCTGTTTGGGATGATAGCATACTGATTTCATCCTGAGAGAACTGACCACATTTCAGGGACTGGGTGACATCATTTCAGATGGAAGATAGGTCTTCTAAAGACTTTTCCTTGGTGCTCAGGAGAATAAATACTAGGAGAGATAACAGGGCATCAAAATTTTCCTCTGGCAATGCATTATATGTGTGTTTATAATTACCACCTTCTTTGCAGCTACTTTTACTTGTGTTTGATTAGTATTCTTCTGGATTCTAGTTCAAGATAAAACATTTAACATTGCGTTGGATTTTATGTTGGTGTTCTTTTAACAGAAAAACAAATCTCAGAGGATGAGTGATAGGGGATTTGTGGTGAGTTTAGAAGTAAAGGATTTAATGACACAGTGTGAGTTTTCATAATTGCTGCATTCTTCAAAAAGTTGGTTTTAAAAGAACTTATCTGACTCAGATAAATGTTGAGTGTTGATGACAATTAAAGTGGATTTGGTACTTTTTAATGTCTAAGCCTTTTGCTGATATGATAAATGATTTTCAAATGAGAGTTCATTGCATTGTTATTCCATGTCTCATTTTTTGCAGTGCTCCAGAGAGGCTCCCTGTGAGCCTGTTCTTGGGCAGCTCTTAATTTCAGGGTAACCTTACAAACTCCCTCCCATGCTTGTCCTTTGTATCTCCTTGGTCAGCACTCTTTGATATTTGCACCTTCTGGATTTAATTCCTGTATGTGTGCAAGTTAACTACCCAGCACGGGTAAAATTTATTTAATTATTGTACATGTGCAAGTTAACTACCCAGCACAGGTAAAATTGATTTCTCCAGCTCTGCAGTGGTGGGAAGCCCTTGGAGCTGGGTGGTCCTGGACTCTCAGCAATGTCCTGAAGGAGTCACAGTGGATTTGAGTTTGGCACAAGATAGTCTTGCCTGCCTTCAGGAAAATGGGTGGGTGGTGTAGAAAGAGAGCACAGCCCCAGTGTGTAACCACAGCCTCTGAAATCCTACTGAGCCTTTGGTCTGAAGACTTAGTCTGAAACTCCTGAGGATATTCTGAATGCCTGGGTTTTGTTAACTGGTACTGTGCAATGTTCCAGAGGTTCTACTTTTTTTTTTTTCCAAACCTGTTTTGTACCTGCTCTGTATAACCTGGACATATGATTTTAGTTCTGGTTTGCTTAGGGACAAAACATGAGGAGACTGCAATTCACATAAAAATATCTGCAGCTTACTTTTGACTGTGTCTGTCCTTAAAATATTTTAGAAATCAACGAAGAAGCAGCCTGCTTCTGGTAGCTCTTTCTTTTCTTTGTTTTTTTTTTTTCCTTTTTTGATTTCCAAGTGGTCTTGTTGATTAAATGAGGAGATGTACTTTTGCTGGGAGGTGAGGGAAAAGCTGTAAGGTCTCCTGGCTTCTGGAATGAACAAATTCTTTTGTCTGCCTAGAGATGGAAAATCCTTTAAAAACCACAACAGCAACACCCAATTGAGAAATCCTGTTTTAGGGCTTCTTCTTTGTGTACATTAAATAAATGAGTGATAAATTTCCTTCTTCTGCAGATGTTTTACTCATCTGTGTTCCATTTCTTTCCATTAATATAAGCAGCTCTGGCAGAGCTGCTGGTTTATGAAAATACAAATTGATTAGGAGGGAGACGCATTTGTGGGCACACACAAATATATGAATCTGAAATTTGCAGGTTAAAGCTTAGAGAAAATTTACACTTACATGGGAAGGTTTGAATGCTGTCTGTCAGTACCACCTGTACCTTAGCAAGGCATTTTGTATTGGGCTTTGTGACATTCCAAGTCATTGATTAGACACTTGAGGAGCCAAGGTTAAGTGCTGCTTTAATTACTTCCTTCTTTTGTAAGTGAGGTTGTTGTTACTGTGACAGTGGGCAGGAATAGCTATGAGGTTAACAGCCTGAAATAGCTTTTTATTATTATTTGAATTGTTGGTTTTTTCCTTTAGCTGGAAGTTGTTTAAAATGTCTCTGGTGCTGTTACTCCCAATCCAGATGGCTTTTTGCCTTTGTTTCAGTTCCTAGATGTGATATTGAGATTTAGTCACCACACATGTCCCAGCTGGGGCCGTGACTCATCCCCAGAGCTGCTGTGGGTTGGCAATCTTGAGTTTCTCAGGATGAAACCTGCCTCTCTCACCCTGTGATGTCAGCTCTTGGGGCAGAAGGGGTGCTGCCTGCAAAGCACACTGACCCGCTTCCTTGAGGAAGGAAATGTTAAGTAAGTGCCTGCAGGCAAGAATAGCTCCTCAGCATGCTCACATTGGTCAGATGGCTTCCCTTCCCTTTTTTGCAATTCCATTTGCATTTTCAGTTAAAGATTCTGGTGTCTGTGCTGGAAATCTGTAATTAGAAACAAGTATCTTACAAGAACTTTATAACTCTGTGTTGTGGTGTTTGGGCTCCAGGACATGGAGCAGCATTTTTAAGTCTTGTTTCTTTGAAGATTTTAAATTCTTGTTGATGCACTTAAAGTGGTTTCAACAACTACAACTGTGGAAAATATCTGAAAGAGGATGAAAATAGAAAAGATACACTGAATTGAAGCAGGAATTAACTACATACAAAATAACTACATAAAACAGATTTTTTTGATGCTGTACCTGTCCAAGTAACACTTTGTAATGGAAATACCTCTTTATTTTACCCTCATGAGCACAGAAAATAACTGCAAATGTGAGTATCCAAATATGAAAAATGTACAGTATTAGTATTTTTTGCTGGCTGCTAATTTCAGTTCCAACAGAATTGCAGCCTGCATATTATGAGTACCAGTAACTGGATGGAGGAAAACAAATAGTATCCCATTAAATAGCAGCTTGTGGAAAATATACTGATTGCTAATGAGGAATTAGACATTTTATCTGGGTTTGTTTTTTGGGTAGATGCTGTGTTATTCCAATAACATAGTTTGTGCTGGGTGTAATGGTGGGGTAACATTTTATTTCTTTCCTTTAGACAGCTTAGAGCTCACACACCATGCTAAACTTTGCATGTCCAGTGATGAATGGATGGATTTGTAAACTGTGGTGATTAAAATAAAATACCTTCATTTCTGAGTTGTTATTTTTACCATACTACCACCTCTAATTACTTATGTTCAGTGTAGTGGATTTTTTGTTTATGAAAATGTGGACATAATGTTGGTAAAACTATTTTTGATAGAGATGATGGTAGAAGCTCCCTAATTATTGCTTCTATTGAGAAAAAAGATTTTTTTCCTTATGTACTTATGCTTTCTGAAATTTAAAGGTTTTCTATTTGGCATTAATGAAATCTCTGCTATATTTTATCTAGTACAAGGGGAATGTGAAGTGATCCATGCATTGATGCGGTTCCAAGATGTGTTGGCAGCTTGTGCTGGTACTCACAGCTTTGCTAAGGCCAGGTGGAAAGGTGTTGGAATGATCTGGCTTTTGTTTTTCAGTGTATTTATGTGACAGTTCGAGGGGGATGGAGTGTGTTGGCAAATACCTGAGGCAGCTTTGATTTTTGTGGCAAGTTGATTTTTGTGCTGCTGGCATCATCTGTTATCCATTGTGGGGAAGGGAAGGACTAATTGAGATATTGGGGAGCTGCAGAATGGAGTTGAACATTCTGACATTTTCTGTTACAAAGGGGGATTTCCCGCATTTTGTGCTGTCCAACAAGAATTCAAAAGATGCAGGAGTAACTTGTGTGTTAAAGTGCTTTATTGTAGTGTTTTCCAATGCTCCCCATCCTTCTGGCAGCTGAGGAGCATTGTCTGGATGAGGAGGAAGGTAAATGATTCAGTGAACCGTGGCTGAAGGGAAAAGTCAGCTTTAGAGAGTGGTAATCACAAAAGAAGACTTGGAATGTCAGAAAAAAACCAGTGGTAGCATTCAGAGGAAATAGGAATGTGCTGAAATTCAGAGGACAGGCAGCAGGAAGGCAGAGGAGTGAGCCAGAGGAGATCATGGGCAGGGTTTCCTCCTACCCTGCAGGGAGGCAGTTCCCACCGTGGGTGGAGTTCAGTGATCCTTCTCTAAGGGTGAGAACAAATTGAGATAAGTGTCTTCAGAGGAAAACGGCACTTTCTAGTAGTGCAGTGTGTAGCAGAGTCAAAGAAACTTTTCCTGCTGTTAATACAGACTTTCAAATTGCATGTTACTGGCCACATTAATGGACAACTAAGAGGAAACTTGCAGAAAATAAAATAATGAAACTGATCAAATATTGCCACTCTTCATCCATGAAGCTTATTTTGGTTGTGTTTTACACAGGTAAAGTTTTAGAGAGAACTTGAAATGAATTTCTTAGTTTGTTTCAGCTAACCTCTAATTAGTTTTTTCTCTTATTACTTAGTTTTAATGATATAAACACCTCAACAATAGTGCTTTGCTAGGCAAATACTTTTAGTATATTAAATAACATTAATGAGTAAAAATATGCTTATGGGTTTGCAATACTGGCATTTGAGACCTCAGAGTTGTAAGCTGAGCTGTACAAAGCAGGCTTATGTCAACCTTCCAGAGACTTTAAAATGTGTGTCTAATTATGGAAGGTTAAGTATACTGAATTTTAGGTTTTTTTCTTTTTCCCTAAGGCCATGTGGTTATGATATTATTGAGATTCCATAATGCCTCCTGCCGTGACAGACAGCCTTGACATCTGGGCAGTGGATTCACAGATTGGTGCTGATGGCTCAATATCTGTGGACTTCCTGTTGCCCACTGGAATCTACATCAACCTGGATGTCCCTCGAGATGCCACCATATCTCAGATTAAACAGGTAACACCAAATGGGCAGTTAGCTGAGGTTTGGAATGAGGGCTGGTTCTCATTTTGGCCTGCCCTCTGGCAAATCAAGTCATGAATTTTAGCAGGCATAGAAATGAGGTACTGGAGGCACGTGCCCAGCAGATTGACTGATAAAGGAATGTGTCTGGGGGGGTCAGCACTGGGTTTGGGCAGGGGGCAAGGGTTGGAAAGTGGCTTCTTGCTGATAGTTACACTTCAGCAGAGGTTATTCTAATAGCTCCAATTAATACTGTACTGCTACTCTGAACCTTTTTCTAACACATTGACAGACCATTGTTTGCTGAGCTAACATTGCCCTGATTAGATTTTTAAAGTCACAGATTGGGCTCCTGCTTCTGTTGACTGGCACCAAAGATAATTGCTTTAAAAACTGCATCTGCCTCTTCTTAAAGGTTTTGTACAAATTGGAGCAGCACTTAAAACACGATGGAATGTCCAAACAAAGGGAAGGGCAGAATGTAAGGAAGTGACCACAGACACTAAAAAGCAATCTAATGACCTTTGATCAGATAATGGCCATGTGAGGACGTTTCCTAATTCCTCAGTAACTTCTCCCAGTGAATGAATTACAGCACAGACTAACCTACTCCTAATACATCAAGTGATTTCAAGTGATAAAGATTTTGAAAACAAATGTGTAAGTGACAGCAATAAGGGATTGGAGCTAAACTGCCTGGTTGCCTTGCTGCTTGTGGCACAGGGAAACTTAACATGCCATGAATATATACTGTTGATGTTTAGCTGTTCCCCAAGAAAAGGAATGCTGATGCTAACTCCAGAGGTCTGTCCTGGAAATCACTCAGGATAGACACTAGAAGTGAGACAAAGTAAACATACAGTGATTTATAGTGGTAAAATTTAAACAAGTTAGCAAACATGTTTCTTTTCTATTTTTTGGGGATCATAAATGGAAATGAATGTACCTTCAGTACTTTAAGATACGTCCCTATTTTCTGTTTTGGGGTTTTTTTTTCATTTATTTCTTTGTTTTCATTGCAGCTGTTATGGAAGCAGGCACATTCCTACCCACTCTTTCATCTCCTCATGGAGATTGACTCTTACATGTTCTCATGTGTGAATCAGACTGCTGTACATGAAGAATTAGAGGATGAAACACGGAGACTTTGTGATGTTAGACCCTTTCTTCCTGTCCTTAAACTAGTGACAAGGAACTGTGATCCAGGAGAAAAGTTGGATTCCAAAATAGGTGTCCTAATAGGCAAAGGTAATTCCATTTATTTTTTTGAGAAATGAGGTTAAACTTTGTTGTGGATGAGGGTCTTAATTGGGCAGGGAGGAGTGGATTTAAAGAAAAAACTGTTAAAAATTCAGTATTTCCCTTTGTCAAACAAGTACTGATGTAATTGGAAAGAATTTAAATACTCAACATGAAACACATGCAAGTTATTTAAAGCTACTTTCTGTATTGCATTTCAGCAATGTATTGCTACATCAATCAGGAACAAATTTTATTTTGTAGATGAGGAGAAAATATATATTATTATTAAATGAAGAACAGCATAATCCTTGAGCAGTGTTATCATAAATAACCTCCCAGAAAACTGGATACTCAGAAGGAGCTAGAAATTATTATGATTTTATTATACGTGGTGTCTGAGTTGGTTAACAATGATTCTTGCTTTTGCTCTCAATTGTGACACTAATTTTCATCAAACAATGAAATGCTATTTTTAAAGGTTTCACAGTAACTTATTCGTGATGTTATTTCAGAGTTTTCAGTTTTTAAATCTAGTCTGCATGGTTATACAATCAAGATTGACAGGGTCATATGAGGTCATACCTCTTGTTTTAAAACAATGAGCCATTGTTAGGTCTCTTATAAAGACTGCAGGTTTTGTTTAGATTTCAGCAGTGCACTGTCTGCCTATTTGTTAGAGCTGACAATGGGAACAGTTGGTCAGTTTAACCATTCAGACAGATCCTGACAGATTCGGAGAGAGATTCACGTTCTGTGATTGAATATTTGGTTTATCAGAGCTGTGTGAGATCCTGCCTTAAGCAGCCCCTATTCTGTACCTTAGCATGGAAAAAAAGTGCTCCTGTCTGAGTTTCTAAACTTAGTGCTTTGTTCTCAGAAGGTGCTGGGTGCTTTGTGTGATTTGGACAATGTCCTTCAAAGTTCACCAGTGAAGATAAAGACATTTGCAGGCCCTACATGCCCTGAAGTACCAAAAAGTCACAGCTTTCCATTGTATCATAGGAACATGGGATGGTTTGGGTTGAAAGGGACCTTTTAAAGGTCATCTCATTCCACCACCCTGCTGTGGGCTGGGACACATTCAACTGGACCAGGTTGCTCAGAGCCTGTCCAGTCTGACCTTGACCGTGTCCAGGATGGGGCATCCACCACCTCTGTGGGCAACTGCTGCCAGTGTCTCACTACCCTCCTTGTAAAACATTTCTTCTTTACATATAATCTAAATCTACCCTCTTTTAATTTAAGAACTCCCCAGAGCTTGCTTTTCTCCAGGCTCTCTCAGCCCATCTCCACTGCAGAGGTGCTCCAGCCCTCTGAGCCTCTTTGTGGCCTCCTCTGGAGTCTCTCCAGCAGGTCCCTGTCCCCCTGTGCTGGGGGCCCAGAAGAGAGGGGCAGAATCTCCTCCCCAGCCCGCCTGCCTTCAGTGCTTGTGATACAGCCCAGGACATGTTTGGCTTTCTGGGCTCTGAGTGCTCGTGGCCATGTCATGTCCAGCTCATCCACCAGCACCCCCAAATCCTTCTGGGTAGGGCTGCTCCCCATCCTCCAGCCTGTGTTGATCCTGGGGGTTGCTGTGACCCAGGGGCAGGACCTTGCATTGGTCTTGTTGAACCTCTGTGAGATTCCCATGTGCCCACTTGTTGAGCTTGTTTGGGTTGCTGTAGCTGGCATCCCCTCCTTTGGCTGTGTCACCACACCCCCCAGCTGGGTGTCGTCTGCAGCTCTTCAGGGCCTCTGTCCATGTCATTAATGAAGCTAGTTAATAACTTTGGTGACCCTGAGGGACACTGCTTGTCACTCCTGTCCATTGGGACTCTGAGCTGGTGACTGTGACCCTCTGGATGTGCCCATCTGACCAATTTCACACCCACTGAGCAGTCCCCCATCCAATACATCTCTTTCCAGTTTAGAGACAAGGACATTATGGGGCCCATGTCCAAGGCCTTTCAGAAGCCACAACCACAGCCATCCCCTTGTCCTCTGATGTCACTCAATCACAGAAGGCCACCAAGTGGTCAGGCAGGAGTTGCCCTGTGTGTTTGTTCTTTACATGTTTTGGAAAAGGAACTTAACTGGTCTTGAGTTGGTAGAAATTTTAGTCATGTCATTTTGACGTGAGTAGAGGATTTTCTTCTTTGACTTTTAAAGAAAATTTAAAAGGATGATATCATCTTTCTGGGCAATTAAAAAACCTCTATAGCTTGAAAGCACTTCTGCTCTGTGATCTTTACAATGCATTTACTGTGGTTTTTAAAATTTGCTCTTGTGAGGAGAGACTTAAAACTTTCAAACTACCTTGAATTCAGGGTAAGGTTGGATTTTTTACTTCATAGTAGCTAGGAGATACATTGGTTCTTGTTTAAAATAAACACTCATGCCAATTGTACAAGTAACTTTGAAAAACACTGATGTACAGGACAATGTAGAACCCAGCTCAGCTTTGAGCATCCATTTTGGATGGGATGTCTGAAGGAAACCACCTGTGCCACCTTAACTTCAAGACAGTAACAGTTTTGATGGTATGGGCAGTATTTTTACAGCTGTGTATCCTTTTGCTTCCTTGAATTCTTTCAGGTCTCCATGAGTTTGATGCCTTACAAGATCCTGAAGTGAATGACTTCCGAGCTAAAATGAGGAGAATCAGTGAGGAAAAGATTCAGTCCCTTGTGGGTCTCTCCTGGATGGACTGGTTGAAGCACACTTATCCACCAGAGCAGGAGCCTGTGATCCCAGAGAGCTTCCAAGATAAGCTCTACAATGGAAACCTTGTGGTGGCTGTTCATTTTGATAACTGCCAGGTAGGAATGGTTGTTCATGTTTCATGAGCTGTTCTTGGTCCAGGTCTGAATTGGCATGGATTGCTCAAG
This sequence comes from Ammospiza caudacuta, assembly GCF_027887145.1. Taxonomy (NCBI): domain Eukaryota; kingdom Metazoa; phylum Chordata; class Aves; order Passeriformes; family Passerellidae; genus Ammospiza; species Ammospiza caudacuta. Next base: position 5,086,574 of record NC_080603.1, on the reverse strand, counting down.
GATATAAATGAAATAGAGCACTTATATTGTGGTGTTTGCAAAGTCTTTCAGCAGGATCCTTGACTCTTGAAAGAAAGTGAGGATGTGAGCCCACAGCTGAGAATTGAACTTCTAAAGTCTGATTACAGTTCAGCTTCTAGAGGCAAAATGTACAGTTGTATCTTCTGTATTACTTCACATTTGTTTAAATGTAAAACATAGTTCAAAGTTGTCAGGACTTGTTTTGCCAGCTGTTCCTGTGTTGCTTCACTTACATTCAGTTTTGAGCTCAGTTCATCAGAGATTGCTGGTGATTGGTAGCACCATATTGAACACACTTGTCTCTGTGTGTGACTCACTGAACATCTTTGAGGTTGATCTGATAATTACATTGACAAATAACTTTAAAACATTACAAAAGAAGAATCAGTATTTCCTTTACTAGAAATGCACGTAGAAAACCAAGCATTGAGACTTAGCTTTTCATTAAGGCTAGCAAAACTATAGTTTATTTTAAAAATAAAACCCCCTTTAGTGTCTGCTAGGAAAACATGAAACGTTTTAGCATGAGTTTTTATGATGTTGCAGTTACTCTGACTGTGCTTGAATCCAGTATTCCCATTGCCCTTTTTTGCACTCTGTTCTTTTGGATAACCATGAATAATCAGCACTGGAAACCTTAAAAATCTTACAAGTGTGTAAATGCATCAGGCTAGATTTGGTGTCCATTTTGACCCAAGTGCCAGAGGCTGATTTTCTAATGATTCAGATTATTTTAGTTACAAAGCTGAATTATTTCTGGCACTAACCTTTTAAACTTTAAAGGTTTAAAGTGGTACACACATCTGCCTCTGGGGACACTGAATGTAGAGACAAAAGCTAAATTTGGTTACCAGTAGCCCCAGTTGATGTTGGATGCATAGGTGTTTTATGACAAAACATTTTCCAGTCCTCTTCATCTTAAGAGAGAATTTGTGTTGTCCAGGAGTGAGATTATCTTCATCCCTTGATTAAATACTGCATCTATATGCCTGTGCTGACAGGACAAAAGCAGTGCAAAAGTTCTTGCTGGTGCAGAATGTATTTGCCTGCCACTATAATAGCTTAGGCTGCTGACATTTCAAATGTTTCAAATGCTTCTGCTGCCAGCTCTGACCTTCAGAGCTATTAACAGTTCAAATCTGAACTGCTTGTTAGAGCAGTAAACTTCCAGACTTTGCTGCTTGCACTGAGCACTGGAATCATCCCAGGAGAGTAAGAGAGGAAGGTGTGGGCACTGTTCTGTCAATTCTTGCAGCTGCAAGATTGAGAGAAGGAAATATTGAAGCAGTTTTTGTCTGGAAGGTGTGGGTGAGCTGTAAGGGCTTCATGGTTGTCTCTGGAGCAGGAGAGACTGCTCCCCATCTCTGTGACATGTCTGTTCAGATCATCTGGGGAGCAAGGCAGCTGTCAGACAGCACCAGCTTCCTGTGAAGAAAAAGTGTTATTCCCTGTCTGCCACTAGCAGTTATGGCAGGAGGAGAAAGCCTTCACATTGGGACAGCTTTCTGAAAGGAGGAAGCTGTTGTGGACCAGGCAGAAACTGAGAAAACACAGAATTAATTTGCTGTATCTCTGCAGAGTTTGCTTGTTCCATTGGGCAGCTTGGCTCCTTACCAGTCTATATAAACAAAGCACAAGTCAAAAGAATCTAAGCAGACAACACTGACAACACATTTGTCAATAACTGGGTTTAGGGTGCTCACATCTTCAGAATTGGACATGTAAAAAAAAAAAAAAAAACCTTGAAAAAAATAAAACAACAAAACGCCCAGTACCTCCTGAATCAACCTTTGCAAACAAACCTGTATAAAGCATAATGTGGTAGATGAAGGGAGATAGATTTCACAGAAGATTTTGTAATTTAGGAACTTGAAATTAATTTATACCTCCTTTTTAATTTACAAAAAGGAGTACCTTCTTACCTTTATCTTTTTAGAACACATTAAAATTAGAGATACTTTGGAAATAGGTTGATAGCTTCTAAGGGTTTTAATTAAAAACTTTCTTAAAAAAAATGCAGTCTTTCCATACTGTGTTCAGAATGCTACAGGTATTGGCCACTACTCCTCTTTTCAGCTCTCCTCCCAATGTGGTGGTGGTTTTCTACATTAATTACATTCACAGTTTCTTCTGCTTTCTTACTTGAAGCTTTTTCTTCTGAGTTCAGTGGTACTTAAAAAGAGGATAACTTGCTTGTGGCCAGAAAGATGAAAAGTTAACACCTCTAGTACTGCTAAATACTTTGAAATGCATCATGACTAATTGTCTCGCTCATTCAACATTCCAAAATAGAACCTTCTAGATCAATACATTGTTCTAGCAGTCTTTAATTCACTGCTAAATCAAATAAAGGCCTATGTTTTTAAAAGTACTTCTGATAATATGAAACTTAGAGAATTAACACCTTACAGCTTTTAGGTTGTGTGTGATTTTGATTGCCCTGAACATACAGAGTCTAACTGTTAAAATAGTCTGGATTTAACAGTTATTATTTCTACCTGTTTTTTTATGTGTGCTACAATTTTAGCCTTGTTTGTCTGCCTAAGACAAGTTTGACCTTCATTATCCCTGCTTGTGTTTTGTTAGGATGTATTTAGTTTCCAGGTGTCTCCTAACATGAATCCCATCAAGCTGAACGAGCTGGCAATCCGAAAACGTTTGACTATCCATGGAAAAGAGGATGAGGAAGTTGATCCTGCTGATTATGTGCTGCAAGTTAGTGGAAGGCTGGAATATGTCTTTGGTGATCACCCATTAATTCAGTTCCAGGTACACAGAGTTTTTTGGAACTTGATGTAACAATTCCCTGCTGCCTTGTCCAAAGTTGCTTCCTCCCATCCCTCCTATCCCATTACTGAACATCGACATCCCCCTCCTCATGTCTGCAGTGTAAAACACATGAGCACCATTCCCTTTGTAGCTCTGGAATGAATTCTTTGTTCCTGTGGTTTGGAAGTTGCTGTAGGAATATTCTGCTGCCTCTAACAGCTGCTTTCCCTGGGCTTTCAGTATATCCTCAACTGTGTGATGAGCAGGACCCTTCCCCAGCTGACCCTGGTGGAGTGCTGCACCATCAAGAAGATGTGTGAGCAGGAGATGATTGCCATAGAAGCTGCCATCAACCGAAAATCCTCCAGCCTTCCTCTTCCTCTGCCACCAAAAAAAAGAGCAACAACTGTGAGTTGGTGGGGAGAATGTCTGATAGCCAAAGGGAGCAGCGACTCGTGGCACATAAATCACAGAGCCTGAGGTTTGTGCTGTGGCTGCTGTGCTCCAGTGGAGGTCACTTGGGTCAACTCCGAGCCTTCTCTTGCTTGGCAGATTTACCTCAGAAACAGAAATGTGGACAGGTCTTTGCTCTATTACACACTCTGCAGTTATTCAGAATGAACAATAAATTTTGAATTGTCAGGATGTAGTACATGATGTATGTTCTCACCCCTAGAAAACTCTCTTCTAGCTGAGTTTTTACTTCATCTCCTTTTGTAGCTATGATGACCAATTTATCTTTCTGGATTTCAAATTTATATTTTTAACTGCACTTTTTTCCTTTGTATTTGATATTTTTGCTTAAAATGCTTGGCTTACAAAATAGGTCTCAATGTTACAGTGGTGAAGAGTGAACTTGTATCTTTGTTTCTCTCCTCAGAGTGTATGGGATATTTCCAACCCTTTCAAGATTATCCTATTAAAGGGCAATAAACTAAACACAGAAGAAAATGCCAAAGTAAGTAACTGTGTCTGGTGTCAGAAGACATTCTGTTTGTTGTTTATTGATTTTAATGCTAAGCGAGCTCAAAATCATACAGATTTCAGCATTTTTAATTATTCCCAATTGCATTGGTAGCATTGGTCAAAATCTGGCTTTATTGCTAAAACATTCCTTTATTGTCTGAAGCTGGATATGTGCATTGGAACATTGCAATCATTGTGGCAGTATGACGTAAGTGTTCATTGGTATTTGATTTTTTTTAAAAAAAGGTTTCCCTAAAGTGCTAATAGTGGTGTGAAATGAGCTCATTTTAAATAGATTGTCATAAACACCTTGCACAAGTCAATTAAATATTAAGTGTTTTAAAATGCAACATGGTATTTTAGTAGTCCTGAATATATTCTGTATGTCTAAACTTGGGCTGTATGCTTCTATACAATCTGTCTTTTATTTTCTACACATGAGGAGCACAAAGAAAGAAAGCTGGAGTATCATTTCCTGTAAAAATATACATGACTGGGCTACTGACTGCTATACAGACCACAAGTTGTTAACACGTGGGGATTTATTACTCAGCTACTTTAATGCCTTACCAAACACTTGCCTGTGAGGTAGAACAACATTAAACTCCTTTATTTTGTTCAGAAATCAGTGAATTGTGTAGCCAATCCTGTAGACAAGGAAGATACCTGGTTAACCATTGATATTTTCTGTTCTCATCTTATATTCAGGGTATTTGGTGCATTTTTTTCTTTCAAAACTGTTGTTACAACCTCCTTGTAAATTAAAAATCCTACATTTTGGTCAACACCAAAAAGAAGTTCTACATTACAGATAAATGAGCCATAGTTACATTTTAGTACCTGAGATGCTGTGATTGTGGCAACCAGATGTTTTCCTCTTTTTTGTCTAAACCATTATTTAGCTAGTCCCAATATCTTCTTAACCCTCCTCTGTAGACCCTTAAGTTTTTAAAAGGAAAAATAAAAGAGCTGGAGGATTCTGGAAGGAACATAGCTGTCAGGAGTTTCTAGGGTGGGTTTTTTCATGCTTAGAAAAGTGACTTTTTGTTCATTTCACTATGCTTTTAGGGGAAAAACAAAGTATTTTCTGAGTTTGAGAAGAAACAGGAAAAATGGGCAGTTCTTTCACACTGGCACCTGTGGGCACCATCTAAATGTTATTTAGTATTTTGAATGCTTTTCAGTCTTGAAAAATTAAATTCCTGTGGATAACCTAGGACAGGAATAAATGCAGTGACCCTGCAAACCTGTGTATGCTTCCCTGCCTTGTTTGTCTGCACTGTTACACTCTCAATAGTGACAATTTTGTATTTGTTTTCCAGTCCTGATTCTAAGGCTGTTTAATTCACTGCCATTGTTCCTTTAGCCCCACTGTGCTGTGGATAAGCCAATATTCATCCATTTCTGCTGAACCCACCACCAAGGTTCACAAATGCAGTATTTGTAGTGGGGAACAAAACATTTGTCAGCTGGGTAGCACTGCCCTAGTGTGAGCTGGGTTGGGGACATCCACCTAGGGCACAAGTGACCTCACCCAGCAGTCCAACACCCCATTTTCCAAATACATGATATTGAAAATTGCCTTTCTTTTCTCTTGGTATTTGGCCACCCCATCAGTACACACCATTTCATTCAAAAAGGGGCATGGTGGAATGAAGAGAAAAAAATTGGGGTTCAAACCCTTACATGAACAGGATCAGAAGTCATAGAATTAAAGAGGTGAATTATTTTTCTTACCCAAAGCCACTATCAAATTTAATATCTCTCTCTTTGCCTTGCAGCGCTCAGCAATAATATGATGGCTTAAAGTGTATATGAGGAAGGTTGATTCAGAAATAGAGGGAACCTGAAACATCAGATCACTTTGACATATTTAACATTGAGGATTTCTTTTTGGTGTTGAGCCAAAAGATTACATTTGTGGGGTTTTCTCTCTCTGTCTCTCTCTCTCTCACTGATATTTTGGAAGGCCACCTGAAAGAAGTTGGCACATTTCACTCTGCAGTTTTCTGTGTATATATGTTATGGAACAGAAATGTAGAAATGAAACAGAAAAATGAAGAAAGAACAGAAAAACATCTTAGCATTGACATGTAATGAGTTTAATTTCAGTGCCAGTAACTCCAGGTTCTTTGTCTAGTTGTCCTTCTCCTTTCCTGATCCTTATTTTAATTGTTCATGCTACCTGGTTTTGTTGGTTCCTGGGTACTAAAGACAAAACAAACCCTGGAAATCTTGTGCATTGTTATTATTACTGCAGGTGACTCCTGATGTTAGGGTCAGCAGTGTTCCCTCTATACATTTTTAGAAATAGTTTCAATAAAAAGTGAGCTTTTCCTTAAGCTGAAAAAAAACCCCAAACATTTCTCATTTATAAGCACAAGTTGGTTCTACCTCAAGATTTTAATTTGTATTCAGAAAATCAGTCTTAACTTCTTCACTGTGCTTAGTTGTTTGTTTGATGGAATTTATATGTATGTATGTTCTATATATTATTCTATGCAGAATTCTGTAGGTTCTGTGATAATCTTAAAACCTCTCATTTCTTTGTGGCAGGTTCATGTTAGGGCTGGTCTTTTCCATGGCACAGAGCTCCTTTGTAAAACAATTGTGAGCACAGAAATATCTGGGAGAAGTGACCACGTTTGGAATGAAGTGCTGGAGTTTGAAATCAATGTCTGTGATCTGCCAAGGATGGCAAGGCTCTGCTTTGCTGTTTATGCTGTCATGGATAAGATGAAAACTAAAAAGTCCACCAAGGCAATGAATCCTTCCAAATACCAAACCATTAGGAAAGCAGGAAAAGTGGTAATTATCTCATTTGTTTTTCTTGAGTGATCTCATTATATCAAAATGAGCATCCAGAAATCTTTCCTTGTCCTCACTTGTGCTCAAGAATGCAAAATGCAAAGATATTAAAAGCAGTGTATGTATTAAGAATTGCACATCTTGGTATGAAAACTTTTGATATTTCTCAGTGATTAATTTCTTTTTTGAAAGGTATTACCATTTGGAAAAAACTCCAAGCCATCCAGTCAATTTTATGTATTTGCAGTGTTTTCTCTATAATATTTGCTGGCATCTTCATTTCCATATAACAATTCTTTCCTTTGGCAGCATTATCCTGTAGCCTGGGTGAATACCATGGTGTTTGATTATAAAGGACACTTGAGGAATGGAGAACTGGTACTGCACAGCTGGTCATCATTTCCTGGTAAACCTCAGCTTTTCAGATTTGCACTTTGGCTGTGGGAAAGAGTGGGTGCAAGCAAGAACAGTATATTTACTGTATGCATGTTCAGATCTCTTGTAATAATCTCTTTATACTTGTAATTTTTATGTGTATATATATACAGCATTTTAATCTCTTTCCTGAAAGCATTGTTTAGCAGGAAAGAGGAAGAGCAAGAAGTAGTGTTCTAAAAGTTTCATCCATATGATCCAGAGGGTTTGTCCTGCTTTGCAGAAGCTGCAGATCTCACTGGGATTTGTTTCAGTGTGGGGATAGCTCAGCTTCCCTGGACTATTATGTTTCCTTAAGGAAATCAGTTTCTCATGGGGTGATAATCCAACATTTGGGAATGCAGGAGGTGGTTTATGTTGGAAATACAGGGCATTGCACTGAAAGTGCTGTGTAGCAGAACATGCTCTGTCCATTTTATAAGGAAGTGGTTTCTTACTGCATGCTGGCCTGTTCTCTCTGTGTTTCAGATGAACTTGAAGAAATGTTGAATCCCATGGGAACCGTCCAGACCAACCCTTACACTGAAAATGCAACAGCTTTGCACATTAGATTTCAGGAATATTCAAAGCAGCCCATTAATTACCCTCCCTTTGATAAGGTAAGGGATGACCTAAAGAGCACTATGCCTATGTGGAAATAACTGTTTTTTCTTTCCTTTCAACACTGCCTTTTCCAGTGAATTCCCCTTTTCCTGCCTTTTAGTCACTGTACTGCAGTTTGTTAAACTTGCACTGCATGAGTGGCAGTGCTTGACTTCAGGGTCTATTTTGAAGATGTACACTTTTAAAAGTGGTCTCTACATGGTCTTTTGAAGGTCAAAAGCAAATCAGTTTCCTGTATGAATGGTTTTACAAAAAGCTAAATTTATCAGCTATTCTGGAAACCTTTAAACTGTTCTTGCCTGTGATCTATAAAGATCTGTTCTCTCTTGGTACAAATGTGTGTTAGGCACTCTTTGGGACACTGCCCTGTGAGCTCAAGTCCTTTAAAAGATAAATGGACTCTTAACACTGTGTGCAAAGGGATTTCTGAAGGTCTGCTCTTGGAATAAATCCACTGAAGTGGCCCTGCAGTTTTCTACAGATGAAGATAAGAATCTGTCTAGAAAGGAAGTGTATATTTGGAATACACATGGTTATTTCTGTAGTGTGAAGGATAGATGGAAAACCATTTAGAAACTAGCAAAAAAGGCTAAGTCCTGGAAACAAGTAATGAAATAAGTCTTAAAACAGACTGCTAATTTTACATTATAAAAGTCAGGCTTAACTCATGTACACATTAGTCTGAATTCTGGTTTGGGGAAAGTCAGTAACAACCTACAGAAATTGGTTCTTTTTCTTTTTGGAGGATTTTGCACCTTCAGGAGGTGTGAACAACAAGACTGAAATTACCAAGTTTTATCATTTTGCTCAAAGGCAGATTTGGCATTTAAGGTTCATAAAAATGAAATCAAATAACAAGATAGCATTTCTTTTGTTTCAGTTGGGGTTAATAGTGTTTCCCCTTCCTTGTCATCACAGTACTTTTTCTTTTATTCAAACAGCATTGGAAATGCAGTAAGAGCTAAACCAGTACTGACCAATTGCTGTTTATTTATGGCTAACCAGTTAATGCTTCATAGTGGACATATTTTATCCAGTTTTGGTATTACTTTAAGTTTTTTACTCATTACACTTATGAGTATTTAATTTTTAAAGAAAAAAATGAATGTACATATTAGACAGACTAAGTAAAAGTGTGTCTCTTTAGTAATCACATATTTCTTCTGGCTCTGGTGTTTCTTTTCTTTGTCCCTGCAATACCAAGTTCTCAGGAACTTAAAAGCCTGGGCTGAATGCAGCCAATATTTTACTGGGTGAGGCAGAGTGTAGTGACATTAAGGTGGGGTCTAATGGTCTTCATCCCTCGTGACTTTCAGCTTCATTCAACTCAATCTCCTAAAGATCCTCTTGGTGAAGGTTCTGTTGAATGAGGAGGGATGTTGCAGCTGCTGGAATTACATCAGCTGAGGATCTGTCTCTTACAATGCTCCAGCTGAGACTTGCTTGTTCTATGGCTTTTTCTCATTTTCCCAGTGTTGTTGCTGGTTTCTGCCAAGAAAACAAAGAACGAGATGCCAGATTTGTGTTTTGAGAAACATAATGTGCAAAAATAGATGGATCTTTTCAATCATCCCATCAACCTGCTTGCACAGCGGGCTGTGCAATGCTGCTTGCACCGTGAGGAGCTTTTTGGGGCTGAGGGAGAAAAAGAGCCTGGAGCAGGGATAAGAAACTTGTCTGAGACAAGAGCCATGTGTGGGGCTGGTCCATGGCCAGTGCTGCAGGCACATCATGGGGCTCGGGTTCACAGAACAAAGCTGGGCTTGCAAAGACTTTGAAAATTTATTTGCACACAGAGAAACTCTGCAAAGCAGGGGGAGGAGAGAATCAAACGTAGAATTAGGACACTGTGGTTTTGTTTATGCATGTTTTCACACACAGTATGTAAATAAGTTTTGTGGCCAAGTAGCAGATGTAATACATGATATTAATGAGAGTTTCATACAGAGAAAAGAAATAAAACAAGTTAGGATGCCTTTCTAGGGATTTTAGCTGCTGGGTATTTATGCTCTGATTATTGCAGTCTTTTGTTGTTTCTTGTGTTGTCTGAGGAAAGACAACACAAGTCTTGATGGGCCTGTGGCTCCCAGACCAGCTGGGGTGCTGTTGTATTCCTGGGTGACAGGAGAGGCAGAGCTCTCAGGGAAATGAGATGCTGGAGTTCCTTAGACTTTTTTCTTTATTGAGATTTTATTTCATGATATCATTGTTCCTTGAAGCAGCAGCATCAGACATACCTGGCCAGCATTGTAACACCTGGCTTGGTTGCAGTAATGTGCAAAATGCACTTTGAAGAACTGCATTTACTTCTAGACTTAATTCTCCGTTATGGGTTATTGCCTGAACTTCAAAAACCAAGACAAATGTTCAAAAGGAAAAAAAAAAAGGACAGGAGATCCAACATCTAGAGAAATACATGGACACACTGACTGAGATCATATGGGCAGTCTGAGAGCATGGTGAAAGGACTGGGCTTGTGGGTTCTTACTGGGATTGAGGGCTAGAAGCATGGATCCATGGGCATGGAAACTGTGCCCTTGGAAATTGCACAAGTAGAGGGGAGAAAGCAAAGGGTAAGTTAGAGTTGAGGAATTGATTTTCTGTGATGAAAAATGAGGAGGAAATGCAGAAACAGAAAGCAAGATGTCATCAGGAAGGCTGTTTAATTTAGCCCAGGAGTGATGAAAAAGGAAATAATGGAGGTCATCCTAAGCACTGCTGTTCCTGATCTCCCTGGTCCTGCAGGTGGGAAAGGGGACACTACACATAAGTCCATGTTATACCACTGGATATACAAAACTACCTAAAAGATAGCAACATTTCCTTATCTGCTTTCATTTCTGTAATGCTTATTCTAGCAATGTGGTCACATTTGGGGTTAAATCTAATGTATTTAAAACCAACTTCTTGCAGATACTTGAAAAGGCAGCTGAGATTGCAAGAAACAGTGACAATGCTGCAATGGCGGTGAGCATCATCTAAAGACTATTTTAAAATTAATTTTCTGGGTTTATTTATTTCTTATCTTCTGCATCAGTCTAGAAATAAATAAGTCAACTGCTCAAATAGTAATTCTACTGGCTCTGTTATCTTACATAATTCACTTTGATAAACTGCTTTAAAATTCAGATATATATGTGCTTTTCCCAGTATATTCTGGACTTGTCTATATTTTGTCAAAAAGCTTTACGTACTCTGAATTTGGAAGACAGCTAAGATTTACATTAGAGCTGAAAAACAGTTTAGGACTAGAAGGTCAAAATAAATGTATGTCTACTTGGCAAATGTGTTTTCTTTTGATTGTTGCAAAAGTATTTTTTCATTGCTAATGAGAAGAAATTATTATTTATGTATCTAAATTTGCTCATTTGAAAAATAGAAGAAAGTATATGCCTCCTAAATGAGAGTGCTCCGTGTTGGAGTTGAAAAACAGAAATATTGCCATCTAGCGTCCTTAACTCTAAAGTTGACTTATTTTTTTCAGAAAGTTCTGCACACTGCATTTGGAATCTGTTATTTACAGTGTCTACAGTAAGGAATCTGAGAGAAAGGCACAGTGGTGATTTCCCTGTGTTTCATGAGTTTTTATCTGATGTTCTTTCTGCTGTAGGGTTGCTGATATTTGAGATACCATACCAGACTCTTCCTGAATTGATCACATTATACGTGTCTCATTTCCTAGGGTCGAGGTGGTAAGAAGTTTTATGTTGTGCTAAAAGATATAATGGAAAGAGATCCTTTATCTCAGCTTTGTGAAAATGAAATGGATCTCATTTGGACTTTGCGATATGACTGTCGTGAAAATTTCCCACAATCGTTGCCAAAACTGCTGCTCTCTTTAAAGTGGAACAAACTTGAAGATGTTGCTCAGGTAAGGGAAAAGACAATGTTGGTGGGGAAAAAAGCTTCAATTAAATCATCAGGAAATAGGATTTCTTTCCCAAGTGTAGCCAGTTTGAAATGGTGCTGTTGTGCAAGCTGGAGCTCCTTGTCTAACTTCTACAGCCTGGACACGTAAAGAACTTATTCTCTCAAAAAAACCTCCATAAACCAAAACCAAAATGCATTTCAGGGGTCCTCTGAATGACAACAAAAACACATTTACACAGGCTGATGCTCAAATTTGATGCTAAAAGGAAGAATTTCCCAGATTCATCCAGTGCAGCCCTGTGCTCCAGCATGGTCAGCCTGTGAGTTGGGAGTACCTCCACCTCTGGAGATTCCATAGGCTCTGGGCAAAAAAGTCCAGTGCTTGACCACCCTCACAGCAAGAATGTTTTTTATAAGGCTATTCTAAAAAAAAAAACTTTGTAAATGAAGATCTGAAATAAAACTTCTTGTGAAAATTGTTAAACTGCTTAAATACTATAAAATCCAGATCTCAGACTGGGTAATTAAAACTCACCAAGGGAGACAGATATGAGACCCACCAGTGCTACAAAACACATGATTCCCATCCAGTCTCTTTAAAATAATAGTCTCTTTAAAATAACTTTTAAGGACATGAGGCTGGTGCTGTGATACAAGGTGCATTTTCAGTAAAATTAGTTCACTTGTTTGCTGCACAGATGTGCAAGGTTATTTCACTACACTGTAAAGAAGTTGGTGTTGCTGCCTTTTGCTGTATTTACTCAAGTAGAATCCAACTCTTGGGGCACTTTTGGAGAATAGGTTGAACTTTAATACAGGAAAAATTATATGAGCTCATAGTAGGACCATCCCTGCTTGATAGAATGGTTTTAAAAACAATAAAGTAACAGGTTTCTGGATTGGAATTGAAAGGTTTTAGTCAGATTGTGTACAGTGAAGTTTGAGTCAGACTATGAAGTCTGGCCCAAGTTACCAAGCACTGATGTTGTTCTGGTCTTCCTGACAGAATTCAGATGTAAATGATGCTCACCTTCTTGTAGACCACTACACTGAGATAATGTTCATGTCTTTCCCCAAGTCTCATTTTAAAAATTTTCAACTACCTTTTTTGATTTTTATAAACTCAGAGCTAAAAAGCATTTGCTGTGAAGGGTTATGACTGATTGTAGAAAACTATTGCCCCTTAGTTTTCTGACCTTCACCTGTTACAGGCTATGTGTTCTTGGAAGAAAAGGCAGCCAATCCATGAAAATCCATCTTCTGTCTATCCATTTTATGATTTTTGTGATTATCCAGTCAGGCTCCTAGTGTGCTCCAGCAGAGAGTTCATTTTCTGCTGCATCATTCCTCCCAGCTAGATGTGTAAGTTTAGTGAACTTCTGAAAATAAATGGAATTTCATCCCAGCTCCTTGTCTGTGCCATGAACACTACACTAACAAAATGGAGCACCCACACATTCCTTGCTCACTTGTGTTCTTTCTTGTGCAAGAATCCCCTTCCTTAGTAGTTCCATTACTTCTGAATTTATTGTTCGTTATTCAAAGTTGTCTGGAAATCAAAACTGTAGAAATACAAGCAGGCACTTCTTTACACCTTAAAATATGTGAAGGAAAAGGCATTCTGAGTTCTGGGGCTTTAAAATATGGCCCTTGGGGCAAGTTTGAAAACTTACTTGGAGTATGGATATTAGCTGACAGCCCAAAGTCCTTTACACTTGGAAACATTAAATATTATATTTGCATAAAACTTTTTATTTAAACAGATGGCTGAAAATATGTTGTTGTCTTGTTACTGTGTACTTTCTGGAAGGAATATAGTATTTATGTTTGCTTATCTATAGACAATAGTGCAGTTTATATCATAATATTGGTTTTGGCAGTGTGGAGAGTCTCTGAAAAATGAGATCTTACCTTAAACATGCTGAATATTTCTGTAGTACATAAATGTGTCAGTGCTCCTAATGATTTACCTTTTCAGGTAAGGCAAGACAGCCTCATTCATTTTAGGAATTCCAAAATGATCAGGATTTATAATTTACTTCCCCTTAAAATGAAATCCTTGCTGTACTAGCTGTAGTTGTCTGCTACAATGTGCATGCTGTTGTACCAAAAGTTGTTTTAATGCCCATATTTAGATGTACTTCAGTAAGTCTTGACACTTCAAGAAGGAAGTTCAAGAAACCCCTAACACAATACAACAAAGCAACAAAACTCCTCAAAGAAGCAATCAAACATCAGCTGTTTATAAGAAAAAGCAATCAAACATCAGGTGTTTGTAAGCAAATGGACTTAATAACTATTAAGCTGTTTTTATTTAATGCAGCTTAAAAATAGTAAGGCTCTTTTAGAAGTGGATTCTCTCATATTTGATTGTAATTATCTCTCATCTGTTAGTTCAGTGGTCCCTGAAGTTATGTTCAGTGGACTCAAGCATCTTTCCTGAATTATTTACTATTATGTACCAAGCCGTTGTTGGATTTGCAGGATTTTAGCAGAGTGGTTGCATTGCAGGAATTGCTCTTACTGCTACCATAACCTCCCTGCTCAGCAGAGTAGCAAAACTTGTTATGAGAATTCTCAGGCAGTATTTATTCTCAAAGCAGAATTAAAACAAAAAAAATTTTTTTTTAAAAATCCACTTGCTTTCAGTGAAGTGACACCATCATTAATGAGAAGTAGAGAAAGGACAACTGAAATACTGAAAATAATTGGAATAAAAATACTTGCCTGTGCTTAATTGTATTGTCTCATACAGTCTTCTTAGGGAAGAAATTGTGGTTATTTCTTTACAGAAGAAAATATTGATACACCAAGGCCAAATTCATGTTTTCTCTGAAACATGCATTGTTCATTCTCATTGTAACCACCTGTGCAATGATTTCAGCAAAGGGAGGAGCTCTGTATTTTCAGATCTTCTTCCCAGTAAATATACATGCTGTGGACCATGACTTTCACTGCCTGATGTATGAGGCATGTGGGGCCATGTGAGCTCATCTTTTCAGACTATTTCAGTTTCTCCATTTCAATCATTCAGTATTAACAAAATAGCTGTATATTTTTGCTGGTTCTGCACCTGATTTACAAGATTGTATAGAAATTCTGATAGTTTTGTTTTGGAGTCTCTGACTGACAAGCAGAACTGCTGTTTGCATTTTCAGTGTCTGCCTTGTGTATTAAATATGTGCTCAGGGTTAGTATTGCCTGCAGAGTTTCAGTGCCAGCTCTTGCTATGGAAATGTTGGTGGCTGCAGTCAAGACTGGCATCACTGATCCTTGCTGGGTCAGTAGATTTTTGAGTGTATTTTTGAGTGTATTTTTCTGTGGGAATGTGACATCTATGTTTAAAACAGCTTTAGTTTTACTTTACATCATTTGCCCATGGCTTAGCTGGTCCTTTCCTCCACTTGTGGAGTTTCAGCACAGCCCTGGCTTTGTGATGTGATTCATGCCCATTTCTTGCCTTCTGAATGTCACAAAAATGATGACTCAGTTCAGAATCTGCCCCCAAGGTGTATAAATGGTGTTATGAACATGCCTGTTAAATGTGGGCTGAGAATGTGAACTCCTGTTTGTCCTACTGGAACTGGAAGCAGGAGTTGATGGGTGACAGAGTAGAAATAAATGTTTTTCACTGCTCTAAGTCATTATGAAATCAGGAGAAAAACAAGATTTTCTTCATTATTCAGCTTTTATAAGTTGCTATTGAAATATAAAATAACCTGTATCATCTAATTTGTAGGGAATTGTGTTCTT
Organism: Ammospiza caudacuta; assembly: GCF_027887145.1. Lineage (NCBI taxonomy): Eukaryota > Metazoa > Chordata > Aves > Passeriformes > Passerellidae > Ammospiza > Ammospiza caudacuta. The sequence goes on along the minus strand of NC_080603.1, from coordinate 5,071,349 downwards.
ATCATGACTTGTTCCTACAGAAAGAAACATCTTATGCTGTTGATACACTGAATTTATACTAATATGCATTTATATTAATGTGCATTAAAGTGTTTATTTGTATCTATAGTGATACAACTCAATACATATTGCTCTCAGCAGGTAGCTGTGAGCTTCATAACAGTGCAATAAAATCAGATTACTTTGTGAGGCATCTAAATGTTGTTCTCTTTGGTAGTCCAAAGTTATGCATCACTGTATTCTGTAATTTTTTTTCCAGCACATTATTGCATCAGTCTAGAGATTCTTTATTTGTTTTAATACCTAACCTATTTTTTTTTTCAATTTAAGCTCATTAATATTCACAGTGAATGTTCAAAAAGGCTCCATCAGTTGAGGTCGTCAAATGTTTTTGCTAAAGAAAGCTCTCTCTCAACAAAACCCTTTTTTTTAAATCCTTAGTAAAAAACTTTCACTGTTAGCAAAATGGTTATATATTTATGAGAGCACTTTCAATAAAAATAAGAGGTCTTGTGTGTCTGTTGTTAAACCACACATACCAGGTGTTGCCTAATTTTCGTTTACGGTGCATTGTGTCTACATGTGAAGAAATGGGTTTTTCAGACTACAAATAATCTGCATCATTTGAAAGAGTAAGAAAGAAACATAATCAAAAGTGAGCTCAGTTGCCCCTAATGACTTCTCTCCTTTTTACACCCCCCATCCCATGGCAGCTGGTCACCATCTTCCGTTCATGTGAGTGCCTTTATGAGCAGTGTGTCCACCTGTGTCCTTACCTGTCACCTTTTTTTTGGAACAGCTCCAGGCCCTCCTGCAGATCTGGCCCAAGCTGCTGCCCAGGGAGGCTTTGGAGCTGCTGGATTTCAACTACCCTGACCAGTATGTCAGGGAATATGCCGTGGGCTGTTTGAGGCAGATGAGGTAGGTGGGGGTTTCTGGGCTACCAAACTTCATTCTTTTTGCTCACAGGACAAAAGAAGCCAAGAGGAAAGAGCTGAACACACTGCCTGCCATGAATAGGTGGCCAAATAAAGCAGTCTGATTTCTGGCTAGGCTCACTGATGGCTGAATAAAACCACCTTATTCTGACATCTCGTAGGAAATTGTGATTATTTTCCATGTTGCAAGAGAACACCAGTGCACCTTTGTCCCAGAGAGGACTGGGTGTTCATCCCTTTCTTGGGCAAGGGGAGTGAGAAACTCTGAGAGTTTTAATAACAAAGGGAGAAATATTCCTGAGTCAAGTACTGTAACACCTGGCACCCAGCCACCTCTACTCTGCTGTGCCATTTAATAGGAATGGGAGCTGCAGCATGCAATAAATAATCAGAGAATTACTGATTTGGTTTTGATTCACAGAGTTTTCATTCTCTGCACTTCTTCCCTTATTGCATTTCATTTGCTTTCCTCTGTAACCTAGGGCAGGACTTGTGTAACATTATCATTACTGCACATTTCCTGTCCTTGAATTCTGAATTCTCTGTGGTGAATAGTTTAGTGAGTAATTTCTAATGGTCAAGGATAGACATTTGGGGTAAAAAAAATAAATTATTTTGACTTCTTTCAAATCCAAACAAGGGATTTGGCTGCTTAGAATTCTATCCTAAGAATGCATCTGGAATTATTTCCATCTGGAAGTTGCACTAAGTTGTGTGTTGTCCTGCTCTGTGTGATGGAAAAACTGGAAGACTCTTGGTATTGAAACAAATCCTGTAATTATTTTGTCATATGCACCTGAATTTCTGAAATATCACTAATCTAGCTACTCTCTTACTAACTGCTTTTATGTACCTCATTCTAGTGATGAAGAGCTCTCTCAGTATCTTCTCCAACTTGTGCAAGTCCTCAAGTATGAGCCTTTTCTGGATTGTGCACTCTCCAGGTTTCTCCTGGAAAGAGCACTGGGCAATCGGCGAATAGGACAGATGTTGTTCTGGCACCTGAGGTAGGAGATTTTCCTTTCTTCTCTCTGAAACTATTGAGCTGATTGGGCTTTCAAATAGGATTTCTTGAGGATTTTTCTAAATGAGCCATTATCATCATGCCCACAACTCCATTTTTTTATTTTTGATCTATGGATCACACCTCTCATTAAAAATAAATTAAGAGTGGTCTGTAATCTACCCTTGGATGAAACAAATCCAAACTGCATTCAGCTCTGACTACCTGATGAGTTAGGTTTGTAAATACCCCTAGTGTTTGTTTTGGCTGTGGGTGCAGTAAAAGCACAATATTTATACTTCACAGTTGGGAAAAATTATTACTGTTGCAAGTCTAACAGAAAGTAAAAGCTGTTCTGTGTATTCTTGCTACTTTTGATGAGCAGTTTCATGACTGGCAAAAGCCTTTTAGAATGGACTGGAATAGGCTGGATAGGTTGATTAATTAGTTTTAATATTTTTAGGTAAAAAAGAGCAAGTGTTACATGAAATTGTTTTGGAGGATAATTGGCTATGATACAAAGTTCAGTGGTTTGTTTCAAAATGTTTGCCTTCAGGCAAATTGGGCTTTTCCCTTTCAAAGGTTGGAGAATGTGTGGTTTAAAGTCAGCCCTTCAGTGACTTCTCAGAGCTGCTCTGAGTAAAAGGGGGTCCTGAAGCAGGTATTCAATCAGCCCCTCTTGGCATGAGCCCTGCTGCCCCCAGAGCAGTCCTGGGCTGGAAACAAGGATCCTGCATCCAAACTGGCCTGTCCTCCTTGTCTCCAGCACAGAGGCCTTCCAGCATCTCCTAGGAAATACAGAGGGATAGAATACAAGTAAATAAAGGTAGTATAGAAAGTAATCTTACCCCCTAAAGAGTTGCAGCTGGGTTAATTATTAAAGATTAGGAGCAGGCCAGACTATAACAGGCCACAGCTGTAGCTGATAATAAGAAGAGTGTTATAAAAGAGTTGAGGGAACTGGACTCAGTTGGCTGCTGTGAGAAGAAGAAAGAGTCAGTGCTTAGAGGAGTTGCCTACGAGAAACATCAAAGAGACACGAAATTCCAGCAATGTGGAACCTTTGCAATATAATGACAATAGAACTCTTGCAGTATAATGACAACAAGGAAACCTGGCTAGTTTCAGCTACATGACCATGAGGTGTTTCAATGTTTGATGTGCCCGTGAGGTGTTTTACTGTTTGTCCTGGGTGTTTGAGTGGCTGGGAGGGTGCAGTTGTGTGGGTGCTGAGCAGTTTTTCCCCGGCAGGTCGGAGGTTCACATCCCCGCCGTGTCGGTGCAGTTCGGGCTCATCCTGGAGGCTTACTGCAGGGGCAGCGTGGCTCACATGAAGGTGCTGGCTAAACAGGTGGGGACTGCCCTTCCTTTTCCTTTCCTGTCATCCTGACTCAGCCAAGCCTGGAACTGCCATCCCGACTCCATTGATCCTGGGGTGTATTGGCTGCCTTTACAAAGTTGGGCAGTGTGGAGGAGAAGGAGGCGCGAGTGAGACAGGGAATTAAAAGGGCTGAGTGATGGAGCAGCCTCCATGGCACAGAAGGCAGCCAGGGCTGTGGGGCCTCAGGGAGCTGGTTTTACAGTGCTCTAAGACCTGTGAGACACCTTCAGCACTATCTGTGTATTCTGGACACAAGAAACTCTGGATTAACTGAAAAAGAGCTTCTGTGCATTTCAAGTTTTTCTCCCTGTAAGGGTAGCTTGTTCTACATTTTACCTAGATACTTCAGGACTACTTCCTGCAGCTTTTGCTTTTGTTAAAAGGTGTTGCATATTACCCAAATACTCATTTTAGTGTTAATATAGGTCTTTCATTCACACACACACACACAAAGAGAGAACAAAGGAGACCTATGTTTGCTTTTAAATACCCTAATAAGTACTAGAGGTTTGCTTTTGAAAGCACTAATAATTATATCACCAGATCATTAAGGAACACTCACAAATCATGTTTGAAGTCTCTAATGTGGTTTTAATGAGTTCATTTAGATCGTGATCTTAAAAATATTTGAAAATTCATCTCCCTTTGGAGTTCAAGTATCTACAGTATCAGGTCTCAAAGATCCACACAGTGGATGGGTAACTGATGTGATGTTTGTCTGCATTGAAACTGCTTTGGGAGCATTTGGAACAGGGATGTTCTGTTGTGCTCTTTATTACTGCAGCTCACAGGACGTGGAAAAGACCATCTCTTCCATGTGTGCTCGTTAGCATTGTCAAAATCATAAAAAGAGTAGGTGGTGAAATGCTTTAAGCAATAGATGTAAGGTCAGTAAAGTTTTTCTGCACTTTACAGGAAGCAAATGTCAGTACAATCAAAGAAGGGGCAAAAAAATTCCCAACTGTGCAAACACGGAAGAAATTCAAAGTAGAAATACTTCAAAAAGTTCCTGTTTGTACAACACAGGTTCCATTTTGTTCCCTTGTCACTGGTGTTTGTACAGCTCCTAGAATAGTGGAAAAGCAGAGCCCTTTTGGTTTTGACAGATGGCTGACCTGGCAGCTCTCCACTGCCCAGTTTTATAATCAAACTCCATAGAATTTCCACAGCATCCTGCCTGGCAGGGTTCAGGCTGTGGGAGGGGTGAGTTTTGACTCAGCACCTTGTAAGGCAGCCTGAAGCTTCCTTGTATAGAAAAGAGCTTTCATAATTGTTACATTGCTGCTGTTTGCTACAGAATCTGTGCATTGCTCAGCATCTTACTGGTGCAAGCACAGCTGGTTGTTAGAAGAGCTGTTTGGTCAAAAAGTTGCTTAGATGTATTTGTTGTATGTTGTATTAAGTTGTATTTGCTGTATGTGCTATCTAGGTTTGTCAGAGGGCTCTGCTCTGTCAGTGTTACACATTTACATCACCAATTTCCTCAGAGATTTTGGAACAGTAAAAAACTTTGCAAAACAGAAGGGAAAGAAGGAGTTTAGCCCAGCTATATTATTGCAAATAACTGCCTTGACTTTTTACACACTTCTAAGGTAAAAACTTAGCTTAGTTGAGATGAAATGATTTTAAACACCTTAGCCAATTAAAGCTTTTGTGTTCTGCCTGACTTCAGCAGGATTTTAATGACACACATTTAAGACTTTGTTCTGTGAAAATTGTCTGCAAGTGGTCACATGGCCATTCCTTGCTGGATGCATCTTAATGTGAACAATGAAGTATCTGCATCCACAGCTCATCTCCAGCAATGTCTGAGTTTGTTAGAATATGAAATAATCAGTATTTCTGTTACTTCTGTATGTCTAGGGGGCACCTATGTTATGTGCTTTGTTGAAATAGGGAACTAAAAATTGTACTTTGAAGAAGGAATTTGTGTTAATGTGTCATACATTAAAATGCCTCATTCATTTTTTTGGAAATGTTAAGTCGTGCTTTTAAAAGTGACTCAAAGCTTAGGAGCTTTCATCTCATCGTTATGAAAATGGTATTTCTGAAACATGTGCAACTTAATTTCCATCCATTATTTCCATTTTTAAAAAGTTGTAGAATGATTTAATACTTGGTTTTGTTGTGAAATGGGATTTCACATTATCTTACATCTCAAATCAAAGCAGTAACTCTTGATAATAAAATATCTCTTTCAGGTGGAAGCCCTCAATAAAATGAAGACTTTAAATAGTCTAATTAAGCTGAATGCCATGAAGCAAAGCAAAGCAAAAGGCAAAGATGCAATGCATACGTGTTTGAAACAAAATGCTTACAGAGAAGCACTTTCTGACCTCCAGTCTCCTCTGAACCCTTCTGTTATACTCTCAGAGCTGCAGTAAGTAGAGAATGAGCACAATTTCACCATAGCTTTGCCTGGAAACAGTAAAGCAGGAACACATTTCTGTCTGAACTTCTCTGGTTGCATCGTTCAGCTGTGCTGCCACAGGGAACTTGTCCTGTAGTGACAGAAGCTCTGCTGGGCATCTTCTGAGGTTAAGGCATCAGTTAAATTAGAAGACTTTTGTGATCCATGAAAAGTAATACTGTCTTATGAAACATAATACTGTCTTAGTCAACATATTTAAATGTAAGCCTAAAAGTGAATTTGACTGCATTCTTGACTTCTGTTTTTAACAGTAAGCACAAAGGCCACTAAAACTTTCCACAGCACCTAAATATAAAGTCTAAAAATACATGGGAAAGAATATAAAGAAAACTATTTTCTCTGAAAATGAGGGTGCTTGATTTAAGAAGTAGAGATACATTCACCAGTCAGTATCAAATACATTCCACATGTAACAAATATGTTCATAGCTTGGGGAGTGCTCATGACATAGCAGCAGAATGAAAGCAGACAGAGCATTTAAGTACTTCCAGACTGGAAGTCTACCTGTTCTCTTATGTTCTGAACCATGTTTAGATCTTTTCAGGTGAATTATTCCTATTTGACTAAGACTTCTGTCATGTTTTCTTCCAGTGTTGAGAAGTGTAGATATATGGATTCTAAAATGAAGCCTCTTTGGATAGTGTACAACAACAAAATGTTTGGAGGAGATCATGTAGGGATCATCTTTAAAAATGGTGACGGTAAGCAATGCTAGAAACTTTCAGTTTTTCCTTTTCTTTTTTCACTGGCATGTTTGCACTTGAGTTTTTTGGTATTATTTTGTATTGCCATCATGTAAACATGGATTACTCTGACATCAGTAAACTAATTAAGCATCTTCTTCAAGTTTCAAAGCATGGACACTGCCAGTCAGGATGTGATTATGATTAATACCACTTTAACCCTTAGGCTGAGTATTTTTAGATGCCTTTTTCTGAAGGCCTTGGGGGCTGCAGGAAGTGTGAGGAGCTGAGGCAGTGGTGTCACCTCTCATTGCAGATCTCCGGCAGGACATGCTGACGCTGCAGATCCTGCGCCTGATGGACATTCTGTGGAAAGAGGCTGGCCTGAACCTCCGGTAAGGAGCTCCTCAGTGCTGCTTGCTTTGAGAAATAAAGCTTTCCTGCTTTTAGCACCTTCCCCACTGTCCTTTTTCTTCTACACATCTGTCAGGCTTCCCAGAGCTCCCAGCTGTCATGGCCAAGGTAAGCAGGCTGTGGGAAGTATTACCTCTGCTCCTTCCTGCTGGGAGCAGAGCTCTCATTGCTGCTCACACCAGCACTTACAGCCCCTGGGAACATCTGCAACTCTGAAGTCACTTTCTCTTGTTGCATTTTTCCAGCCAGAAATATCTTTGTATCTTCCAAAGTCTCTTGCAAAGTAGCTTTCTTGCTTTTGGATGCTTGGTAGGGTAAACGTGATTTCTTTGAATACTGGAGTATTCCTAAGAGCAGCAGTATCAGTCATTGCTCAGTGTTATCACACAACCCTCTAGTACATGGGAAGCCTTTTCACCCAAATTTATGAACCAGTTTTAGGTAACATAATTCACAAATTCTAATTGCGCTTTAGGAAAGTAGTCCTAAGGAAGGTACTGGGTATCATATTATTAGAAAACATTTTTAGCCATAAATTAAATTTTGTATGCCTGTTTCAAGAGCTGTAGTCCTCTCTAAGTTTTGTTTACAAGTCTTGAAGTACTTATATTTAAATATTGCCTGAAGTACTTCATTTAGAGTCTTGGAGCTCTTTTAAAATTTTTGTGGTTCAGGTATAGTAATGGGAACTACATAAGGCACGTAACATCAACACAGGTAAGTAAAATTATCAACTTGTTGCTTAGAATGCTTCAGGAAAGGTGGAAATGTGAATTACAAATTGTTTCTGAAAAGATGTACTTGTGATGAGATGGTTGAGTGTGTGTGAAGTTGAACACTGACTTGAAGAAACCTTAGGTCATTTATGTCATTATAAATTGACTTTGAGGAAGCTGATCCAGCATTTGGGGGCAAGGACAGCCTCTGGCAGCTGTGGAATCCCAGATCAGGCATTCCTCAGTAGCTGCCTTCCCAGAAGCTGTTTGTGGTTCCAGCCTGGGCCACACACCGTGCCTAGCAAACAGGAATAGTGATGAGAGTCATCAAATATGTTTTTCCTGACTAAGCCTCTTTTTTTTTAAAACACAACAAAGGAAAACAAAAAAGTAGCTCTGATGTCCAAGATTTTTCTTAAAACTCTGCGAAGAAAAAAAAAGCAGAAAAGGGGAAGTTCCTAGTGAGAATTGAAGTTCTATATTTGGCCTCTTCAATTTGTTTGCTTAACTGGGAGCATCTTCCTTCCATTCATCCTGTCATAGTTACCATTATGAAATAAAGTCCTGGGATTGAGGCAGGGTTACAGTTCAGTGTCTGTCAAAGAGATTATTCAGGCACTTGCCAAGAGAAGGCTCTGAAATGACCTTCCTTGAGAACAGAATTGGCCAAAACAGCACTCAGAACACCCAGAGCATGAGGGCACAGCCAGCAGGGTGAGGCTTTGGCATCTCTGTGTTTATAGCCTGCATCTCTCTCAAGAAGAGACAGCTCCAGAATCCACGAGCCAGCAGTGGTGGAGTGAGTTCTTTGCCATGTTTGTGAGTCAGGAGTCAGTGGTTACTTTTTGCTTGGGTGAGAAGCATGGTCTCAGCTGGAAAACTAGTGTCAAAGAGCTGCTTTCCTGAAAAATACAGTGCCACATGCCCATTCCAAAGAGTGCAGTCCTTACCTGTTGCCCTGTATCATCCTTAGTTTCCCTGAAGTCGTTTCCATTTGTGGATGCACAATGGATTTTGCACTTTTCAACTTTTTTCCACTGTGAAGAATCTGGTAACTCCATCCAAGTAAAAGCAGGACATCAGCCATGGCAGCAGTGTCAGAGAAGCTCTTGCTGCTACCACTCCCCATCAGTGATGTTTTGCCACAAGCAGATTGTCCAGTTTCCATGAGGCATGGATCGAATGGCAGCCAGTGCACCCCTGAGCTGGGGACAGCATCAGTTCCCTTCTAATTGCCCTGCAGTCCACACTCACTTCTCTAGCAGTGATTGAAAATGAAAGCTAAGCTCAGTCTGTGTAGCATACACATAAAATAAAAGCAGGCATGATATTCCCAGTGGGATTTCTCAGCTCTAGAGAGAAATGCCAAATACATACTGATTTTGAGAGCTGAAGGAGGAGAAATGTTTGCTTGTTTGTTTAACTGCCAACTAATTTGTCTTGTGGGTGGCAAACAGGGCAGGGGGTGTATCAGAGGAGACACTTGTGAGCAGGAGGATGGTGCCATGTGCTCCTCTAAGTCCTTCATCCTGTGGGCACAGTGAGGAGAGCCTGGGGTGTAGGGTGGATCTGCTTTCCAGAACAGGACCAGCACTGAGACAAACACTGACACTTAGAGCACTCTGCCTTTGCCAGTCTACCTCAAACATCATCCAAGTAGCAGAGAGAAATGAACAAAGCAAAAAGTGTATTTTTAGTTAATCTCCACGCCTTAATTTATAAGACAAACTTGTACCTGAGCAGTGACCTATTACAAATACATGTCACAGCAGAGGGGAGCACATCTGTCTTCCCAAGGATGCTGTGGGGTCTGTGGTGCTGCACCTCTCAGGAAAATCCTTGTGTCAGAAAGTGTTTGGACTGCTTTAGCTCTGTTATAGCACCAAAGTTGGGTTAGTGGAGAAACAAGTAAAGCAACAGCAACAGAAAACTATGAATTTGAGGAGTTTGATCTATGCCAAGTTGCCTTTGCTTGGTAAATTGTCATAAAAATATTTAATACTTGGTTACTTTTTGACCAGATGCAGGACATTCTCCAAAACACTTTTTTGTTTCAGTGCCTGTCTATAGTGGCCTCTCATTTTTTGTCTCCCTTACTTGTGTGAGATCTGAGGTTACATGGCTGTGTATGAGTGAAATCAGAGTTCACACACATACTGGAAAATGTATTTGTTACAACTCTTTAACATGTCATCATTTTTAAACTATTGGACCTGAAGTTACAGAGAACGTGTTGATAAATCACCAGTATTTTTTGTGTATTTGGAAGGGCACTGGTTTGGTGAATTAAACACTTGAAATAAAGAACAGTTTTAAATGAGTGAAGAGAATTTTCTGTCCTAGCCAGGATTTCAGTATTGATCTGTCCATGGCTTTTGCTGGCTTTAAAAAGCAGGGAGCATATCCTGCTGACAGATGCTGAAGTCAGAAAGACCAGGATGAGATGGAAAGGGCCCAGAGGATTTGTCCCTAACTTGACTCCTGTCAAACTGTCTCTCTGACAAGGATGTTTTTTCCTGCAGTTGTAAGCACACAGCCCTCCAGGGGCTGCAGCTTTCATCATTGCCTGCTTTTGAAGGGGAAGTTGTTGGCCGTGTGCCCGGCTCAGCCCGAGCGCGCTGCCTTGGGTGCCGTGGGAGGAGGCCAGGCTGCACTTTAACCTGGCCAGCTTGGGCTGCCATTTGTGCTGTGCTGATAAGGATGGGCAGAGCTTCCCCGTGCCCAGGGGCAGTCCCAGCCACCCTCCTGCTCCTGGAGAGCCCTGCTCTGGGGACAGGGCTGGGGCTGGGCAGGGCGCAGAACAGAAACGGGAAGAACGCTCCGAGCCTGCACTTCTGCTGTTGTTTTGAAGTTGAGTCCTCTTGAAATACGCTGTTGAATCTGGTTTTCAGTGCACTTTGTTGCCAGTAGGGAAGAATCCCAATCTATATCATTACTGTTTCTGATGCCTTAGGATTTTAGCTTTCATATTTTTCAGATGCTGTACTGCATCAGTGCACAACTCTGAACTCCATATAGAGTGTGAGTTACTGTCTTCACATTTTGGTCACACCAAACAATCCCACTGGGCCTGAAGCTCAAGGAAACTTTACTGTCTCAGGCCCTGAAAGTACAAACAAAAGTGAATTGGGGGCAGCAAACTGGGGGTAAATGACTTCATTACCTGAAGCTGTAATTGAGGGATTGACTCCTGATATGTAAATGGACCAAACTTATAATTGTCTGAAAATCTCTCAACATTGTCCAGCTTGGGTGTAGCCCCTGGGAGGCTGGTACTGCCCAAGGTGTGGCTGTTGAAGGCCTTTAATAAATCCCCACTTTATTCTCTAAATCTTGTCCAGCCTCTGTTCTAGGCAGCCCCTCCAAGGCATCACTACTTGCACCACTCCAGTTGTGTTATCCCTTTGGTGGAGAACTGCTCAGTCCCCTGATAGCTATGAAGCAAAAACGTTGTGTTTAATTTTGTAAGGAATTTTATTCATTTTTCTTCCATGGCTTGGGATAATGGGCTGTGTCAGTTCAGAGATGTGGTTATGCTTTGTAGCTATTAAATTTGATATCTTATATTAAACTTTATATATATATAAAAATATATATAGTTTTATATAGAAATACTAATGACAGCTTCACCAGCAGTGAAGCTTTATATATATATATATTTATGTGTATGTATGTACGTACCTTTAGACATCAATTTTCATGATCAGTTTTCATTTGAAAATTGATCAAATTTTCACATCAATTTTCATGTCCTGCAGTTGTTTTATACAGCTCTCTAAGTCAGTGAGTGCTGGTCTATACCTTGTGTGCTGCAATGTAGATTTTTGTTGGTATTCATTCTGTTACCCATGGACCATGACCACAATTGAGATCGTTTCCTTGGCCTGAGCTGCCTGGCACAAGAGCAGACAGCTCAATTTGTGATGCATTGCCTTTGAAAAGCTTGCTGTAAGTTTACCTTGCAAATGCTGAGCTCCCATCTCATGGGATGTTGCCATTCTGTTCAGCTTTTTAAGCATCTGAAGGGAGGAAATGGATTGGGAAAAGATACACTTAGCTATTTATACACACCTCTCCTTGATTTTCATCCTGAACTGTGTCTCACTGTAAAGCAGTGACGTGGTAAGAGGTATTTTCACTGGTCACTGTGTGTGAATGCACAGGTGTGTTTTGAGATACCAAGCCAGTTAAGAGATGTATTCCTGTTTTCCATTGGGTTTCTATGCTTCAGTTTAGTATGAACTGGAAAACATTCTCTATGTTAAGATTCAGAAGGATTTCTAGCATTTTCCTTTGAAGTAGGAAGATGATGGAAAAGGATAAGATCCTCTTTTGCATTTCCAGCAAGAATTTATGGGTAATGAACTTGAGCAGGTCAGGGTCTGTCCCGGCTGGAATTCACAAATGCAAGCACAGGGCTCCCTCTGTGGCTCATCCTGGGAAGTTACAAGAAACTGGGTTCCAGAAAAAAGGAAAAATTAGGCTTTTTAAAGTGTCTCTTTTCTTTGCATCTGTATACAAAATAGAAAAAATGAACGTTTTAAATGTATTGCTGGTCCTTAAACTTTGCAAACAATTCCTATATATTGCCCCTTAAGAGTTTCCTATTCACATGAGCATTCAGCCATCTCCAAACACTGAATGCCCTAAAGAAGCATTTAGCTGGCTAAGGTTCTGACATGACTCTGTGTTTCCTTGCAGGATGTTGCCCTATGGCTGCTTGGCAACTGGAGATCACTCTGGCCTCATTGAGGCTGTTTCTAGCTCAGAAACCATTGCTGACATTCAGTTAAACAGCAGCAACGTGGCTGCAGCTGCTGCCTTCAACAAGGACGCGCTCTTGAACTGGCTGAAGGAATACAATTTAGGGTAATTTCTACACTTATTCTCTCAGCTATAGTATAAGCTACAAAATTCCTCAGAAATTTCTCTTTCAGTCTGGAGGAATGTGTGGTTTCTGGCTAATTGTTTTTCTAGCATGTCAAATTCTGCCTGAGATTCATGGTACCCTTGGGCCTGGCATTTGCAGCATTTTGGCTGTGTGCTGTTGAGTAGGTTATATTAAATTTGGCAGCACAAACAAACCCATGGAAACTACATGGGTCTCAAGCCTTGATGTTGCCTTTCATAATGTTTGTTCTCCACAGCTACCTTTACAGTATTTTTTTTCTCAAGTAATTCTGGTTTTGTAGCATCCTAATGGACTTCTAGTTTAAACAAGTAAAATCTTTTTTGAGGCTAAAGCATGGCATGAATTCCATCAGTGTGCACTAATACAACTTTCTCTGTGGTTGCAGAGAGGACTTGGATCGAGCCATTGAAGAATTTACTCTGTCTTGTGCTGGCTACTGTGTAGCTACATATGTGCTGGGAATTGGTGACAGACACAGTGACAATATCATGGTCAGGAAAAATGGGCAGGTAAAAAAACCTTCTGGTGACCTTGGTGTGCAAGAGTTCTCTCCAGAATTTGTAATTTCTTTGGTGCCATGATGAAAGGAAAGGCACACATGGGTAGAACTGATGTCTGTGGTTCACTGAGGGTTGGAGAGAGCTTCAAGGAAATGAAATGTAATGCTGGGGGAAGGACAGAGCACAGCCTGGTCCGTCAGCAATTCTTTATGGAGAGAGGCTGTTCTGCAGAGCTTTTACAGAACATGCAAGAGGCCTTATAATGATTTAGATTCATTGAATAATAATGGTCTTAGGGTATCTTGCAAAAGACCACCCTTAAAAATCCATGAGGTGCATTTTGGAGCAGTGTGGTTTCCCTGAAGTGAGTCTGTGCAGCTCAGCCCTGCAGGAATGCTCAGTGTGGAACCCAGCAGCAGCACAGTGCTGTGCACTCAGAACCTGGGGGAGCTCCTAGACACCTGCTTTCTTAATTGTTACCCTGCAATGTAACTTGTCTGATTTAAATGAAATTATCTTCTAGAAAATCAGCAAGGGTTATAAAATTGACAGCTTTACAGACATTTGCAGTATTCTTTTTTAAGTTTGTGCTTCCTGGAAGAAAGCTGAAATGTCCTTAACCTCAATTCTAACATGGGGAGCTGCCACAGGGTCCTTCAGATTAACTCAGCTCTGCTCCCTTTGCCTCTGTCCTTGTGTGGGAAGGCCTTGGATGTGATGATGTTGATCCTTGTGGGCTCATCCTTGGGCTCATTTTTGTCTGATGCTGCCACCAAGCTGTCTCTCTGTGGCAGCAGCAGCTTAAACCTGAGAGAATCTTTTGCTGCAGTGGTCACTCAAAGGCGTATGGATGTTATTACTGACTTTAAATCTTGAAGTGGTTTAGAGCCAAATTCTCCCAAAGGGTTGAAACCACAGGTTTTGGAGAGTCATGTTAGGAGTTAACTATTCTTGATACCTGCATCCTGTAGAGATATTAGAAAAGTGGCACATTTCACTGGGAAGATTATTTTTCACTTGTTTTTTGTTTTGTTTTGGTTTGGTTTTTTTAGCTCTTTCACATAGATTTTGGGCATATTCTTGGAAACTTCAAGTCCAAGTTTGGAATTAAAAGGGAAAGGGTACCTTTCATACTCACCTATGATTTCATTCATGTTATTCAACAAGGAAAAACAGGGAACACGGAAAAATTTGGTCGGTGAGTGTTACTTTGATCTATTTGTAATTGAGATAACTTCCAGCATAACAGAACTTACCTGGGGTTGGTTTGCTCATTTGCACTTGTGTGGAAGTGTTGCCAACATGCATTTACAGGGCTATCTACTGCTCTCCCTGAGCTGGAATGCCCACAGATGACTTAGAACCAGGAGCTGCAGCTCTGCAGCTGATCTCCCACAGCAGGAGTGGCAGGTTCTGCTGGGCTCAGCTCTGCCTGCAGCAGCTCTGGGCTCCAGGCAGGGCTGCCAGGCTGTTGTTCAAGCACTGCCTTAGGTAGAGGTTCCCTCCCACCCTTCCTGTCCATCAGGGCTTGTTCATTGTGCTGCCCCATGCTGGCCCTGCTTGGCCATGAGGAGCCGCGTGCTCCTGATCCACCACCCCTGGAAGCTGGCTCAGTTTTGATCATGGAAGGAATTAGAAATGGCAGAGATTAGAGGGATTGCAATAGAGCTTTGACTTTTCCACTGTAGCCCACCCTATAGGATCATCAGTGCATTTCACCTAACGAATTCTCAGGGAGTTGGACCATGACCTCTGGCACTTTTGTTCTTTCTGAAGAGCAGCTGGTGGTGTTTTGTACTGAGGGCTCACTGGGAAGACATGGGATGTGTCTGTGTGTCCTGGTTCAGAGCAAATTTTGGAGAGACCCCCAAAGAGTCTCCTCTAGAAAAGCAGATTCAATTGGCCTCTCCCCCCTTCCTGTCCGGGAGAAAATGCCTCCTTGGAGAAAAGTGGAAAAAACCTGTTTATTAAACAATAAAACCTAAACAATATTAAACAATAGAACCCCTTGCTGCTCCAAAAGAGATGACAAACTGAGACAGTCCCTCCCTGGGTTGCAGCTCAGCTCACTCGGGCTCTGATCAGTCCCTCAGTGCTGGAAATGTCCAGGCCAGGCCCGGCCCGGTGGCCACAGGTGCAGCTGCCGGTGCTCCCCTGGGTGTTCATCCAGAGCAGGTTAAACAGGGCCAAAGAAAAGGGAAAAAACCCCACAGTCCAGGGAGCTTCTCTGCCTCAGCTAGCTAAACTAACTAAAAGCAAAGGAGAGCTCTGTCCCGCTGTCTGTCCATCCGCAGACAGCACAGTGCAGGAGCAGGAATGTGGAGGAGTGAGTGCAGTGTCTGAAAACAAACTGAGCTTCTTCTCTCCCCCCTTCACTCTCTGGTACAAGTCCTAAAGGTGCAAAACTTATTATTCATCATAAACAGGATGAGACTATTAGGGTTAAAAGCATCATATAGTCAGCCCAGGACACTGTGGGAATGCACAAACAAGTTCTGCAGGCATCTCTGTCTCTTGTGCTGTGTTCCAGAGTGTGTGTTTGTCAGATCCCAGATTGCAGATAAGAGTTAACAGATGAACAGCCAGCAGTTGCAGCCCTTTGCAGTGTGTGACTGGCCTCTTGTGCTCCCTCCCTGTGCCCAGGTTCCGGCAGTGCTGTGAGAAAGCCTACCTGATCCTGCGCAAGCACGGCAACCTACTTATTACCCTCTTTGCACTGATGCTGACTGCAGGGCTGCCAGAGCTCACCTCTGTCAAGGACATCCAGTATCTCAAGGTACAGTAAGAGCTACAGCTCAGCAGGACTCAGCATTTTTCCAGGATGTGATTTTTTTTGATTCTAAGATAAATACATTTTCATTGTTTTTCATTTCTGTGAAGATTTCCACACAGTCCTTGAAGTTTTCTTTTTCAGCTCTATAGGACAAGGCCTGTAGTCAGGCCTAGTGCTCAGAGAATGAGTTCAGGATCTGTGCATCTTAAATGCAGTCATCTCAGGGGTATTTTACATCTTGGCTCATGCACAAGCATAGAACTTGAAAGGTGAAAATAATTTGCTTCATTCTTTGTCAGTTTTATCTTTAAACCCAGGAAGATTTATTATTGAAACCCATTGATGTATTGCTCAATGAGTAGTAAGCAGAAAAAGTGTCAAAGGAGAGCAAAACACACTGTGGCTTGTGTTGAAAGGTGAAGGAGCCTTTCACTGTGCATTTTAAAATTCTTAACAGTCTTTGTTTCCCTGTTGCCTTAGGACTCCCTGGCCTTAGGGAAGAGTGAGGAAGAAGCACTAAAACAGTTCAAGCAAAAGTTTGATGAAGCTCTGCGGGAAAGTTGGACTACTAAAGTGAACTGGATGGCTCACACTGTCAGAAAGGATTACAGGTCCTAGGACATGCTAGCATTTGCACTAAGCTGAAGGTTACCTTGATAAGTGTTTGTAAAGGGTTTCTGTGGTATGGACCAACCAAACTTCAGGAAGCACTGGGACAATGCTCTCAGGCACAGGGTGGTTCTTGGGGAGCCCCACACAGGGCCAGCAGTTGGACTCTGATCCTGATGGGTCCCTTCCAGCTCAGCACATTCTGTGATTCTATGAAATGATCCAAACCAAGAAAGGAAACGACAGTGAGAACAAACGGACTGAAATAATTCCTGAGTCTTTTGCACTCTGCTTCTGAATGCTTGATTCCAAGACTGTGTCTACAGTTAGTGAACATCCTGGATAATCAGTTCCTGCTGACTTTGCATGCTGAGAGCTACTAGGCATTTTTAAAAATTCTTTGGTACTTCATGGAGGTGTAAATATTTGTTTTTATACGTTAGGGTAATGTGCTCTAACATATCCTCAGGAGGTTTGAAGACCTCTGGCAGAACTGTTCTTCATTTAAAGTTAGGACTTGAAGAGTAATTTTTTTTTTTAATATCCTAATCTGGCTAAAAAATGAGTGTATTGTGTATATTTTTCATATGACCTCTGCCCTACTGGCACAGATGCATTAATTCTACTGTAAATAGCAACCATGGTATCACTGTACTGCAGGGAGCTGCTTCGTGTCTGTGCTGCTGCTGAAGGAAGGGGGGGGGAGCCCTGACAGATGTGATGCAGCATCCAGATGTTCAGGGGTTGCACAGCTCTGTTCCTCTGACTTAACACACAAAAGAAGCCCTTCAGAAGGAGGAAGGTGAGGCCTATTCCAAACGTGCCTGAGAATCCCTCGTTGGTTACAGTCTCCCACTCAGCCTCTGGGACTTTGCCTTCAGCTCCCAGAGAGGCACAGTTTGGTTTGGTTCCAGCAGGAAGCTCCTTCCAGCCTTACACTGAAATTCCCATCTCAGATCAGTCCTACATTCCCTGTGAAATGTACTGACCTATGTAAGGGATGTTCTCATGAAATAAACAACACAAAGTGATTTTTAAAGCATGCATACCAAAAACCCCAGCTGGTTGGAGAAGCAAGAGTTGATGGGGAAAGATCATTCCACAGAACACCAATGCAGTCACTGATCTTCTCTCTCTATTTATTAAAAGCTTGCAGGAATGTTGCTTTACTGAGATATATATGTTGAAGATGGTTGCTGAAGAAACTGGATTTGTTTTAATTTATTTAGTGAGGTACCAGGCTTTTAGGTGCTTACATGGAGAGCAAATTTGTTATGTGCAATAGGGAACTGCTGGTTAAAAGATGTAACAAACTGTTCCTGGACATCAGCAAGAGAGGTTTAACTACTGCCTGTTCTCCAAGGAACACTGGTAGCTCTTGATTCTTGTGGACATTTGAAAGAGATTAAACATATATATTTACTTTTTGACTAAACAGTTGTTCTGCATAGAAATGTTGGATGATGTATGAATTTAATTAAAGTAGGTTTTACTTTGTTGAGAGTGTTTTGCTTTTGTTGTTTTGGGGTTTCTGTGTTTATTTTAAAGGTTAAGAATTTACCTGGAGTCAGTTCTGTGTAGGGCATTGATTCTCTTCTCCTCACCCTATGGGTTATCTCTCAGAAAAGACTTCTACTTCTAGAATATTGTAAAAGTAACAAGTGCTACGTGGGTTGGTTTTGTTGGGTTTAGGGCTGGTTTTTTTAATATACAGCATAGTAGCATTTCAAGTGTGCCATGTTCTTTTTTAAATTATTATTTCTACAGCAGATAGCAAGAAAGTTAAAAAGAAACTGCATTGCAGGTGACAGCTCTGAAAAAAGTAATGACATCTTCAGGTAATTCACAGCAGGTGACTGTGCATAAGGAGGGGTTCCTGGACACGTGGGAAGAGCACTTGAGCATCTCTGGCCTTGCTGAGGGAGACATCAGCTTTTCAGGACTGTGAGGTGAAGTTGGCAAGTGGCCCTTGGCTGCCTGGGGCTGGTGTGGACGGGCTCTGGCAGGAGGGAGCACAGTGGCATCTCCATTTCCTTTATTTCCTTGGCTCTGAGGGCAGCTGGGTCCCACCTCAGGCTCCCCTCTGTGCCTCAGGCTCCTCTCTGCTCCCCTCTGTTCCCCTCTGTGCCTCTGCAGGTGCAGGAGCCCCTTCCCTGCCTCCAGCACCACCAGGGCATTGCACTCAGTCCAGAGGGGATTTTGGATGCGACTTCTATGCAGGGTTATAAAAGTACCTGAGGTGGTGAGACAATCCCATTGCCTCTGTTCCTTGAGGAGTGTTTAGAGGTGATTAGGAAATGCTGCTTCTGCTCGGTGTTTGTGTTGGTTAATAGCCCTTCAATGGCTGTGTTGTGTTTGCTTGTCTTTACTTTCTCTGTGTCTTGGCAATTAATTAACAAGAATGGGAAAGGAAAGTAAGAGCCGAGTTAAACGGTCTATTTTTGTGTTTGGCAGCAAAGACAATGAAGTGTTTTCCTCCTGTGAATTATCTTCAAATAGCTGAGAAGAGATCCCATCCCACAGCAATGCTTCCCAGGCTGACCTCTCAGGGCTGAACCTGCAGGAAGCAGCATTTACCAGGTCACCAAGGCTGATTTTGTGATAGCTTCATGTTAAGTTGTGTGCAGAGTCCTGGTTTGCTGAATTGTATTAGTAAAAAGATCACCACTCTCCCTGGTTTTCATCATACTTGCTACAGCCTGTGGCATACAGACTTTCATTCAGAAAACAAACAAATAAATAAATGAACTGCTTTGTGAAAAGTCAAAGGAGACTTTGACACTGTTTGTCGTCCAAGACTGGATTTTGGCACATCAGTCCATTGATTGTTTCAGTACTTTCCTCACAATATCCAGCTCTAATACTAAATTGGTACATTAATTGGGGCTGATTTGGAACATATTGTTTTAAATCAGTTTCTGAATTCACAAGACATCGAATGGTTAGATTATAATAAGAGAATTTAAAGAGTTTGTGTTGAATCTTCAGTTCACGTGGTCTCGTGTTAATTACCTTTCTTTGTATATGTCCACTGAAAAAATGACTTTTCCTTCTCAAGGCCTTCATTGTATCTGGCAGAGGGGAAAGCTGCCTGGGCTGCTTTAAAAACCACAGCTGAAATTTGGTATATGCAGTGTATAAATGATCTTTATTTGTTCTGGTTTATTACTGATTGCATGATTACTTGATGGGTTTGCTTTCTATCTTGAATCTTTTATTTTGTGACAGACGGTGACAACTGCTGATTTCACACTCCTGCTTGTCCTGTCTTGGATTTCCAGGGAAGGAGCTCCCATGGATTTGCCCCTCAGCTGTGGAGCTGCTTCCTTTCCCTCTTGTGCTTGTATTGGTTGTTTTGGCAGTGGGATGTTGGTTATCAGTCACTCACGCTCCAGCAAATGCCTTGGACAGAGCCCATTCCTGTATTTCACATAAAAGAGTCCAATATTCCTCTTTAATCTCCCAGAGTTATTGAAATCAGATAATTAAATAGTAGAGGCTCCTAATAATTGGTATGTCAGGCTATATTGTAGCTTTATTCTGTAGGATGGTTTCAAGCCTACATCTTTTAAATGTGTAATCAGTATTTCTATTATTATTCTTTCACAATATAGTGTATTAGTGTAATTATGTGTCAGAGCCAGCTTTAAAATCTAAGCCTGAAATCCTCTGCTAAGATGTAATAATTTTAAAAATGACTTGTCTGGCATGACAGTCCAAGAGCTGAGGGAGCAGAGCTGTTCTGGGGCACAAGTGTCAGTAGGTGTTGCCATGTTGAGGGCTCAGTGCTCTGCTGCTGTTGGGCCTCACTGTTTGCACGGGGCTTTGGGGATTTTGGAGACAAAAAGGAGCTGCCTGTGGTGTGGCTGGTGAAATTCAGGCTAAACTCAAGGTGTGGTTCTGTTGGCTGACCTCAGTGGACACACATTAACCTGGGTGTGTGTCGCAGACATCTTTTATGAAAAATCCTTTCCTTAGGATTTTTCCTCCTGAGAAGCTGGGAGGTCTCAGGAACAAAATGTAAACAATGGTTATCTGCTGCTGTGGAATGCAACAGGTGCATCTGGGATTGGTCTCATGTGGTTGTTTCTAATTAATGGCCAATCACAGTCAGCTGGCTTGGGCTCTCTGAGCCACAAACCTTTGTTATTCATTCCATTCTCTTCTTAGCTTAGCTAGCCTTCTGAGATGAAACCTTCTATTCTTTTAGTATAGTTTTAATGTAATATATATCATAAAATAATAAATCAAGCCTTCTGAAATATGGAGTCAGATCCTTGTCTCTTCCTTCAGCATAAGACCCCCTGTGAACACTGTCACAGGTGTGCTAGGAGCAAACACAACACCAGGCAGATCTCTGCAGCAGGTTTGGGTAGCCAGTGCAGGCAAAGAGCAGTAATTCACCAGCTCTGAGAAATCAGGGACAAAACTGTTGGTGCTGCCTCAGTGTATAACAGAAATGTTGTAGTTGCTCTCCCCAAGCAGGACTGCATGCCTGATGGAGGAGAGGGAGGGGCTCCTGCCAGGAGCATTGTTCACCCTGCTGTTGGCAGTGTCCTTCAGCCAGCCCAGCACAGCAGCATCCATGGGCACAGGACAGAGCTGCTGTGCCCAGTGAGCTCAGTTTGCACACTGCTGCTGCTGCTCAGGTGCCTTTCCAGCCTCGTGACCCACATGAGGAGCTGCTGGTGTCCTTCAGCAAGCCACACAGAAAATCCTCCCAGGCAGATGCTGAGAGAGCTTCCCTCGTTCTCTCCCCTCTGGAACAGATGAAGGCTCAGTTCTGACCTATTTGAACTGATTTCACTGCATGGCACTGAAGGATTTAAAATAATGCTGTTGTGATGAGCTAGTCCTTCATCCTTTCAGTCTGTCACCTTGCTCTTCCTCAGGTGATTGTCTGGAGAAGTCTCCTCTGGATTGCTTGATTATGAGGAATGGGGTTGAATTTATATTTCTTAAAGTAATGGTATGGCTTACAAAGTAATGGTATGGCTTACAAAGTAATGGTATGGCTTACAAAGTAATGGCATGGCTCACTCTTGGGAGAGCTGTAAGGGGTCCCAGTTTAGGAATAGCAGTCCCAAAGAAATGGGAAAGGTTAATTCTGGTTTGCCAGGCCCTGGTTGGCTTTTGAAAATGACAATCAAGCACCATGGAAATGTGGGTTTGGAGGGATTAAGGCCCTTGTAGCACAAGGGTGTTGGTAAGATCTCATTTCTGGCTTTAGAAGTCTGTATTTGGGCAGGAAGTCTGGGCACTTGCTGGCAATGGGCAGAACCAGTGAAATCTGGGCAGAAAGGAGGAACCTGGCAGTGCTTCGTTCCAGTTTGTGAGTCCTGCCTAAGGCTTTCTCCTACATGGAATTCCTAATGGGAGCTTTCAGCAGCTCAGTCTGGTTTCTGAAATGATCTCTGTACTCTTGCATGAGGAGCATTGAGTGTCAGACATTCCACAAGGGAGCTGAGCACTGTTGTTCAAGATACTCTGGAGCACAGAATGTTGTAAATGTGCCTCTGAACTCCTCCTGCTGAAACCGTTTTCCTGGGGGGCTGGAAACAAAACACAAGAATAGATGTCATAGCCCAGCCCAAGTATTCCCTAGGGATAGGAAAAAAGTCTGGATTCTAGTCATTTTACCAAACAAAAAATGGAATAGCTCCAAAAGAGGAGTGGGAAGGACAGAAAGTCCTTTTCCCTATGGACTTGTTACTTTGGAATTTAGGAAAAGGAGAGATGAAATGAAGGTCCAAATGTCCCAGCCTCTGTTCTTCTGCTTGGCTAAATAAAAGAACTCTTAATGGCTGTGGGAGACTAAGTCTGTTTAGCCTGTTCCCTACCAAAGAGCAAGGAATTAATCCTGCATATAGATGGGAGGAAAAGGTGCATGCTGCTGGACTTGGGACCATCTGTTCCTGAGGCTCCTTACAACCCTCACCTCTGCTTGGGAATTCCACAGTGGTAAAGTCTTTGTACACCTGGAGTTTAATGCCACCCAGCCCTGCCCCAGAGCCTTGGCCTGGTGTCTGCAGCTGTTCTACGCTGTTTGAAGAACTGCTTAAAAATACAGGTCAGGCTTTAAGAGCTCAAAGAAGGCTTAAATACTTTGTGAGTTGTGATTGTTGTTGCTCCTTCCAAGGCAAGGTGCAGGATCACAAGTGAGATACCAAAAACCTGTGCAAGTTTGGAAATTCAAGGAGGGAGTTGGGATGTGAGCTGCAATCCTTGTGGCCAGGACAGCTTTTAGAAGCCCCTTTCCCCCATAAAGTTGCTTCTCAGAGGTAGTTAATTTAGAAATAAAACTTTTAATATTCCAGACCACAAATAACACTGAAGCAAACAAAGGCATTGCAAGTGGCTCTGCATGTATTCGTCACGTTTGCAGCCCAATGGGATAATCTTTGTTTCCTTGAGAGGAGAGTGAAGGCTCTAGAGAATATTTCTGAAACAATTCCCTATACTTAACAGCTGAGAAATGTTTAGGTTACAACTCTGTTTACTGGGTTTGTGCTGGTTATATGAGTGATGGGTACAGACTGAACTGCGGGGCGGCTGCACGGAGCCGTCATCCCAACGGATCCAGCTCTGAGTTTGGGATGTGCTCAGGGCTCCAGAGCTTCCATGCTGGGATCTGTCAGAACTCAGAGCATCCCTCTGGGTGTCCAGAGTTGCTGGGACCCTGCCAGGGGGCTCAGAGACCCTGGCACACAGCCCAGAACACCTGAGGATTTGATTATGACCTGTGGAGCAAATTACCAGCTTTGTATGAGGACCTGAAAGCCACAGAAGTTTAAGTAATGTAATAATAAAATTATCACAGGATGAAAAGGTAGATTTTGGGATTTTAGAATGGGGGATTTGGGGACAAGATGGAGGAACTTGGGTGTGTCCAGTCCTTCTTCTTCTCTATCTCCATCTTCTGCTGTGATGGTGGCACTTTGGGATTGGTTTAGAGTAGAAGCTCACTGTCTAATATAGGTGATAGGGATTGGAAAGTAATTGCAAACATGTTATTTGTAGTTTGTAGCATAAAGAGATAACACCGCCCCAGGGGCAGGCAGAGTGCCTCTGTCTGTCCTGCTGAGTGGACCTCAGCTGGGCAGGAGAAAAATTTTATAGATAAGATACAATAAACAACTTTAAGAACGAAAACTGAAGAACTCCAGCTCGTTCTTCGGACACGCGGGCCGAAACAGAGACTTTTCACACATCTTGGGGCTGCAATTAACAACAAAACTCCCGAGAGGGGTCTGTCATCCCGATGGGTTTGGGATGCTCTCAGGGCCCCAGAGCCTCCATCTCGGGATCAATCATCCCGATGGATCCAGCGCTGGGTTTGGGATGCCCTCAGGGCCCCGGAGCCTCCATGCCCATCATCCTGATGGATCCAGCGCTGGGTTTGGGATGCCCTCAGGGCCCCGGAGCCTCCATCCTGGGATCAATCATCCCGATGGATCCAGCGCTGGGTTTGGATGCTCTCAGGGCCCTGGAGCCTCCATGCCCATCATCCCGATGGATCCAGCGCTGGGTTTGGATGCCCTCAGGGCCCCGGAGCCTCCATCCTGGGATCAATCATCCCGATGGATCCAGCGCTGGGTTTGGATGCCCTCAGGGCCCCGGAGCCTCCATGCCGCTCAGCAGGGCAGGGCAGCGCTGTCGTAGTGGTCCAGCAGGCTGTGTGCGATGAAGGCGCGCTGCGAGTGCAGGGTGCCGCAGGGCCGGCAGAGCAGGATCTCGCAGCTCGGGCACATCCTCCCCGAGCGCCGCGGGGCCCCGAGCTGCGGCAGCGGGCACGGCTCCTCCTGCGGCTGCCGGCAGCCCCTCCTGGGCCCGCACCGCCGCGGCTCCTCCGCCAGCGGGCTCCGTCCCTGCGGGCTGCAAGGACACACACACAGGTGACACTCAGCCCGTTGCATGGATTCGGGCAGCAGAAGCATTAATGAGTTCAGAAATTGTTAGATTTATCAACCCTTCCAGAGGGTATACCTGTGACACCCTATGAGTGGGTGCCGTGTGTGGCCACCTGGGATGGACAGCAAAAAGGAGAGTCTGGCTCTGGTGCTGTGGTGGCAGTGACAAGCTGTTAGTTTTAGAGCACAGAATTATTGAAGGACTATGAACAAGAATTATGAATGATTATGAACAGAATTATTGAATGATTGTGGACAAAACCATAAAAGAGTGGCATCCACTACAGGTAGGAGCTGATGCCTACCTGTACTCCTAACAGGGTAGGAGCTTCAACGTGCAACTCTTCTGTGCATGACTGTGGCATGAGCCTCATGTGTTTGCATGAAGACAAACTCCACAGAGCTCTGTGTCTGACCCCACACTGCCCTACAGCATCACAAAGGTTCTTGTCCCACTTGCGTGCACCAGCAATGCACATATGTCGCAAACATCCTTTCACTAAAAATCCTTTCTTTAGGATTTTCCCTTCTGGGAAGCTGATGCCCCAGAAAAAGAATGTAAGCAATTGTTATCTGCTGCCGTGGAATGCAACAGGTGCATCTGTGATTGGGCCATCTTGGATGTTTACAATTAATTAATGGCCAATCAAGGACTGAGCTCTCTCTGGGACAGAGTCGGAGAGAGCTCCTTTGATATCATTCTTTCTTTTCTATTCTTAGCTTAGCCAGCCTTCTGAGGAACTTTTCCTTCTATTTCTTTTTAGTATAGTTATAATGTAGTATATATATCATAAAACAATAAATCAAGCCTTCTGATCATAGAATCAACATTCTGGTCTCTTCCCTCACCTGCAAACCCTTGTGACCACGGTCACACACACCAATGTGGCCAGTAAAGCCAGCACTGGCCTTGGCCAGAGAGGGAAGAGCTGAAAGGAAAGCTCTCCTGATGAAATTATTCGCCCTTCTGTTCTACCTACACAGTCCCTGGCAGAGCCCATGAATCAGGGCTGCCTGCAGAGATGGTCTGGTTTGGCTGCACCGCTGTGAAAGCTCTGTAAGCCCTGATGGCTGGAATGCATTTCAAGCCCACTGCCATGCAGTGTGTCTGCAGGAGCAGCTCCAGTAAAGTCTGAAGGCTGACTCTCTCTCACTAACATGGGAGTATACCATAGGAGCTTACTAGATTACTCCTCACTTTTAATTTTTTTTTTCTTTTATCTCAAATTGGGGAAAATCCATATTTATCATAAGGATGAATGTTCAGAAAACAAGCTTTTACTGTTTCAATTATATTTGTCCAGCCTCCTGAATGTGCTCTTCAGTGAAATTATGAACAGCAGACAACATTTCACAGCAGTAATTCACTTCTTGGATGTTTGGCTATGTTTCTAGCCCAGTTCCTCAGCAGAAAAATCCCAAAACCAAGCCCTTGGTATTCATTGTGCTGCAATTAGATCAGAGGGAAAAATCTGGCTCTCAGGTTCATTTCTTGCTAGTGTATTTTAATCTTCTGTGGAGCCTGCAACCAGCTGCTGTGGCTTTCAAGGCTAATGCAGTTAGCTGAGTAATTGTGGAGACTTGCGTGCACTTCCTGCTAAGACGGTAATTTCAGGATAATTACCAAAGACAGACTCCTTTTAGGAGATCTGTGGGGAAAACAGCTCTTGGATGAGAAAAGACACTTTTTGGAAACCCCTCCTTGATCTTAGCATACACTCAGTATACTTCATGTTAAGGAAGAAAAATACCAGGGAGAAAGAACCAAGAAAAGAATTTCAAATCCCTTTAGAATGATTATGATAACTCAAAACCAATACATTCACAAAGCAGTAAGCTCTAAGTAATTTTTGCTTTGCTTACTTTGGTTAAAAAAATGAATTGTTATTATTTGTTTGTCTTTCTGTTTAATTTCCCTTTTTCTCCTTTTAACTGGAAAGAGTAAGTATAAAGGCACTATTGCAGCAACACAGGCATTAATTATGAATTTTCAGATATTTAGTATCATTAACTTTGTTGAACAGTGATTTTTGCTGCTGCCCATGCATTGACATATCCCATTGCACCCCGGAGTTACCGCTCTGGTGGAACAACATAATTTTTAATTTTTTTTTTAAAGTTACTGCTGGAAACAGTGGGGTTGCCCCAGTGCTAGTGCTGGTGTGTCTACCTGGAGAAACAGAGACGCTGCCCCTGCTAATCTCCTGCTTGATACATAGGGAAATGGATATTAGACAAACACACTGACACACAAGACTTGGAGAAGTTAATTTCATCTCCAGTGCTGCCAGAGACTTAACAGTTTCTAGCTCAAGTTGTTCAATTAGCCTCTGTTTCCTTGCTTGTGAAATGGTTAATCCAATGGAGGTGACAAGGTGTCTGTGGCTCTTCCAAAGCTGCTCTGGAAATGCTCTCAAAATTTCTTGTTTGAAAATGTATGCAAAATATAATCTTGGATGTACTTACAATTTATTTTTGGGAGACCCAGAGAAGAGGCTCAGTCGAGAAAATCTCTTCTTGAAGAGCCGCTCTCGCTTTTTCCGGCCGTGCTTCCCCTCTCCTGCGCTTTCTTCTGTCAGTTCCTTCTTTCCTTTGTGCCAGCTCGTTTTATCTGTCATACCAGCAGCACCTGGAAGCAGAAGTCTGAGTGTGAAAACCTCTGCTTTGCTGGGTTGTACCTGGTGAAGTCTGGATCTGCTGCTCTGCAGACCTGAGAGGGTCCGGGGCACGCAGGAGCTCAGTGGAGATCACTGCTGCTTTCTATCAGATGGAGCAAATACCTGCTCTGAAAAATCCTGCAGGCACCAAATGACTCTGGATAGCCTTGCTCTGTTCCAGATAATTATGGAAAGTAGGCTTGGACATTAAATAGACATTAAATAGAATGAATATTTCCCTCTGCATGCTCTCTTTGGTGACTGAGGAGTTCCTTACACTGAGAGCAGAGGCGGGTCGAAGAGCAGGAGCTCTGTGCAGGGACCAGGAGCAGTGAAACAAATGGGAGATGGAACAAACGCTGCCAGGCAAAAAACAGACCCCTGGAAAGATGAAGAACCAACTGGGGACTTTAGTTAAGGCTTGGAAATTGTTTCCTTTTTCTTTTGATAAAGCAGTTGATTAGCCCGCATTTCCGCGTTGCGATGCTTTGTCTCCAAGAATTATCCCTTTGGCCTCTCTGATCGAATTAGTGCCTCTGCTCCACATTTCATATTTGGTAATTGCATTAACTTTTGGTTGCTTGGCTTGGAGGGTCATGCTCCCCCCCCCTCTGTCTGCTGTCTTGTTCCTGCCTGCTACAAGTATTTCCCACAAATCTTCTAAATCAAACTACACAAAGCTCGTAGGCTTAAAAACAAAATTGGCAACCATATTTAACTTTTCTTCTTTTACTCTTCTTCTCCTTCTTCCTCAGCCCCTCACAGATTTTTAAGCAGAGTTCCCTGTACCCACTTTTTACCATAGGAACACACACAGGCAGGAGGGACTGAGCCTCACTGTGCAAATGCTTGGCAGGATCACAGCTGCAAAGTTTTCAAAATTATCCATTAACGCACATTAACAAGGAATGTAAATCCCTTGAAGGAGCACAGAGCATCACACCTTGCTACTCAGGCTTGGTAATGAGCCACCCAGGGTTTTAACAGAGCCCAGGTAAGCTGGACCTGGATCTCTCAGAGAAATGGCAGAAAAGACAATTTATGAGAGAAATTACAAAGGCTTCACTGACCTGTAAAAGGAAATCATAACTACAGCACTAATTTGCTGTGAAGGAATGAATAGAAGTTGTGAGTGAAAGAAAATTACGCACCCCACGAATTTGTCACAAATTAAAACCTCAACCCCACAGACTTGAGGTTTTAATTTGTGACAAAATGATCTGCAAATGCAAGGCCCATTGTAGGCAAGCAGTGGTGCTGAGGTGAAGCTCTGCAGAACAGAGCACCTGTAATAAAGGCACAGCTGGGCAGGCACCATCATTACTGCTGAGAGGTGAGCTGCAAGGGCTGGGTCATTCACTGCCAATTCCACTTTGCCAAAAAGTCAAGAGAAGAAAACAAGCCAATTAAAATAAACATGTAGAACTTGGTGACAAATGATTGAGGATACTTAGAACAGATATTTTCTTAATCCTTTCAGGCAATAGTTTCTGAAAAATTTTACTTTGCACATGTATAGTGTTTCATTTTTCTTTTAAAGATGAATTTGTCGGACTGTGCTGAGTTTCCAGTGTCATAGTTTTGATGATTTAGGGGGAATTCCTCCTACATTTTGTTTAAGTGCATTGCCAGATCAGAAGATGTGAAAATGCAGCATTTGAATAATTGATTTATTTGCCTTGCTTTTCTTCTCTGCTTAAATCTTGTGAAACTTAATTACCATTGCTTTCTTTAAACCAATTAACTGCTCTCACCTTTCTTATTTGGCACTAATGGTGTTTTGTTTTGTGAGCCAAAGTAACCAGGACCAGTGTTACTGTGGCTGGCCCTGAGATTTATTTTATTTTATCCACAAACCTATGGATTACATGATGACTCCTCTGAGTGGGGATCCTGCTTGCAGATCTGGGAGCAAATACGTTTCCCTCAGGTGAAGATCACATAACAGCAGCACAGAACGTTTTTGGGAGCCTCAGTGTTCCATCTCCAGGCTGTCCCTGGATAGTTAGCAGCAAGCTCTGGTACCTGCAGGGCTCCAGATGCAGAATTGATTTCCCCTGCTGATGGTTGTAGGTGAATTTCACTCTGGAACACACTCAGCAGTGTGTTGGTGGCTCTGAAACTGCCCTCATAGGCAAAATTATGCTTCAGAACAAAATACCAATTATGGATGGGGTAAAACCCCAGCAGTTTGCAAAGCAAACTGGTTTTACATACCCAGCAGGGGCAGGCTGAAGATGCTGGAAGTTATTTTCCATAAATGGAGCATTTCCACAGCCATCCCTCCAGCTGCCCCAGCCCTGATCCTGCTGTTACCAAACAGAATAAGGGGAAAATCTTTGTGGCAGTGCAAACAGACAGAGCAAAGGATGCCAGACAGGAAAGGAGCTCTGGAGAGAGGAAAGTACCTGAAGAGCAGCTGGGGGATAATTTCTGATTCAGTTCTGTGACTTCAATGGAATTCTAGCTGTTTGAACTCATTCTGGTGGTATTGGTTTGCCGCCACAGGGTGTCTCTGCATCTCTTCCAACACCAGAGGCTTTGGTGGCCTTTAGTGGCATTCTGCAAGCTCCAGGGAACGTGGGGCTAAAGGAAATGTCCCCCAGGTCAGATGGGGATTTTCCTCAGCATCATGAGCCTTCTTGGATCGGAATGGTGATGCCTTCATTAGCTGGTAGGAAATTCTATTTTTAGCAGTTGCAGTGCAATGATGTTGTTTAATTTGGTTTAGAGAACTCTGTGGTGCTGCTCTGGAGGAAGCCATGGCCAGATGAAGTGGGGCACTGTGAGCCTCAGCTGATTCTGCACTGTGCTCACAAGGGCTGGGGTGTTTTCCCTCTAGTGGAACACTTCTGCTAATTTCTGATTTCTCATTTTCCTGATTGCCATTTCACCTTTATGCTTGTGTGCATATTTTCTGTTCCCCCTCAATCAGGAAAAATCTGCCATGGGGCCAGCACAAACACTGTGCCATTTGCTCTGGATAGTTTGTGTAATAAAGCATTTCAATGGGTTGGGTTTGGACTCTTCCAGGTTTTTGGTTTTGGGTTTCTTGGGGTTTTTTTTTTTTTTTTGTTTTTTTTTTTTTTTTTGTTTTTTTTTTTTTGTTTTTTTTTTGTTTGGTTGGGGATTTTTTGTGTTTTTTTTTTTGTTTTGGTTTGGTTTTTTTTGTTTGTTTGTTTTTTGTTTTTTGTTTTTTTTAGACTTGTGAGCTTTGTTCTGGCACCAGCACTTGTTCCACCCTGCATGTAATAATGACTGGAAGTGAGAGCACAGGAAGGGCAGGAAGGTCTCTCTGTCCCAGAAGCTCCTGGCCTCACAGGCCAGCCATGACTTGTCCCTTTCTCAATATCCAGGTGTGGCTTGGGTTTGAAGATGAGGGTGAGGATGTCCCTGGTAGCAGGAGGTGTTTGGTGTCAGCCTGAGTGTGGGTGCTGCTGTGGCACCACACAAATAATATAAATATATCATATAAACAATCATATATATCATGTATGATACAAATGTATCTTTGTCTAGGATATCTGAACAGTAAACTCTGCTTGGGAGGGTACAGTTATGGAGGAATTCCAGATGAGCTAAGTAATTAATCTGTGGGTAGATGGAGCTTGAAGGTAGTTGGGAATTTCCTGATTGTCATCAGGGTGTGCCAAATGGTTGAAACTCCATCTTTACATAGAGAAAATACAGTTTGAAGTGTTTTCTGCTTCCATCAGGAAAAGTTTCTATGGCCAGGCTCTCATGAGTGTGATGCGTGAGCAAAAAACCTGAGGCTGGAAGTGCTGCCCAAAGTGACATTTATTCATTCATGCAGATAATTGGCTCCAGCACAGGAGACAGAATGCAGTGGCAGGGGGTATGAGGAGTGTCTAATTCAGTGAGTAAACTCTCAGGCAGCAGAGGAGAAGGGAGAGGGGCTCCTGTGACTGTCACTGAGAGTTCCCTATTTCCCCAAGGAGCTGGATCCCTTCAGAGCCGACAGCCCATGGCTCACATCTGAGTCAGGCTCCGGTGACACCTGAGCCTGCATTTGGCAATAGCTGAGTGTCCTGATGGGTGATGTCACATTCCCTGGCCACATTCTGCATGGAAATACCCAGCTGGTCGATAACAAGCTGAGAAATGGGGCTTGATGCCTTGCTCACCCCCAGTAGCTGTGCTGCCTTTGCCTATTGCTTTGAGGAACAAATCACCTATTCTTAGATTTCCACATCAGAAAACACAGATTGGATCTGATGACACTGTTGGCCTTTATTCCCAACAGGCACCCCAAGATTTGAGGTCCAGGCACTTAGCAAAGCTGCTTGCCCTGGTTTGAATGGCCAGTGCTGGTTCCACTGACAGCCACAGAAAATCAGTGAAGGCAGCAACAGGTGAAGCATCTTTTTATAGGTGAATCATTGGGGCAGCAGTGTTAAATGCCACTGCTTGAAAAGCCATGCTGACTTTGTTATTCCTTCCCCTGTGTTTAGAGCACGTGAAGGCCTTGGTTTGCCTGTGCTGTTTCAGAGTTTCAGTTCTGCCCAGGGCAATGGGCACGCCCGGGAGGTGCTGGCGCTCATGGAGGGTGAGGCTGCATGGACAGAGGGTGGGAGCACGGGCTGTGCTTCCTCTGAGACACAACCTTTCCACAATCAGAGCCTGACCTGGTAGCCTATCTGTCTCTGGACTCGCTCTGTGGATGAAAGGACACGCACGGCAGCGTGGGATGGAGCGGCAGCACCTTCCGTCATCCTTCTCCTTTTCAAGGATGTTTCCTTCTGGCGAGAAAGAGGGTGGTTAGACAGGCACCCAGCGGTGTCCGTCTGTCCCCCAGGCTGAGCGAGCCCATCCCGGTGCCACACCCGGCGCTGTCCCCGGGCAGGAGGAGGGTGTGGAGGGGCGCTGCGAGCCTCGCCCCGCTGCCGGGCTGTGATGCGAGGCGCAGGCATGCTCAGTAGCCGGTGCCTACCCCTCCTCTCCCAACAACACCGCCTGCAACAGTAGGAGCCGGCTGGCAGCAGGCGCGGAGCCGAAAGCCATCTTTGCTGGAGAGGGAGCAGCGCTGCCCGCAGCCCCCGCTCGCCATGTGAGTAGCGGGCACAAGGCTGGCACCGCACCGGGGATGGACACGGCCGGGGGTGGGCACGGGGCAAGGATGGACAGGGCTCGGGGATGGACATATGGCAAGGATGGACACGGGTCGGGGGTGGACAAGGATCAGGGATGGACACATGGCAGGGATGGACACAGGTCGGGGGTGGGCAAGGATCAGGGATGGATACAGGTCGGGTGTGGACACATGGCAAGGATGGAGACGGCCAGGGATGGACAAGGACCGGGGATGGACACATGGCAAGGATGGACGTGGGTCGGGGGTGAACAGGGGCTGGGCGGGGATGAACAAGGACCGGGGATGGACACACGGCAGTGATGGCCACGGCCGGGGCTGGACACATGGCAAGGATGGACATGGCCGGGGATGGAAAAGGACCGGGGATGGACACACGGTAACGATGGCCACGGCCGGGGCTGGGGCGCTGCCAGGGCGGGGGCTCGGCAGGTGCCGCGCTCGGAGCTGCGGCAGCACCGCCCGTCGGAGCCGCTGCTGCACCTGAGAGCACGGATGGGCTCTCCCCGTGTCTGTCCAGCAGCCCAGGGGTTACTGGCACGTTTCTGGTCGGATTCATGCTGAGAAGGGAAGGCTGGGCCAAGATCCTCAACAGGTTCGAGCCAGGGTGGTTCGATAGCATGAGTCACCGGCGCGGCTGCTCCCGGCACACGGGTCCCGTTTGCTGTCCGTGTTTAATGAAACGCTCTCTGGCAGACGGGAGCTGTCTGATCAGGCCAGCCTCACCTCCTCCAGTGCCTATGGCTTCCTGTCAGCAGTGCTTGGTGGTAATCTGTTCCTTCTTGCTCCCATCTCTCCAAATTCCTGCTCCAAGTTTTCACATGGAGCATTAATGGCAGCGTCAGCGTTCTCTGCTAGGCAGCGATGAAACCCCCAAAGTCCATTCTGAAATCAGAAGTGTGCTGAGGTAAAGAGGAATTGATCAGACCCCTGTTCATTCACAAAAGGGTTCAGGCAGCTGAACGCATCATTTTACTATTGCCTCAATTCATTTCTCATTGCCAGTGACCCTGAGGGAGAGCCCAGGAGGATGTCTCACACAAACAGTCATTTGTGCTGGTACTGGGTGATCCTGCAAGGGCTGGAGCTGGGGTGATTCAGAGAACATGAGGAGTGCAGGGAATCTGTGATTAAATTGCTTTAAAAATATTTCTAATAACCAACTGTTCTTCAGGAGGCATTTTCAAAATAGAGCCTGCAGACACATATTCTGAAATGTTAGCTTTTGTCTTTAATGCTGCTTCCTATATAATATCTCAGACAAGAAGCTTTTGTCCATGTTGTCCAAAACATTTCTAAAGCAAGGAACCATTTGGAATTCAAAAAACCACTTTCTAATAGAAGATTCCTTCTGCAAACCCCCAAGCCTGTCAGTTGAAGCCAGTTCATTGTAGGCTCCTGTTGCCTGGCTGTGTTTCTGTTGAGCCAGATGATGACATCAAACACTTTTATTTGTACGTGAGCTGTTCTTCAATGATTAATATATGAGTTTGCTGCTGCAGTTTTGTACAATCTGAGCTGCTCTGACACTAAGCAATAATCAGATGATGTTTAACATAACCTGTGTGTGTTTCAGTCTTGGTGTATGTAGGTTTTTCATGAGAGGATTTGTATATTAAGTAGAAAGGGTGGTACTGATATAACTGTGGCAGTGCTGGGCTCCTCCTGGGCTGTCCAGACCTGCCCTGGCACTCAGGCTGCTCTGGCTGGGATAAAGATCTCCTGCCCTGGGCCAGGTGCCAGCCCCACCCAGCCCTGTGCTGTCCCCTGCAGCAGGGTTTGCTCAGGAAGGTACAGGGCTGTGCTGAGCTATTCCCAGTTTCCAGCTCAGGAAAAGGTCTCCAGCTTGGGGAGTGACTGAGCCTCGGGGGAGTTCTCTGTATTTCATGTTTGTTTGTGTTTCATTTCTCCTGGTGGGCTTTGTGCTCTCTGTAAGGTGGCAGGTGCTCAGTTTGTGGTGTTTGGGGTGAGGAGCTCTGCAGAGTGTGGCAGCAGCTCCCTGTTGGTTTGGAGCTGACACGGAGCAGGCTCTGCCTGATCTCACTCTCATTTTGGAACCCAGAGAACAGCATTCCTTATTCGCTCTGTTTTCTGTGGCCCGTGGCTGTGTGTCAGCCCAGCAGAGCTGCCTAATCCACATCAGGTGGGGATCTGTGCCTGTGGCCTCTCTCAGTGAGCACAGCCCAGGGCAGGTGGGATCCACCCAGGTAACAGAACTTCCACCTTTGTGCAGGCAGAGCAGGGGGAGCTGCAACATCAATGAAATGAAATGAAAGGAGAAGGACGTAAAAAGTGTTTAAAGCAAGAACAGGGAGAGGTCAGACCTGCCAGGAGAGCTGGGAAAGTTGTTCCAGGTCTGAGGAAGAGCACACAAACTCATTTGGAGATGTGAGAAGCAGTGAAGGACAAAATGGTGCCCAGAGCTGAGGTGCTCCTGGGCTTTGTTCCTGGCTGGAAAATAGGCCAAGAGCAGCAGGTGAAGGGGTGGCTTTGTCTCCTTTACAATGGCCACAGAAAAATGCCCATCACTTGTTTTTAAAAGTTTAATAGTAATGAAATGGTTATAAAAATAGTAATACAATTAGTGTAATAATAATTTGGACAATTTGAATTAGGACAATATGAGACAATAGAAACAAAGAGTTATGGACAGTCCAGGTACCTTTTCTGGGCAAAATAAGACCGAGAGGGGACCCACATTAACAGAGGATTAACCCTTAAAAACAACAGCCTGTTGCATATTCATACACCTCATACATGATGCATAAATCCCATTCAAACACAGGATTCTGTCTGGTCAGCGTCAGCTTCTTCCT
Organism: Ammospiza caudacuta; assembly: GCF_027887145.1. Taxonomy (NCBI): domain Eukaryota; kingdom Metazoa; phylum Chordata; class Aves; order Passeriformes; family Passerellidae; genus Ammospiza; species Ammospiza caudacuta. The sequence continues at coordinate 5,036,496 of NC_080603.1, read as the reverse complement.
CTGAATCCTGACAGTGCCTTTGAGGTAGGAAGAAGTTCATTTCTTCTGATAATGGAGCAATAAATTATTTTTCTCTGAAAGATTCAGGTGTCCTGTGGCTGCTATCTCACTGTGAGTCCTTTCTTTAAAAAAAAGTCTTACATAGCATAGTTCCTATTTTAACATTTTTTATAACCTAAAACTATATTTAACACACTACTTAAGAGAATTACTACAGCATAACTTTCTAACACAACACATACAATATTCATTTTAATATTTGCAAAAAGCCAATCATAAAACGCATGCATTTTTCACACAGCTCAATGGGCAGTCCCATACAATAGCAGCTGCAGGCAAGGTGTCACCTGCTGCTCAGGCAGGCCAGTGGCTGCAGGGAGCCTCTGGCTGCCTTGGTGCAGCACCACAGCTCCATGGCAGGGACACCTCCTGTGAGACAGCAAAAGCACCTGGGGCAAAGTCCTGCCTCATTCCCCAGGCAGCAGTTAGAGCTTCTTAAAAAAATTATTCTTGTGCTTGTTTTGGAGCAGCAAGGAGGGCATGGGTGGGATTAAAATGGTTCCAGCAGCAGAGTGAGTCTATTCTGGTTGGGTGTCTGTTCAGTTTCTCTGAGAAGAATGTCATGGCTGTTGTCTCCTGTTGTTTGTGGAGTAGTACTTAGCCCTGCTTTTGTGGGCATAATTTTATAAAACTTGTCAAAACCTCCCTGCCCTTTCCTTGTACCAATCAGCAGAGACAAACAATTCAGTATAATCCTCTTCACAGCCCTGATGCACTGCTTGCAGGGAGTTCAGTGCCTTCCAGGAGTGCATTCAGCCAGGGCATGTCCTGGGAAGGTCCAGCACGCAGGAAAGGGAGGGATACACATCCAGAGGGGTTCCACACTGTGTCTGTGCTCCCTCAGAAATGTGCTCCACAAGGGTTCTGCAGATCCAGGCTGCAGGGAGATGGGATTGCCCTGGAGCTCTCAGGGTTTCACACCTGGTGCCAGTGCTCAGGCCCAGCCAGGCAAGGCCAGCAGTGACATTTGCTGCCATTCTGTCCCCTCCTGCAGGTGATGGCTTCAGGCTGGCTCACACTGCCATGGCTGAGGAGCTGCTCCTCGCATCCAGGGCATGTAATGGAGCTTGTGGTGAAAATAACCAGGCTGTGCTCAGAGCTGTGTGCATGGGAAAAGGATGCTGAGGAGTGGGAAGAGCCCAATTTTCAGCACAGCTCTGTGCTGACCCCTGTGCTGGTTCTGAGGCTCACAGCTCTCAGTAAGAGCCTTTAAGGAGTAGGAGCTGCTGTTTAATCTGCTGCCTGGAGACATCACCAGGGGGATTCAGGTGTTTTATTCACTGTTGGCTTCCCCTGACTTGCTCTCCCGTGGCACCATGCAGACAGATCATCTTCATGTGTTGCAATAGAAATAAATGCTGCCAGCTCACAAGATGTGCTGTTCCTCATACACTCACCTTGCCCTTGGAAGTGAGGGTGGCCCAAGTAGGTCATAAATTGTGACAGCGTTCACAGGGGTTCTTGGATGAGGGAAAAGACGAGAATGTTGACTCCATGTTTCAGAAGGCTTGATTTATTATTTTATGATATATATTACATTAAAACTATACTGAAAGAATAGAAGAAAGGATTTCATCAGAAGGCTAGCTAAGAATAGAAAAAGAAGGAATGATAACAAAGGCTTGTGTCTGAGACAGACAGTCCAAGCCAGCTGACTGTGATTGGCCATTAATTAGAAACAACCACATGAGACCAATCCCAGATGCACCTGTTGCATTCCACAGCAGCAGATAACCATTGTTTACATTTTGTTCCTGAGGCTTTTCAGCTTCTCAGGAGGAAAAATCCTAAGGAAAGGATTTTCCATAAAAGATGTCTGTGACAATAAATCTTTTGGATATTTGGGTGATAAGTGTTTGGAAGTGTAGAGATCAAACTGTGTGGTGTCTTGAGGGCCTCAGCCAAGGAAGTAATCTCAGGAAGGGAAGGATATGTGACAAGTGCAGGCAAAGATTGTGTCCTAATAAACATTCTTGCAAAGTGGCTAATATGAAATAGATGAAACCCAAATCCATGTAGTTTGGAGATCCCTTTCCTTGTGACTTAGCTCTCCTTTGTTGTGCTGTGCATCCCCACAGCTTGTTCCCCTTGACTCCCAGCATTTCTCACAGATAGCTCCAGCTGTGGAGTGACTCACAGGACACTGAGAGTGGCTGCAGCAGCAGATGAATTGGTCTGGCAGAGGAACACTTCTCCTTCTTCAGGAACTATTTCCATAATTAATGTCTTCCTGCAGAATCAGTGATCAGGCTGAGCCACATTTGTGTGCAGGTGTGTGGAGAATGTTCCTGGGTGGGGAATGAGCAGGCAGGGCTGAGGGGAGGAATGGGCTCCATGTTCTCCCTCTCCTTGACTGCCACTGGGCTTTCTAGCGAGTAGGAAGAAGGATGGAAGGCAGGAAAAAAAGAGGTGTTGGGATCTTTAGCTGCTCAGAGTGACCCCAAGAAGAATTCCAAAGTCTCTTTTCCCAGCTTGGCACTTGAAGAAGGAGTCAGGGCTCTTCATTTCTCGGTCTCAAGGTTGTTTATTGTTCCTTATCTATAAAATTCTTTCTCCTGCCCTGCTGAGGTCCGTCCAGCAGGACAGTTCCAGGCACTCTGCCTGCCCCCAGGGCAGTGTTATGTCTTTATACTAAAAACTACGTGTACAATGTTTACAATTACTTTCCAATACCTATCACCTGTGTTAGACAGTGAGGTGCTACTCTAAACCAATCTGTCAGTGCCACCATCACAGCAGAAGATGGAGGCCAAGAAGAAGAAGAAGGAGAAAGGCTGGGCACACCCAGTTCCCTCCATCTTGCCTCCTGACCCCCCATACCAAAATCCCAAAATCTACTTTTCCACCCCGTGATAACTTCACTATTATTCTACCTAAACTGTTGTGGCTTGCGGATTTTCATACAAGGTTGGTAATTTGATCCACGGGTCATAATCAAACCCACAGGTGTTTTGGGCTGTGTGCCAGGGTCTCTGAGCCCCCTGGCAGGGTCCTGGCCATCCTGGACAACCAGAGGGATGCTCTGGGTCCTGATAAAGAGGGAGCTACCAGTCCAACACAGCATCAGCTCTGTGCATTCGAGTCATTGATCAGCAGACAGGGAAATCAGAGGTACTGAGCTCCACTTGCTCCTCTGGCAGTCTGTGTGTGCAGAGCCCCTGGAGCTGCTCCCTGCCAGCCAAACCTGCCCAGCCCCAGGCACCAGTGGGTTCAGCCTGACCAAACTGTTTGTTTGAAGCGGTTCCAGCTCAGAGGGAGAATATTGCCTCTCCTACGTCACTGAGCACTCTCTGCTGTCATTATTCATGGCCATTACCTGCAATTAACCGGCCTGGGTTTCTGGAATGATGCAATTCCTTTTCCCTGCCTGTGGCTGAGCACTCCAAACCCTTTTGCATTATTCACTGCAGAAGCATCAAGTGATTGCGAGGTGGGGTTTTTGTAACTGCTCAGCTATGACAACCTCATGTTTTTTCAGTGTAAATTAGTGAGTAACTCATTGAAATAGAGCTGTCTGTACCTTTGCAAGTGTTTTGTTGGTTGCAGTTATATTGCTGCTTCTGTACTAGGTGATATATTTAGATTGGAGGTTTCTGATCAAATAATCTGAATTACATGATCTAGTTCCTTGATCTTTTTGGATGAAACTATTTAATAAGTAAAATAAAAGTATTTATATTTCAGAATAAATGAGAGAAAAATTTAATTTATCTGTGTTTTAACTTACACCTGGACTCAGCACCACAGCATCAAAAGACAACTCTTCTGGAAAGCAGAGATTCTCCTATGATCACCTTTTAGGAGATAAACCCCATAACATTTCAGGGGGTGTGTTTTGTTTAGTTTGGGGTTTTTGGTTGGTTTTTTTGGGGTTGGTTTTTTTTGTTGTTTTTTTTTTTTTTTATTATTTTTTTGTCTTTGGGGGTTTTGGTTTTTTTTTTTTGTTTGTTTGTTTGTTTTGGGGGTTTTTGTTAGTTTGTTTTTTGTTTGTTTTTTTAAAAGTACATTCTCCTCTTTCTCATCTCTCTCACTGCATTGCAGTGAGAACCAGTAGATGGATGGTCATGGTTCCCGAAATGTGGGCACTGCACGTTTGGAAGCACCAGGGAACTGAAAGTTTGTGTTGGTGAGGGGTCTGTGCTGTGACCCTCAGTGGAAATTCATTGTTTTGGAACTGTGGAAAGCACAGGGAACTGCAGCAGCCTTTGCAGACAGAGGCAGAGCTGCTGCATGGTGGGAGCACCCCAGAGGCTCTGATGGGTCCTGTCCCATCCAATGGTCCCTAAAAAGAATGAGGCTCCATGGGCTGGAGCCTGAGCAGGCGGAAAAGCATCCACAGAGCTTTCAGCACTCCCTATGTGATCTGGAAAAGAGGTGAAGAGAGGAAACACACAGTGATGAGTGTTGAATTGAACTCTTCTTAGTGCTTGGTACTGGAGAGGTGCTGGTTTTCTTTTAGGATGTGATCTTACACAAGGTCCAGGTGGGAATTAATATATTTAAATTTTAAATTTTTAATTAGTAATTGAAATTTGAAAAGCAAACAGTATTAAAAATGCAGTAATTGTAGCAAAAGTGTTTTTTTTCTTATTTCCTATTCTGGAAAATGTGTCATTACAAAATTATCAAAACGCTTCTTTGCATTCAAGGAAATGAAGTTGGAAAATTTTGGTTTGAAATAACTTCTTGAAGGGCTTCTTGCAGTGCCTGTGTTGAGGAGAGATGTTTTGAAAATTGTTTTGGGAGATAATGAAAGGTCTGACTGGATGGTGTCCTGATCAAGTCCATGTAATGGGCTCTGCTTTGAACAGATGGTTGCACTAGATAATCTCCAGAGGTTGCTTCCAGCCTCAGTGCTTCTCTGGTTCTCTTTGAAAAGGTCACTCATAATTGAGAATGTTGGAGTTAATTAAACTAACATTTGGCTGTTTCCCAAACATTCAAGATGCTGACGTTCCATCCATGATAACTTTGATTCTCAACCCATTGGCAGTGGATGCCACAGAAATCCCTCTGATAGAATGGGCAAACATATGGTATTCAGGAAGGGAGGGAATGGAGGAGCTTGGAAAAAATGCAGATCACTGGAATGCATTCTTAAATTTGTCTTGGATGCAGAAGTTTGTGTTCTTCCCACAGAGAACAAACCCCAGATTCTCTGCAAGTGGGCTTTCTCATCTCTCACCTTCAGTGCAGGCTGCTCCAGCCTGGTGCCAGCTCCCAGCTCCCTGCAAGGGCCACAGGGCCCTGGGGCTCTGGGGCAGCCATGGAGCTGCTCCTGGAAGTGCAGCCTCAGCAGAGCACAGTGGTCAGTTCAATAACACCAAATAAATGTGTTTGTAGCAAGTCAGGGTGTTTAGGCCGCAGCAGAGGAGAAGGAAATGTCCCTGCTGTCACCTGCAGCATGAGGAGGGGTCACCCACAGCAGGCAGGGAGTGCTGCTGGCCAGGGCACCAGGGGATGCCTTGGGAGGGCTGCCTAGAGCAGAGTTAAAAGAATAAAGTGGGGATTTATTAAAGGCCTCCAACAGCCACACCTTGGGCAGCCACAGCCTCCCAGGGGCTACACCCAAGCTGGACAATGGGCACCAGTTTTTCAGACAATTATAATTTTGGTCCATTTACATATCAGGGGTTAATTATCCAATTACAGCTTCAGCTAATGAAGTCATTTACCCCCAGTTTGCTGCCCCCAATTCACTTTTGTTTGTAC